>NW_024609868.1:118721006-119266006 GCF_016920785.2 Ixodes scapularis | reverse complement strand
AAAGCAGTCTACAATCAGTGGCAACAATAGCAACATAAAAATGTTCTTCATGGGGACAGTGCCATAGGAACCAATAAATCGAAATTTGTGTCAGCGTATCAACTGATATACCAAGAAGCCGAGATAGATCAAACCTGCCTTCAAGAAAAAAAAAAAAAAAAGGGCATTTAAAAAATAACAAGTTAATGAAATGCAAAGGATTGATGCTTACCAATCCCCATGTTTTGTATATTACTATGTCTGCATAATTTTGGACCAAATGAAAAGAATCAATGCTTACCCTGGTTCCTTCCATCTACCTATCCCCGATGTTTTGCACTATTTGTCACAATCATTATTTTTATCTGGACACTTCTGGATTGAATGAGAGCAGCTGCGGTATGCTGCATTGCACAGCTCGCCTGGACATGGGATTAGTGGTATTTGTGCTCTTGAAAGGCCATCACTAAAACTCCCAAGGGTCGGTCACAGGTTAAGAACCCAGCAGAAGCTTCACTTCCAGCACGTGCACGTTGTCTTCTGTCGGGCCCTGGCTATGCATGCGATGGAGTATTATCAAAGGCACAAAGCCCATGTTCGAGGCAGAACAGGTTTTTAAACCTGTCACCGACTATAGCAGTTTGCTGTTCATCTGTGCGGCACCAATTTACTTGCAAGAATTTGGCACCTAGTGCTGTTCCTGGTTCGGTAACTCGTCTGCCGACCTAACCTTTTACATGCTGTAGAAGTCAAGAAGCGCTGATGTCGTGTTCAGGCTGGTTGTGTTGCATGCTGCAAATATGCCCGATACAAAGGCAAGACTGCTTGGGCAAATAAGTTGAAGGAAGTGTCTGGACACCTATGTGACATCTGATAAACAAGATTTGCCTGCTAGGGACCACGAGACAGTCACTGGTACTAAGAGCTACCTCAGCTTCTGATCTCCAGCGTGAGAGATCTGCAAAGGTCTAAAATTCGAAAATCACTTCTCAACATTCTCCTTAGAGTGCCAGCTGCACGCCGAGTTAACATATTTATGAATTAGCAGTAAAGTGAACACAGCAGTTTGCGCTAAGGGTATGGAGGAATGTAGGTTCAAATCAGCCTGCCTTCCCCCAAACCACAGACAAGCTAGAAAAACAGAAACATTTCATACAAATTAAAATAGGATCAGATTCCACGCAATGTGACTGTTGATGTTTTTTTCTTGTTTTTTTTCCCCATAATATTAAAATACCAGACAAAAAAAAAAGTGAAGGTTACGTGTCACCTTTTTGCATACATTTCCAGTGTTTTGCTATTAATTCATGGATGTAGTGCTTCCGAGATACTGCCGTTAGACTTACCCAATTATTTTAACTGTCTTCACAGGTACAAAAGGTGTACACCCGGTGAAGGGAAGTGTGGAGCTTGCTACAGCATATGGGCTACATTCGTAAATGTAGAGTACCCTCGTGTTCGCCATGAAGGCACCCTACGTAAATGGAATCAGGTGGTATAGGACTCAAATGCGCCTACTACTCTTCCTGGTTTGATAGTTCTTCATTGCGAGTTCGTCGTTCGTTTATCGATGGACGGGCAATCAGTGAGCGAGAACGAAGTTCCGACTCGACTGATTCGCCATTTGGATCGTGATATGAGAATCCCAGCACGAACTGTTGGCTTCCGTCGCCAAATGTGCTCCACGAGATTCGGGGTGGCCGACAGTAGTGTTTGATTTCGGCCCTCGGAGACTGCGAGAACCGGAATCGACCAAACCTAACAACTCGGTCACTAAGAGCCCTAGTGGCAGCAGGTACGGCGAATCGTAGACAGCCCGATTTCTTTGTCGCCACTTGTATCAGTAGGGTAGGTGGGCGTAACATCTATGCGGGCAAAGATGGAAAAAAAAAAAAAAAAGAATAAAGGATAGCCGCTCAGTCATTCGCTATCGGCCAAATTGAGCGGCAGTGTTTGGTTCTCGGGATTCTGAACGTCATGTATAACGATTCGAGGTTCGCAGGGTTCTCGAGAACGCCATCGAAGGAAGCAACGTAGGCACTACCCAGGCACACAGTCGACGCATACTGCACGTCGCCTCCACCCCACTCACTACACGCGAGTCAACGAGTCGACTTCGAGAAACCAGACGGCACAGAAAAGCGATTATATAACGAACCTCATTCGAAACACACCAACGATTACCTGTACGTGAATCGGAACGGAAGGTTAAGGTAATCCAGCAGGTCAAAAACCGCAATAACGTGAATTTTTGTTTTAGCGACGAGTGAATGAGTCAAATGCTCGATGGTCTGATGTGCGCAGCTCGTAATGGTTTGCCGTTGGCGTTCAATACGCGGCCGAGCGAGACGACTGGCAGTCGTTTAAGAAAAGGCGCACCTTACCTTGCTTCACGCTATCGAGTGCTGCAACCCCCGCAGATTGGAAAAATCCGGATAAATTCAGATAGCGGGATTTAACAGTATCTTCGAAACAGAGGAGGACACCTAATATGGCCGACCAGCGACTGACCACGAAGGGCCGGGTTTTGGAATCTGCGGCACAGCGGATATTAGGCCTTTTTGTTTTTGTATTAACCGTATTTTTAAAAACGGGTTTATATTAGAAGTGCTTATCGGTTGGAAAGACACTGATTTATTACAAAAAAAATGTTGCTCGTCGAGGAACATCAGGACGCCTAGCGGCCAAAGTGTTTATTGCACAATGAAAAACAAAAACAAACAAAAAAGGTGCCACAGCTGATTCGCGGACCTTGCTGCGTGACGTTTCTACGCAGGACTTCTGTAGGTAAATTACGGTGGTCTGGTGATTACAGCCAGCGCAAAGGTCCTTTAGAGATAATGGCAAATATACATATTTTTACAGAAAGTCTGTTGTGTTTGGTTGCAGGCTGCAGCGGTGACAGACGAGTTCCAAAACCTCAATAGCGATACGTAACCACTCTGCCAATCCACACACACGCACGCACACACATATGAAAAGAAGGAAAAGGCAGAAAAGGGCAATCCACGTGATGCCGAGCACGTGATTCAATTATAGTTGTGTCAACGTAGTCAGAGGAGTCAGCGTCTGCATAGCGTCTGTGTGTCTGTGTCGAGCGTGGCGTTGCTAAGGCAGCAGGATCGAGGCAGCGCGAAATCCCCGAACTCGCGTCTGGTATTCTTTCCCGACTTCAAAGAAGCGCCGTGCGTTTGGCGTGAAGATGAACAAGCCGGCGCTCCTGCCCGCCTCGGTCAGCGAAGTGGTGTTGAACACGGGAAACATCCTCGGCTGCAAAGAGCTCACCAAGAAAGTGTTTCAGTCCCTCGTCGA
Organism: Ixodes scapularis; assembly: GCF_016920785.2. Taxonomy (NCBI): domain Eukaryota; kingdom Metazoa; phylum Arthropoda; class Arachnida; order Ixodida; family Ixodidae; genus Ixodes; species Ixodes scapularis. Next base: position 119,262,715 of record NW_024609868.1, on the reverse strand, counting down.
AGAGGTAAGCGTTCTCGTATCTCAAGCTCGTTGACCTCCCTATGGGACGACACTCGTTCGCGAGTTTCTAACCGCTGTGGCCACTTTGCGGGAGAGGCGACTCTCGACTTGCAGTCGATGAAACGTGGCGAAAAAAAAATCCAATCAAGGTGACCCAATCGGAATTCGAATCGGACGTCAGCCTCGCGCTCATTGTTTATTCGGCGTTCTTTTTTCGCGTTTTTTTTTTTGTTTTTTTTTTTGTACTATACTTTGCAGAAGGACCACGGGAGTCGGTCTGAAGCCCCGGTGATTGCCTTGTCACATGCATTTTATTTGATTTGCGTTCGTTGGGGTGGTTGCCAGTAAGAACATATGCAGAAATGCAAGTAAGGAAAAAGTCGATATAGCACATGTACAGGTGTGTTGCTTACTGGAACTGTTCCCATTCACAACATAAAATGAACCAACCAGCTCAGCTTAAGTCCATTAGGCGATGAAACCACTGACTCAACTTGAGTCAGCATGATCTATAGATCTTCTTGCTCTGTGTGAGGAAGCAAAAATGGGGCTCACTGATTGCTTGCTCATGGCTGACGAGAACACCTACATCCTCTAGTGCCTCTAGTGGGCCCTTTTCACCGGCGAATCCCGGAGAAAAGCTCACCGGAGAAAAGCTCACCGGAGAAAAGCTCACCGCAAAACCGGCGGATGCGGAGAAAAGCTCACCGGCCATTGAGCGTATGAGGAGAGAGGCTCACCAATTTTTTTTCTTCTATTTATATAAAGGCTGTTGGCGGATCATGCGTAACATATATCAATTTATCATTAAAATTCGCCAGCTTTGTTAAAAAGAAAATCTAATTTTTTGTAATATTCGTTAAGCTTATTGGGTATACTGGTCCCAAAATAATAATTGCGGGCGAGTGTTTTTTGTGGCCTGCTCTCTAGGCAACGAAAGCCTAACTGAAAACTTTATGAACTTGAAGAACAGGAAAAAGTTGAAAACTTAATGTCTGCCTAAAACCTAGAAAAACAATATTGTAAATGCCGAATATCCGGAAGTGGATGCGCAACAACGCGCTGCTTGAAATTCTCTTTGAAGCTTTTGTTAACTTTTGAAAAAAGGATAAAACAGTCAGTAGGATATCGAGGCTTCTTTCTTCCACGGACATGCACGTTTTCTAGCCGTTCGTGCTGGCGATCCGCACGTTGCCTTTGTGGGATAGTGCTTCTTCTACGGTGAGCCACCCATGACCTTCAGAGCCGCACACTGGCATTGTTGTTACAACGAAAAGCTCGAAAAATACAAAATACGGTTATATTTCACAGGTATTCTAGCAGTTCCAAATAAAGAAACCAATAAACTTGGAGTTGAGCTCATAACCTGTAAAAAATTTAAAAGTGGAGAGCATGTCAAGATACTTTACCAAATTACTTGAAAACCAGATAGATACGTAAAAATACCTGTTGGACACTACAACAGAAAAAAATGTTAAACACTAAACATATAGGACATCAGTAAAAAAAAAAGGCAAGCTTCCATATTAATAATAATGTTAAGCTTTCTATTCCACTTGGTGCCAATCTCCATTAAAAACAGGCTGCATTATGTTTATAAAAGTTTGCTAGTAAAATGCATTAGGTTGGGTTGTCCTCACCTCGAACTTGAGCATTTCTTCAAAGATTTGCATGTGGCGCTTTGTTCCAAGCCCCCTCACTGCTCCTATAAACATCTGTGGAGAAAATGATGCACTGGAGAAAATATTCACTCAGTTTAGCCTGATTAAGCATATAATTAAAGTGCAACATTTCCTTATAGTGAAGCAAGTTGTGTTACATAAACATTAATCTGGATCTGCATAAACCGCTTAATGACAAACACAGTGCCCAAATCTACAAAAATAAACTTGGTTTTGCTCTTTGATCTCAAATCAACTTTTGAGTGAATTATGTATATTAAACGGTCTTGCCTCTGCAGCTGCCATGTGAATTACTCTTAGCAAAATCTGAAGTCTGCTCTTGCACATACATTCATATTTACTACGATAAAAAAGTTTGACATACTGCTTCTCTCAAAAGACTAGCACAAAGTACCAAACATACACCCATGTCACAACAAACACCCACTCACTATTTCTGAAATTTTTTTAAACATTAGCAGAGGCCGTACCATGTCCCACACCAGATTTCTGAGCCCACCTAGCTAACCAGAATGCTCCTCCAGATCAGCCATTTCTCCAAGCACACCAGTGCAAAGTGATGAAGCTTGAGCATGAACACAGAACAATGAGGCTTTACACGTGTACACCAGTGAAGCTATTCATTCTCAGACCTAACATCCCCAGATTTTCAAGATTGTCTCCAAATTTTGGATAGCTGCTTGCTCAGTACTTTGTATCTAATGTACTGCACCCATTCTTTCACACATTTCATCTCTTCTGTTCATCCTACAGTCAGGGTCACTGTCACTATGTTCAACCATCGCCAGCATGTTTCAAATGTAGTCTGCAGCAATTGGGAAAGCCGAGCATGTCACCATCCACGACCTTCCATCGTGCACCACAAACATCGCTTTTGTGCCTGTTGGGGTTTATTATAACCCCCTCAACCGAACAAAAAGGCCTTCTTTCGTTTGCTGTTTATGATTTTTACAAATCTGTGTAGGAATGTGATAAACCTGCCAAGGTTCAAATCTGACCAGGCACAACTTTTTTTTAACATTGAACTGGACCAAAGTTTGACAGAAATTTGATCATTAACTGCATGTGCATAAACTAAAACTGACTAGGCACTGCAAGGCAGAGAAAGGATGCAGTATTTAAACAAACAAACTGAATTATTATAAGGTTACATGTTTGCTTTTACATTGTGTGAATATTGGTAAATGTTCTTTAAAATTTAAAACAAGCTGATTTTATAAATAATGTAAAAAAGACTCTGATTTTTTATACAAGTCGGGCTACGATGCTTTAAGAAGTGGAGCTTTGTCGAATTGTGACAAAAGTTAGAACGTTCCGAAAGACAGCCCTAAACCTGAGCACCCTTGCGTGATGAAGTATAGTTGTCGCAGAATACAGGGAGTTAAATTAACACCCATACAGGGAGTTAAATTAACAAAACTGACAACAAGAAATAAAATCAAGAAATACACACATCGAAACAAAGAACTTTCTTGACAGCCAAGGACCAGTCGTAGGCACCGATACAATTGTTGCAGGCGGACGACAGGAAAGGATTCTGAAAGAACTCTTCCTGGGTGTAGAACTGGTACTCGAAGACACGCTTCATTCTCCGGAAGCACAGGTGGCGATGCTCCTCCAGGGTAATGTTGTCGTACGGTTGGCGCGCAAACAGGGGGTCATTCTCCAGTGTCTTGAAAACTTTTGCCTGAACACAAAGATAGGGGCGCAAATAATAGTTTTCTTTTAGATGAAGGCACCTTCATTTCCCATTGCCGCAACCCAGCTTCGCTCCAAGTTAACTTTTCTCTTCCATTTATTATTCGGTTCCATATTTTCCCCGAAAACAAACGGTTAATAAGCTTTTGTTCAAATTTTCATTAATGGGTCTCAGCTAGGAGTGTTGTCTGGTGTATTGAGATGCAGTCACTATACTTTTTGGGTGACACAAGGTAGGCCTAACTCCAAATACCAAAGAAGCGATGGTACAAAACACATACAGTGTAGTATAGCATTTTCTGATCCCGTATTTATGTCCCATGTTTTGACACACATCCGATGAAGCAACAAAATTAAGGAGCTCACATGCAAAGTGAACTACACACCAATCCTCAGTTTTTAATGACCTCCTATACATCCAATCACCTCATGCCATGGGCAGTAACTTGCATGTCATTCACATTCATCATAATCGAGAATAACATATGAAACTCCTCTATCTCCAAAATTCTCATGATCCCAGCCTAGGGTCACCAAACATCTATACAGCGCCGGGCCAAAACCCTCCAGCCCCCTAAATGCTTGGTGGTACAAGCATATCAGTCGGGTGTCAGGATGAATAAAAAATACAACTTCATAGTGTAAAAGGCTGTGTGCACCTCCACATATCCCAAGAGCACGTCAGCTGGAGAGATGCCACATGGTGCACTCTCGTGGAAATCCTGGCAAAGGCCAGGCTGAATTACTTTCAACAATGTTATAAACACCCATTTCTCATAGACACATCTGACCTTGCAAATACTGCAAAACTTTCACTCTAGTAAAATGCAGTTCCAGGCCCAGCTCATAGATGGTGCCGGCAAGCCAGCGTGTTCTATCGACATAAGAGATCAGAGCCTGGTCGTAAGCAAATGCAAGTGTGTGAACCAGCCTCTAAGACAGCCCACAGAGAAGCAGGAGAGTCTTAAAGGAGTGTGATGCAATAAAACTTTGGTTGGGGCTAGTTGGTTCATATCGATTAAAAGGAAGTTGGCACCTGTCCGTGTCGTACGTGCCTCTTTTTTTTGTTTCATCCTGTTTGTTCGCGCCTTTTAACTTTTTAGCCTTAAAGGAGCTCTAGTTGAGACTGCCTTGGCAGCACCGACCCTGACAGGCTTTGGGCGATAACACGATTTGGCACTGCTGTCTGATGCTAACAAAGATATGTTCCTCCCTTTGTCCTTCTGCTAATACCAGTTTGCATAAAGATGTAATCAATATTTTCTGGCTCTTATCCAAAAGCCATTTTCTGCGAGGTAAAAAGAAAAAAATTACAAATCAATATTTAGTTAAATGGTATGCCTATCTGATGCAATATAAAGCTTAGCAAAAACAATTTTCTTAACAAAAAGCTTAGTTTATTGTAAGATTTCACTTCATTACGGCTCCGAGCTAAAGAGCTGAATGAATTTTGGCTTGAAAAGGGCTCTTGGTGATTTGTGCAACAGTCTTTAAAGGGATACTTCAACGAAATTTGAAATATTCCCGTCATGTTCAAAAATAGGTTGAATATATGATCCACAATATTCGTAAATGACAATGGCTGGTTTGTATTTTCAGCCTGGTGGCTGTATTTTTCTTTATAAACGGCCCACTTTGGCAAGCGCTCGGAGAAGGCCCAGCGGAGACCACGTGACGTCCAACGAAATCGTGACGTAGGTCGTCTCAGGACGAGCAAAGCTACGGCGAGGCTCACGTCGAGAGGATGGCCTAGTCGTTCCAGCCACCGAAGCGGCTGCTTTTGTACGAATTTTGAGTGACGGGTCAATCTTCTGTAATCTTGTAGGGGGACAATAGCGACTTCTGCGACACACAAAAGGCATTCTCGGGAAGAGGGGAGTTCCTCCTGCCCCTCTTCTCTCGTCGTGGCCGGAGGCGAGACATTTTCCGTCACTAGCTGTCAAGGTTCCTAGACGGGCATTACAAGCGAGGCGTTAGCGACATCCACCAGGTGCTCTTTGCTAATCGTTTAATCCGTTTTAAAATTCCTTTTCGTGACTTTTTTAACAAGATATTGGTATGTTTGATGTGATGCTGCTCCTTTGAACACATAAGAACCAAAAAATGAGCGCCGAAATTTCGTTGTAGTATCCCTTTAACAGGAATCATTCTGCTTGTATTGACATCCTTCTGGCATGTCACAGTTTTTACAGACCTGGTTTGATTTAAAGGCATAAGGCTCATTCACATAGTTGCATCAACTGCGTTGCGTCGTGCAGCACAGCGCCTCCCTTTTGGCTCGTCATAAGGGTTGCCATAGCAACACTTTGACGCAAGCAGTCTTAATGCAGTCAAATGCAACTGTTTGACCGAGCTTTTATGCCTGTTCTTGTTATATCTCTGTAGCGACCGAGTTTGCTTTGTTTCTCACTGGGACAGTGAAAAACAAAGCAAACTCGGTCGCTAAAAATAATAATGGTGGGAGGGGAATAATAATAAAAATAATAATGGTGGGAGGGACTCCCACCATTATTATTTTTTGGTAATCTTTTTGCTCAGTGTCAATAAACGTTTGCAAGCAGCTGCTCTTTGAAAGCTAGCCTGGCCATCGTGGATGACAAACATTTTATTTGGGTGCCAGTCTGGAAACCACAGGTTTGCCTCAGCTGCTGATCTCTATGACAATTGCTGGGTCGCACTTCCCCGCTAAGCGAATGCGGCCATCTTGCCACACAGAAAATTTACCTTTTGGAGTACAGCAAGGCTGGGCGGCAGTATGCTAAAGACACGTTTTCTGCTCGTTTGTCGTCATTCGACGAAGAAGTTTTTTAAAATCTCGTGTAAACGGTGACAACTGCCTTTGAGAACATGTATAAATTTTTACGAAAGCGCAGCGCCGCAGGAAAAAGGCACACCTCGTCAAACGCAAGTCTTGCTAATCTCGTGGCGTGACCCAGGCGAAAATTTTCAACTGGGACCAGCTGGTCCCAGTTGCAACTGGTTTATGGAACAATTCCCAGTTGCAACCGGTCCCAGTTGGAGTCGTCCAACTGGGACCAGTTGGTCCCAGTTGCAACTGGTTTATGGAACAATTCCCAGTTGCAACTGGTCCCAGTTGGAGTTGGTCCCAGCTGGAATTGGTCCCAGTTACAACTGGTCCCAGTTGGAGTTGGTACCAACTCCAGCAACAATGAAACACGGCACAAAATGGAAGGTTGACAATACTTTATTGTCAAAAACTTGGAGAATGAAACTAAATAGGTTCGGTGACGTACACGCTCCGGGTTTAGCCACTTGCTTGCGACGGTTGAATAGCTTTTTCAGAGGTGGTATTCATGAGATGAAGGAAGATCGGCCGCTGGCGTCTGTTAGTGAAGACGTCCTCACCTTCTCTTCCCATCGCGTGAAGAAAGGTGCTCACCCGTGATCCTGCGTTGCGCAGGTGAAGTCCTGATAAGATGCGGTAGCGCTCCCACCTTGCAATCTCTGTCACAACAGTCGAACATTTTCGAGGTAGACCTCCCGCCATTTTCGCCATTGTGCTCTCCGCGGCGTGTTCTCTTCCGTCCGGTCTTTCCTGGGTGCCCTCCGATCGCTGAACTGCATCTTTCCATCCTCGAAGTTCACCGCCGCCACCATGGTGTGTGTACAGTTAGGTCCAAAGAAGCGCAGCTGTAGTTTTGACATTTTCATAACGACGCCAACTTGGGCGATGGCGACCCTTCTTTACCGCGTCCGTCCGACTCCGGCGTCAGCATAGGCAGCGCCATCTGTCGACAGCGCGTACCACTAATCCGCACCCGCGTGCCACGGCGGCCGGCTAGCTCTGATTAGTCAAAAGATAAATTTATTTATTAAAAGAAAAAAAAAATACTGTAGGTATTTAAATAAATGTTTTAATATATTTTAATAATGCACTAAATGTTCATTTAGGTGAACGCATTTTGTCACTAATTATATTTTCCAATTAAAAAAATATTTAGTTAATTAAAATTTTTATATTATTTTTATAAATATATAAATGTACCCCAGTAATTAAAATTCCCTATTTGTATAAATCTAAAAATGTTAGCGTTTTTAGTTTTCTTCATTAGCAAAGGTCAATACACCCCCAACTTGTCCAAATTGTTGCCCAGTGTGAACAGGGTGTTTTCACTGACGTAATTTCGTCCACCATTTTGTTGTTGCGATCTGTCTGGCGTGTGCCAAACTTGAGCATTTCAAGAATTTACATGCCTTCTTGAATGTGTAGAGCACCGCTGACATCATTTCAACCGGTTACGATGTAATCCTTCAATGTAGTAAATTTGTTCGAAAAACCAAACAACAAAATGGCGGATTGACGTCATGTGCAAACAACCTACTGGGAACGGGAAAGGCATTTGAAGTCCGACTGGGAATCGCTCCAACCAGTTACTTTCCTAACTGGTTCCAGAGCACTCCATTCCCAACTGGGAGTCAAACCAGTTGACTCCCAACTGGGAATGGTTCAAACCAGTTGACTCCCAACTGGGAATGGTTCAAACCAGTTGACCCCTCAGCTGGCCCCAGTTGGACTCCTATTGGTCCCAGTTGGACTCCTATTGGTCCCAGTTGGACTCCTATTGGTCCCAGTTGATTCCCAGTTGGGACCAGTTAGTCCCAGTTGATTCCCAGTTGGGACCAGTTAGTCCCAGTTGAAACCAGTTGAGGTGCCAACTGGTCCCAGTTAGAAATTTTCGCCTGGGTCATGAACTATATAAGAACTCTTACTATGTAAAGGAGAGAATTGGGCGAGTTGGCAAATGTTATGCGGAGCGGAGGCATGGGATCCGGGCCTCCCCTGAAAACCTCCGTTTTGCTGGGGCCTCCTCTTTCCCCTCCCCCTCATACAGCATTTTGTCATGGGCGGCCCCCCCCCCCCCTCCCTCCCCTCCCCAAAATAAAATCCTGTCTAAGTGCCTGTGCTGAACCATACTGGTACGTGACAGATAATTTTTTATCACTCGCGTATTGTTCCTTCAGATAAGCTCCTTGCTTGTGTTCTGAATTATGATGTCATTGTGTTGCAGATGAACTTGTAAGCTTTCAGTGTATGTGAAATTAGTTGCTTGTTTGCATGAAATATGTGCTACTACTACCTTGGCTTCACAGCTAGACGTAGTATAAATATGTAAATAAAAATATAGCAATTAATATGCTGCTGTCAATGCCTGCAGGGAGAGAAGTAACCTGGCTCAAAGCCAAGTTGCTTCTCTTCCTACTTTCAATCTTTTGTGCTATAACTGGCAATAGGGTTTTTTCGTTTTGTGAGACCAAATTTTAACTGAACACCCCAGACAACTTTTATAAAATACATGTTAAACTCGACCAGTCCCTAAATATAAAAATGACCGTGAAACTCTTTGGACACAGGTTGCAAGTCATCGCTAGCCGACTTGACAGCGTTGCGTTATCTAAGGGTCACATGGTTGTAAAAAAGGCGTACCACACTCTTTCGTCATTATGTGTACACAGCTTTTGATATATTTTTTTCCCTGCTTAGTTTCGGTGTGGCAGACTCCAGACTAGGATGTCACATCCTGAATTATCTATTCAATCAAGCATGGTGTTTATTGTAGAAGAGTGGTGAGCTGGGCTAGTTGTTATGCTGACATTTGAAACATAACGGCACGCGAAGGACGAGTTGTGTGTTCCTTTCCTTAGTCCTTGTCCCTTGTGCGCCGTTATGTTTCAAATGGCGCTTACTTGGGTGCCATAATCGCATACTTTGACGTCGGTTTATTGCACAAGAACATCCTTGCGAGTGATCATGAGAGGAGCATATCAGAAACAGAAGGTCTTTTGGACTTTAGTATCTTCCAGGCTATTGTCCACAGGCTACACAAATTTAAAGGCTTTGAGTTTACTCGGTGCAGGCTATCTAGAGGTCAGGCTACACTAGGGTTTGTTTTTGTAAATCATTCACTTCGACGAGATGTGACGGATTTTGTGTATGATAGAGTGTTAATGATGGTTTATGTGTGATAAAAGCATTTTTAAGAGTTCATAAAGCAGGCATTTACAATGATGATAGTGTTTTGCGTGCAAACTAGGCACCAGGTGGGGACTATACACTCGGTGTAGACTATCTAAGAAAAAACTCTTTTTTTATTTATCAACTGTAATTTTGTTTCCAGTTTATACACTGGGTGGGGACAGGAAATGTGGTGACAGAAGTGGGTAAATGTTGTGAACAAAAAGAGCAAACATTCTCAAGACGGCGTGCAATGCTCACACATCATTCCGGTACCTTTCTTATTCTGATCTTACCAAAATGCCATTCGGATAGAGCAATTGTTAAATCGTGCCCCCACCTGCTTTGCAACGGATCTGTTGCGGTCTTATTGGAAAACATTGCTGTAGTTTGCGTCGAATGCTGAAAGCGATTTTTTAATAGTTTGTCTTCTTTTTTTTTAGGCATCTTGTGTTTGTCATTTTGGTGTTTCTCAGTAGAAAACAAATTTGTCGAAAAAAATGGGTGACAGACGATTTTTTGCGTTTCTCGGCAAACTGTACAAATAATTACGGAGGAGCTTAGAGCCAATGCGTCTAAACGCTGAAGGGCCAGATTGTAGCTCTTTGGCACTAATGCAGTGTTCCTGTTGTCGAGTTCTTTTTTTTGTAGTTCTGCTTTTTTGCTATTATAGACGTAGAGTGTTGTTACTGAATACTAACCAGCTGGGTTCGTTACATTCCTGGTATATTCAGAACTGCTTCTTTTAAACTACTTTTTACTTATTTTCTCATCTTACTTAAATAGAGCACGCAAAGATATTTTAAGGCGATTTCAAATCTGCATGCGCAGTTTAAAACATTGCTTGTAAATAAAAGTTATGACATAGAATACTACATCCCGTTGAGGACCTTTACAGGTCGCGATTTCTTATTAAAGCAATAGGTCGACCCTATGTTTCTTGATTCAATTGGGGGAGTAAGGTGGCTTTAGTCAGGCAAATGAGAGGGGGCCTACACTGATGCTTTATAGAATACCGTTTCATTTGTTGTAAACACTCACTTAATAGGGGAAAAAAATGCTGCAATAGTTACCCCACATATACTGCTACTTACATTTTTGGTATATTTACTATGAAAATGCAGTTCAATTGTTGGTATATTTTGGTATATTTATTAGGATGCAGTTCAATTGTTGCGGGAAACGTCTGTAGCGTGTTTGCTGAAATCCGTTCATGAGAACATAGTCAAAGCTTCCGTAAGGTCAGGGCTCTCGACAAAGAAAAGGTGACAAAACCAGACTTGAAGTTTATTTCGTGCCTTAAATCAGATTTGACTGCATTGAGTATTTATACTTCATTCAGACTGTAAGGACGTTGGAATGATTATATTAAAATAGAAGTGTCTTGCTAATTTTTAATTCTTCTCCCCCAGTGAGAGAATATTTGTAAACCGCATCACTAATTGCCAAACACTGATTTCTCTCCTTAGCTCATCCAAAGCCTAAACCTTTCTCTCATGAAATGGACTTCGATTAACAACGGCCAAGGGACGGTAAGTCTACTCCAGGTGAGGGTGATCGAAGAATGGTTGTGTCACATACAATTTTGTACTGTTAAGGACGGCAAGATACTGGAGTATGTCAACAAGGACCTCCCGTGCACGATCAGTGCCAGCGAGAGAGCAACTTTCAAAATAACCGGTACGTACATCCCTCAGTGGCATTTAAGAGCAACTCCCTTTAAGTTTTTCTTTAGCGAGAAAGTGATGGATTTTGGTTTGACGTCAATTGGTAAGTCTGGCACTCAAATGGTACTGTGAAATTCTGGGCTATAACTTCATCAAACCCATCTGCAAAATGACATGTTTCAGTGAAAGTCCCTGTTGATCTGACGGAAATACTTGTTTGTTTTGTCACAAGGTTTTCACTTAGTGCAGGACACATTTTGTCAAGTGGCTTTGGTTGCCAGTGAGTTAGTTACCGGGCCACACATCAGTGTACAGTGTTTTATTTATTGTATAGGCACAGGAGACTTTGTTTAAAGGGGCCATGCAATGATATTCGCTTGGAATGTTTTTCACTTTACACGAGCTCACTGGCACTAGTGGTACCCAAGTACACTCGTATGCAACGAAACTGACCAAGAAATTTCTCTGTTACGGTGTCATTTCAAGAATAAAAGCGAGCGTTTTCTTTCAATCTCTCCTTTGCAAAACTTGATGACGTAAGCTGGGGGATCGCAGCATACCTAAGTGACGATATTTGAATGCGGTTTATAGATGGGACCTGAGCATTGTGCTAGCACTTGATTTGGGCTTGTGGTAATCAATGACTCGACAGGCATTCGGGTAGTAGCCAGTGTCCAATCACTGCAATGGCAACAATAGCCGAACCATAACAACGTCTGGAATTCGGCACGCGTCCTGTGCTTTGCCAACCCCAGCGCGTGGCTATGATCAACATTGGCGGCATATAATCGGCTCCAGATCATGTGGCCGCTTGTTCTGGCTGCAAGTTGAGGGGGGTGAACACTGCTCGTTTTTCTTTAATTTTTTCTTCGACTTCTATTGCGTGTGGGGAAAAATGAACTCGTGTTTCATAGGTCATTATCATCAAGGACTCAATCTAAGCGGTATTTGTGCAAAGTACAAAAATTTTTACATCGCCCCTTTAATTTGGACAAAAGGGATGATGTAACAGAGAGCATTTTACGTATGTGCACGGGGTAAGAAGCGGCGCCTTAGTCATGTCAACAGTCAGCAAAAATTTTATAACGAGCTACAACAGAAGAAAAAGGAGCAAATTGGAAATGCACATTTAGAATTGATCTGCCTTTGAGGTACTGTGACTTTGATTTATGCTGTACTTGCGAAATTTATTCTGTGCAGTTCAACGACTGGTCTGGCACCTTTAACATGTGTCACGGAGTGGTGATACATGGCTACACTCTGGTACAATGCCCATCCAGTTTGAAATGGGCAGGGCAGGGATTGAAATTCCGACCTCCAAGGTCTGCAGCGTGAGCTTTCGCTCCATATGCTCCGAGCTACGGCGTGCTGACACACCTGGCCACCGAATTTCCTAATAAGAGTAACAAAAGACGGGTGTGAAAGGTGCTTGGGCCATCTGTACAACCTTTACCACACTCCTTCAATTGGTGGCGCAAGTTACCTCCCAATACAAGTGATATTGCCAGCACCATCTTTCCATCCTTCCATCCATTCACTGTGAGATAAGCCATTCCTGCAGCAGACCCCTCCATAGAAAGCCACTTCATTTGCGTACCAGAAGCATGGTGCCTCACATAATGGACGCTCCTTGTCTGCAGACAACAGGACAGTTGCATTGGCGCCATGCCAAGAGGCTGTCAGTTTAACCGTCGGTTTTCGTTAGGTCGTCAGTATTTAGTGGTAATATTTGATAAATTTAAGTGTCATTGAACGGACCTTTTTGTCATTTAGGAAGGAGTTGGGTTGATGTGCCATTTGAGGAAAAAGAGAACCCCGATTCTTACATGCTGCTCAGACATGTCTGATTTTCGTTGTTTCACAATTTCAGTAAAAATCTTCCTAAGCCATTTCAATGCTGCGGCACTTCAGAGAGCCACCACCAAAGGTACAGTAGCCTGCCTTTTTTTCCCTTTAGTGAATAAAACACAAATTTTACATGTCTGTTGCGTAATGTGATGTCGACTTATTGCAGTAATCTCATCTCTGCAATTGCATCAGTTTGCACAAAAATAAATTTACTGCATTTATAGTTTCACTGTATTTTTACCTGTTGTGCTTCTACTAGCGTTACAAGCATCTCAGAACTTTTATTTACTGCACAAAAAGGTTACGCCATGCTTTTATCGTTGGTACTTGTACTCGAGGTGCTCTTACGATAAACTGTCAGAAGTGATTTTGCTACTGAAAGGCTTCACTGCATAGTGAATGTAGTGATAAAAAGATTAGTGCTCGTAACGTCGATGCAGGTATCTGAGGTACATATTAGATACTTAATTGTATGATGAACTGACATGTCAGCATGAGGATCTACAATCACCTACCCCTTGTGGTCGCTGCAGACATGCTTGTTCCAAGCACTAAGGCCTTGTGTTCAGGTTGTGTGGGCCGTGACCAGATTTAAAGCTCTTGTTGATTTCCAGTCTTGTACCCCTGCACTAAACTAGGCAGCACCACAGGTTGTTGTCTGTTCTCAAGCCTGCCACCTTGGCACCAGAAATGATGTTTCCTCTATGGGAAGTGAAAGGTCCAATTAAAATGTTATTTTTGGCTAGTGCAGTCTGTTTTATCATGACAAGTCCCACCTTGAAAATTATTTTGCTGAACTACAGCGAGGGCTTTGCGGATCAAACCCACTTCGGTGTATTTCAGAAATCAGTTTTGCATTCTAGGGCACTGTAATTTAGCATAAATGTGTATCTGAGGGGGATCTTCTTTTCTTTTTTTTTTTCTAGATATAAAAAAAGTAACATTTTTTAGTCAAACATCCTTCAGTCAAAGCTTCAACTAAGAAACAAATTTTCTAGGTTTCATGCAGTTGAGCCTTTTTTGTGCCAATGTGAAAAAGTATGTTTGATCTAACAAAAGCAACAAAGACGGCAAAGAAAACAATTAAGGCTTTGCTTTCATTCCCTGTATTTATCCAATAAATGCTCCCATAGCCCACAGGAAAGCTTTTTTTTATTTTTAGCCTAAAAAGGCTTAGCTGCACACAGACCCCCCAGGAAATTTTCGCATCTTAGTTGTATTTTTAGATTTAGGCAAATTAACTCTTGGATATTAAAAAAGAAAAAAATGCACCACCCAGTTGCAGCTTTGTGCTGAATTGCGGCCTTGGCCATCTGAAACTGATTCTTGAGACTCGTTTAAAGTGTGTTTGATCCATTGGGCCCAGAGTGTAATGCAATGGAATCTGGAGCGGGAGAACCAATCACTGCACTCTACGGAGGGGGCTCAGCAAATGACAATCCTGTCATATATAGACCTAAGAAAACAGTCTGCGTCGTGGCGCCGAGAAGGGTGAAACTTCGGTCTTCTTAGATCTCAGCAAGCGCTCGGCTTCGTCGTTTGCCGAGCTCCCTCCATAGGTTGTTGCGACCGGCCCTCCCGTGTGCTTTGCGGGAAAGTAGGTGCTCCAGGCTTTTTAGAACATGCGCCATAGACCGGACGCAGGCGCTCACTGTCTGCTGTTCCACCGCAGTGCTGGAGCACCTTGGGGTGGAGGAGGTGGACTCGCTGATCGTAGCCTTCCCGGTGCTGGCCACCAAGCTGACCCTGGACCAAGTGCAGCCGGTCTGGGAGGCTGCAGAGGTCCTGGTGGCCAAGGGCAGGGCGCTGGCAGTCGGGGTCAGTGACCTCGACAGCTCCCAGCTCAAGGAGCTCTACAACTGGGCCAAGGTGAGCCTCGTCTCCTCTCCCCCCCCGTCCCCCTAGTTTGACCCTGGGGTCGCTTTGCTGGTGAGCACGGGTATTTCTCCATGGCCGGTTTGCTGGTAAACATGGGTTTCTCTCCCGGCGACAAAAATAGCCACGAGAGTAATTTTCTGGTCCGACGAGGTACTACAGTCGAGCCCGGTTATATCGCACTTAGGTATTTTGAATTATTGTTTATATCAAACAGTCCAAACATCCCCTTGAAAATCACATGTAATAGTATAGGAGCGTTGTCTTTTTGTATCAAACTCCCATGGTGGGGACACTCGATATAGCGAACAAAGCTCGTCGGCCCGTTGCTTTTTGCGCAGTCCGATTCCTCCAGTGGCGAGCACATCGCTTGCCTTGCGTTTCTTGCAGACCGCCAAGCCAAAACAAAAAAGACAATGAACCAAGAAAAAAAACATTGTTGATGGCAAAAGCAATGGGAGAAGGGCACGCGCGCATGTGTAGGAAGAGTAGGGAGGAGTAGGGAGGTGCTCGCTAAAGCAGTGTAACAGGGTAGCTTGCTGGGCTGGTTGGTATGTCCTTTGTATTTCTTGTGTCCTTCTACATTGTCCCGTCTTTTTTGCGCTGTTTTTCACTATGTCGTAGAGCAGTGGTTCTCAAATCGAGGTCCACGGACCCTTCAGGCTCCGCGAAGGCATTCTAGGGGTCTGCGAAACCCTGCCTCATCAGCCAAACCCGGCAATAAAAGTTGTCTTTCTTCAGATTGAGAATTAATGTTCCAATTTTTGGGTGATTTGTTTCGTGTGTATATCAATGAGGGAAGTCTACTTCACACTAGCCCTGAGAACCACTGATGTTCTGCGGACCCCCTATGGGTCGGCGTAGATGATGGAGGACCCCGTTTGTGGTGAGAGGAAGGGAAAGGTATAGGTTTTTTGTGTGCGTTTTTGTTTTTATTGTGCATAGTTTTACAAATATCACGGCCAAAGTTTGGTTTCGGGCATCTACGGCGAAACCAAAACTATCTGCTAGAAGGATGGCAACACTGATCATCAGCCGTATAACCATGATGTGACGTCGCAAGGTGCCGTGGTACGTGGTACAATCGATCAACTGCAGGTCCACTGTGACGCGACGTCACAAGGGTGCTGCGCCAGTTTTCCTTGACTAAAAGCTAACCTGCTTGCTGTCCACTAAAGAGCAGCTGGTCGCATTTTTAGGATTGGTTTTATTGGAATGTGCAGCTTTACTTCGACTTAATATTTTGGCTGTGATCATATTTCATGCCTCTAATGCGATACCAGGCATTCATTTTGGTTTCGTTTTCGACCAGGGTTGCCCCTTAACGTCCCTGCGCATATCGTGCTTGGAAACTACACTTGGCCGCATACTTTACCTCAACTTAATGGCACAGCATGCAGAATTTTTTGCGTCAAGCCACGTCAGTGCGCCTCATCGCAGCAGCGCTGTGAGGGGGCAAGGGTGACATGTCGGAAGATCCACGTTTCGCTCCGTTTTTCACGGAGCGAAAATGTCCATTTCGATATGTCGTTTTATGTCGACTGTCGTAAGGAGACTCAATCAAATCTGTGAATGGCAGCCATTGATAAAACTGGATACAAGCAACTTGGAATGTAAAAAGCTAGAGCAGAGGATTGTAATGATAGCTGCTGTACAAAGACTGCTGGTTGCAGATCTTGTCTTATGGGTATTAACAGCAGAGAAATACAAGCGAAATGAGAAAGAAAGAAATATTATGTATACACGTTTGCAAGTCCGGCTTCAGGGCGCTGCCATCTTGCTTGAATGGGGTGTGCCTGGGCGAATCATAATCCGATTACGAAGCCTTGCTGAGGCATCGTAATCGGATTATGGCCGCGCGCAAGAGCGCACCCCAGTGAGGAAGATGGCGGCGCCCTGAGACTGGACTTGCAAACGTGTATAGCAACTGCGATAAATAAAAATATGCAGCCTGACTCAAATGTCCTAACTAAAACCTCTCCGCCCCTCGGAGCAGCATATGGGGTAAGGGCGGACGTTTAATTTCTAGTGGGGGCATGTTCACTCAACTCTCTCCCCTCCCTCCTCTCCGCCGCCAGTCTCCGTCACCCCTTCATCTCCCAAATTCTTGCAACTCTCGTCTGCTTAGCATTTTATAGCTAAGAAACCTTGTAGTAAAGCCAACTTTCCAAACCACCCGTTTGCCGATTCGGGTACATGTATCTGTAGCACTTCTACAGAACATAAAACAAAAAAAGGGGGAGATTTGATTATTCCAGCAGAAAGTTAACAATATTTAAAAAAAAACAAAAAAAAAACGTTTTTTATTGAAGTGGGTTCAAAATATGGCTAAATTTGTTTATAAAATTTAAAAATTTACATTAATTATTTTATGAAACTAAAATATACTAAAATGGTACCAGTCGATAGCACATTTATAGGCGTACAGGCGTATAGCATTTAATAATCAAAATGTATGATGAATCTTGAATCCTAAGATTCATTATGCATTCTAAAGCCCATAATACATAAGGCTTCAAAAATATCATCAAGTTCTCAAAAATGCCATTTTTGGCATTTTTTTATTTCTGGCATAAAGTATGCCAAAGTAGTTCAGTTTCAGGGGACATGCACCAGGGGAAATTTTTTATTATTATTTACGGTATCAAAATTAATTTTTTTAGTTCATCGTGCTTAATCAATCTTTTGTAGCGATACTCTTTCGCGATGCGGAAAATAGTATCTCATTAATAAATTTCAGTGAGAAATTGAAGCTACAGAAGACTGCAATGGAGATGAGATGGCTAGGCCTCCTTGTCAACGTAATGGGGGTATGGGTGACATCACAACTTAGAACCATGCAGATAAAAATGGCTCAAGTTCATGCTGTTCTAGGTTGCCTGGAAGTCTTTACATGTGTATTTGACTAATATCGCGATCATAACTGGCACTAATTATTTTTATGCATCAAATATAAAGATTAAAAAGTAATGAAGCATCATATAAAACCTAAAATCAAAAGATTGGCACAAATATTGCCATTTTTTTTACTAATTTCCCCTTAAAAAAACAAAAAAAACATGCATAATACATTAAAAAAAATTGCTGGCTGTATTTTTGTTTTGAATTATTTATAACAACTGTCAGAACTGGGTACAAAAATCAAGCACCCTAAACATAGCATTTTACCTTGATCTACTTCTAAATTTTTATTAAAAAAAAATGTCTAAAACGTTTTCAGAAGTGATTTTGTTCATTGCACGGATCGACCTAATATATAATTTTGAGGCAAACCAAAATACGAAACCCGACACATGTGTCATTTCAAACAAAACCCTGTTTTTACGGCTCTCCTGCTTTTATTCTCTTACCGCCCATGTCCAATGTTTTTTTTCCCCTGTTACATCCTTATAATTAGGGTTTATTGAGATAAATAGCATAAAGTAGTATCCAGTTCTGTCTGTCTCAATGGTGCAAAAATGTGAAACCCCAATTTGCAAAACCTCAGTTTTTAATGGGTCGGCCACACAAGGCAGAGCCCACGGGAGTGCATATTGTTATGGCAGAAGGCACCAGTCACGGCGTCATCACAGCTCATGTTCCGTTTTGGCAGTCAAGAATTTTCACACGTGACTTATGTCGCTGATATATTTGAAGAATGTATCCTGGGCCTCGACTTTCTGAAGGAACACGGTTGCTCGATTGATCTAAAGAATCAGACACTAAATCTGAGCGAGGAAAGCATCATCCTGTGCAGCAGACGAGCGCTCTTGAAAAATGAGGGTGGATTCCTCATCTGTTCGAAGTCAACTGTTGTTTCCCCGCAGTGTGAAACCATCGTTTGGACAACTGATGGCAATTGCTGTTCTGAAGGCATCCCGGTCGCTGAAGGAGATGAGGCTTGTGACAACATACCAGGTGTCATTGTCGGAAAAACACTTGTGAATTTCAGCAATGGGCGCGTCCCTATCCGTATTGCCAACCTAACGGATAAAGCGATAAACATCAAGAAAGGTTGTCGAATGGCGACTTGGTCCCACGCTGCGAGCCTTAGAAGCCTGAGAAGAGAAAGTACCAACGTGAAGCAAGATGGGCTGCCGATGTCTTTGCTGGAACTAGCAGACCGCTCCAAGCAGCACCTCAGCCAACCGCAACAAGAGTCCCTTTTGAATTTAATCAACGTCTACAGAGATGTCTTCGCTTGCTCCCCGTCAGAGATCGGGCGCACGAGCGCTGCTCACCACCACATAGATACTGGTGACGCTATTCCGATCAAGCAGGCACCTCGGAGAATCCCGCTCGCTAAGAGGTATGAGGTCACTGAAATGATCCAGGATATGCGAAAACAGGACATCATTGAGCCCTCATCTAGTCCATGGGTCTCACCTGTAGTATTGGTAAAGAAGAAAGATGGGAGCACGAGGTTTTGTGTGGATTATCGTAGACTGAACAACGTCACGAAAAAGGACTCCTACCCTCTTCCTAGGATCGACGACACATTTGATGCAATGGCCGGTGCCTCCTGGTTTTCTACGCTTGATCTCAGGAGCGGCTATTGGCAAGTTGAGGTAAAACCCTCAGACCGTGAGAAGACAGCGTTTACCACAGGCGATGGTTTGTGGCAATTCAAGGTAATGCCCTTTGGCCTTTGCAACGCGCCAGCGACTTTCGAGCGCCTCATGGACAAGGTTCTTCAAGGCTTACCCCTCAATGTGTGTCTCGTATACCTTTTAAGACATATTGGTGCACGGAAAGACTTTTGAAGCTGCTCTTCATCATCTGTCAGACGTCTTTGAGCGCCTAAGACAAGCGAACCTAAAATTGAATCCCAAAAAATGCTCGCTATTCCAGAAAAGAGTTTGATACTTAGGCCACATTGTCTCTGAGAATGGGAGGGAGACAGACCCCGACAAGACGGACTGTATTCGAAACTGGCCACAACCACACAGTCATCGTGAACTCAAGAGTTTCTTAGGCCTAT
Source organism: Ixodes scapularis (assembly GCF_016920785.2). Taxonomy (NCBI): domain Eukaryota; kingdom Metazoa; phylum Arthropoda; class Arachnida; order Ixodida; family Ixodidae; genus Ixodes; species Ixodes scapularis. The sequence continues at coordinate 119,243,011 of NW_024609868.1, read as the reverse complement.
GTACCTACTACCGACGTTTTGTCAAGAACTTTGCTACCGTGGCCAAACCACTCTATACGTTGACAGAACAGAACACGGAATTTCACTGGAACATGCAAGCTGAGGAGGCTTTTCTTCAACTCAAGAATACCCTTACTTCACCTCCTATCCTCGGATTTCCCCATCCGAATCGTCAGTTCGTCCTGGACACGTATGCAAGTAACGTTGGTGTGGGTGCAGTCTTGTCACAGTTAGAGGATGGAACTGAACGGGTAATTGCGTACTACAGTCAAGTATTAAAGAAAGCAGAACTAAACTACTGCGTCACAAGAAAGGAACTGTTGGCCGTAGTTAAAGCTGTAGGACATTTTCACCATTATCTCTACGGCAAGCGCTTCCTCTTAAGGACCGATCACGCGTCCCTCACCTGGCTTTTGAATTTTAAGAACCCTGAAGGACAAGTTGCAAGGTGGTTGGAGCGTTTACAACAGTACCAATTTAATGTCCAACACCGAGCTGGTAGGAAACACATGAACGCCGATGCACTCTCGCGAAGGCCTTGCTCACGAAAAGATTGCTACCCGTGCCTTGATGCTGAAGAGCACTCCGACCTCAACAGCACGAATCCACCGTCTCAGTCAACGGTCACGCGACAGGCGGTGATCACGCGTCCATCAACCGATGATGACCCCACTGACTGGAGTGACGAAACCTTGCGTACGCTTCAAAGAAAGGACGACAATATTCGGCTTCTTATACAGTGGAAGCAAGAAGGCGAAAGGCCGGATTGGTACCGGGTTGCACCGCACAACCATGTTGTCAAAGCCTACTGGGCTCAATGGGATTCTCTCCTCATACAAAACGGCCTCCTGTTTCGCTGCTGGGAAAACAACGATGGAGTTAACTTTTCCCTTCAACTTGTCCTGCCTCAAGTGCGAGTCAAAACTGTGCTGCAGGAACTCCATGACAGTCCTACGGGCGGACATTTTGGGGTACACAAAACTCTACAGAGAGTGCGTGACAGATTCTACTGGGTTGGCGCCAGCCATGACGTGCGCGAATGGTGCAGAGGCTGTGACCACTGCACATCGCGCAAAGGACCTCCCTCTCGTTGCCGAGGACAGATGAGAACATACAACGTTGGCGTGCCGTTTGAGCGAGTAGCCATTGACGTCGTAGGGCCACTACCAGAAACAAGAGAAGGAAATCGGTATCTAATAGTAATTGCAGACTACTTCACAAAGTGGCCAGAAGCTTTCCCTGTTCGTAAGTACGACGCAGCAACCATCACTCGAATCTTGCTTACAGACATCGTATCGAGGTACGGAGTGCCCCTAGAAATCCATTCTGATCAGGGACGCACTTTTGAGTCGCAGACCTTCAAGAATTTGTGCACAGCGCTTGGCATAAAGAAAACTAGAACAACACCATTACATCCACAGTCGAACGGTATGGTGGAGAGGCTCAACCGGACCCTTAAGCAATATCTATCTCTCTTTGTCAACGAGCACCAGGACAACTGGGACGAACTGGTTCCCCTCTTTTTACTTGCCTACCGTTCAGCTGTCCACGCAGCAACAGAGTACACACCATCAATGTTGCTCATGGGGAGAGAGCTAAGAATACCTGCGGACATTATGTTCGGTACTCCGGCGCCACCACCACGGGAGGCAACACGTGAAAATGTTCACTTAGATCACGCTCTCCATTTACGCAAGAAATTGGAATCTGTCCATGACTTCGCACGAAGGCATTTACAACTCAGCAGCAGCCATGCAGAGACTCGCTACAATCGAAGCGCATCCAGCCACCAACTGGAACCTGGAGATTTGGTGTGGCTATACAGACCAACTAGAACCAAAGGTCGTAGTCCAAAACTACAACGAAACTGGGATGGCCCCTACGAGATCATCAAGAAACTGAACGATGTTGTCTACCGGATCCGCCATGTTAACAACCATAGACCTCAGACAGTCCATTTTGATTGTCTCGCACCATACCACACTAAGTGAACACTTATGCGGGCCTCGGGACGAGAGCCTCTACAGGGAGGGGTGCAGTGTTGTGGAAGACGAAGACTCACACCGTAAAGAGTGTTGTGCAAGACGAAGAATATCACACCGTAAAGAGTGTTGTGCAAGACGAAGACTTGCAAATACAGGAAGGAAGAGGAAGATTAGTGTGTGCCAGTGAGAGAATGGACGCCATTAAAGGCTGACGGCGAACCTGACAGAACAAAGCCTTCGAATTGCCTTCTGTCATAACAATATCTTTGAATCAAAAATGAATGGGGCTTCTTATTTAATTAATTGTTCATTTTTTATTGAAAAAGTTTGGAAGAGGACAACTGGCTCGTCTGTGGTTGCAGGTGAAGCCCAGCGTGAACCAGGTGAACCTGGACTCTTGCTGCGTCATTCCACAGGAGATGGCAGAGTTTGCCAAGGTCAGCAACATCCAGCTGCTCACGCACAGCGACCCCAAAGGTGAGCACGCCCTTCTCTGGGGGATACTATCCCACTGGCCACAGCCACTGTTCTAGCAAATTCTGGTTGAACGCGGAAAATGAAAAAATCGTAATGCTTCTCGTGCAACGGCACTTGAACTCGAGCCCCGCAGCCTACCACATCAATGTCTCTCAATCAAACTGTGACCAGTGTCTGATGTAAAATAAATTTGATTGATTGACCGATTTCAAGCCCCATGCTTGGCAAATTTCGGGGTACCCTGCAGAACCTTTGGGGTCGAAATTGAAGTGAGGGACTAGCGCAACTACCTGAATACCTAGTCGAGTGTAGAATGGATGACGACAAACTTTGTAGTGCAACACCATTGGTAGCCTTCGAAGATTTCCAAGGATAAAGTACATGGCAGATGGCGCACTTCTACGAAGCACTCAAGTACACTTTGCGGCATGGCATGTTTAGGGGACGAATTAAATAGAAGAGTGTAGTCCTGCGTCGTGCAGGTACTTGAGAAGCAACTTATAATACTGGTTCTTGTTTGCCAGAATTATGAGTCACTTTTTGAGTACCTTATGTTTTCCAAAATTATGTAAACTCTCTTACAAACTCCCTCTTGTAAGGTGTGCACCATACCAGTTTAACAGACTGTCCACATTTCGTGTCCTGTTTGTGACAAGACACAACACCGTGAGCACGTCAAAGCTCCAAAATGTTTACTTTTACGGAAATTTACCCAACAAAGTTTATTCACGTAAAAAATATTCTATATAAAAAACGTAATTAAATCCACTATATTTAATATCAAAATGAGGGAAAAGGTGCATTGTGGGCATGGGGCAATTCCTTTGACTGCATTGGTGAGACATGCGAGTTCACTGTGCATTTCTGCTGTAGCCTCGGGGTTGACACTGGCATCTAGATGTTTATTAGGCTTTTCAGTCAATTTTCAAATAAAGGCATCGCCAGAGAGATTAGGACCTGGCTGGTATTGCCAGCTGTGCATGGGATAGTATGGGTAAAATTCAGCTTCAAATTTGCTTCAATGTCTCTCGCCATTTGCCTATGATTTGCCAGGGAAAGACAGTTTAGGGCCCGTTCACACTCGCGACTCCTTAGAACCGAGCGCCTTAAAACCTCTTAAAATCTCTTGCCACAAGAGAGCACACTGACACGCTGGTGCCATTAGGTAGTGACCCTGGAACTGCATTTCACTAAGCGAAAGTTTGGCGGTATTTTCGAGGTCAAATGTACATACTGATGAGAAATGTGTGTTTCTAACATTGACACAAGTTTTTCGAGCCAAGAAAGAAAGCATGATGCACAAAAGAAATACAAAATATACTGGACCGCCACATGTTTCACTGCTACCCGATAGGTTGTGCCAGTGTATCCTCTCATCGTGAGAGATTTTAAGAAGTTTCAAGGCTTTCGGTCCTAAGAAGTCGCAAGTGTGTGAACGGGCCTTTAGCAGTGCCTTCGATCTGCCAGCACGTGGAATGGAATGTCCTATCAAAAACGTAATACTACAGTCAAACCCGTTTACAACGAACAGCAGGAAACGCTACGATCAGTTCGATATAGCAAAAAAACATTTACAACAAACTTCCACAATGAGTTTGTTGTCAGGCGAGCCTTCTCTTTCTTTCTCATCCAGTGATGGAAGTGCTGCGCCAATTGCGCCAAATTGTGCCAAGGACGAAATCCTGCGACACGTAGCGCCAAGTTGTCATTTTACCGAATGATTGTGCCAGGCCTGCGCCAAAATGAGATGTAGCAAAAAAAAAAAAAAAAATTGAAGTCTTATCAGGGCGCGTGGTGGTACTGCGGTATTTTCCACGCCGCAACTGTTACGCAAACTGAAACTGCGAGGGCGCATTATCATCACCATCATTGAAAGAAACATTAGCAACATCTGAGACCAAAGCCGCAGAGGCTAAGCGAAGAACCATCCCACTGAGCAGCCTATTTAAAAAAAAAAAAGGCCGAGCTTGTGGATGTTTTTAATGTTGGCCCGCCCTGTTCCCATGCGCTAGCTACCAGCGAAGTCAAAGCTAGTGCGAGCCCAATGCTCTGTGCATTCCTGAGTCGCGCGTGGGCTCGTGCAGTGTGGGCACTGTTACGGGCACCATGCGCGCGCTTGTAGCTTCGGCTGCACTCGCACCGAAGCAGAAACAAATTATAGTTGAGTAGCACCAAACTCTGGATGTAGTGCTGGTAAAGCCTTACCGTCCTTTTCAGAGCGCAAAGCACTGCGACTGCGGTGTCTGTTCGGCGGGTGTCGCTTCTCTGCAGCGCGTCGGTGCATGCCAAGGAGCGCACTCAACGGGTTAACTCGCCGTGATCCGATCGTGCTTCGCCAGCACATCGAAAATGAATCGGAATTTTTGAAGCGAATATCAGATACCGCAATATTTGAAGCTGCTGCCCGAAAGCCAACTCTAGTCTGAACTAAAACATTCCATAACAGTGAGGGTCGTTAGATGCTGCTGGAGATACCTTAAAAGAAGTGCAGGCTGATAAAACTAAATATCCTGTACCATCACAACTCAGTGTGACAAATTTGTGTTTTTTTATCTGACGAGCAGATAAACTTTATTTTAAAAAATGTTTTTTTTTTGTGTTTACTTTGTTGAATTTTATATATCCTGTTTTAAAAAGGCGACAGGCGCTGTGTTCCAATAATAGAGATGGGCCTCATATAGCAATGCAGCATTATTTCATTTTCAAGTAATATGCCAACATATGCCGGACCCTGCTCCAAAAGGGCCACTACCTGCTCCAAAACAACATTTTGCCTGCTAGAAGGCCTGCTCCATAAGGTCAAATGGCACTTCCATCTCTGCTCATCTCTTCACTTCGGCCTTGTAACAACGCACCAAAAGGGTTTTATTTATTTATTTATTTTTTTTGCATGCGTGCAGAGTTTGTTTTTTAGCTTATTTCCCCTTCCGAATCGTTTCTCTTCGCTCAGTTTTGTTGGAAACTTGAGCTGTTGGAATTTTCTTTCTTTCCTACTTCTTTTTTGGGAGAAGGGACAGGCTAGAAGACGATTGTTTGCACGTTTTTGGAAGCCTTCCCGGAGGGAAAAAGTTTGATATAGCCGTTCGTTCTAAACGGGTTTCACTGTATAAACAACTTTTGTTGGCGGGTTTACTGCAAATAGTCTCGTATTTACTTGCTCAATATTACTCGGATGTGAGGTAGTGCCCGGCCGTGACCCGAGCCCCTCAGATACACGCCATCTACCCTGGGGTGTAGAGTGTCCTAGCAGAGTTGGGCAGCCTTTTTTGGAAGTCAACGTTCGCATGGAACAGCTGACACAGACTGGTCTCGCAGGGAGGCTTTATTTGAAAAACAGTGAAACGTCGGTGGTTTTCATAGTTTTTATACTTACCACAGTAAATCTTGAATTTTCCTCCTTATCAAAGGCAATGAGTATAGTTATGAACAGAATGGGAGACCAAAACTGGCAGTCAGATGCTACGGCTACTAGGAATGCAATGCTGGTTAGTAAACAAGTTATTAAGTCACATGTTACCCTTGCACTGCTTCTGTCGAGACCGATTATAATGAAGTCGGTTATAACGAAATAGCGGCTACAGCGAAGCGATCACAACTTCCCATTCCGTTTTGCACTTCCTTATAACCGAAGTTGGTTATAACGAAATAGCGGATATAGCGAAGTGATTTCCAATTCCCGTTGACTTCGTTATAATCGGTTTCGACAGTACACTGCTAATCTCAGTGTGGCCAAGGTAGCAGCCACTTGTGGTGGGGAAGTAAGTGCATTGATTTCAAGGCTAATCCTTTCCGTCTGAAAGAAATATGATTGGGAGATATTTCCCAGGCATGCTCAGGATGAGCCTTATAATATCTGGTGCTATTCTTTTGCTCTGTTTCTATTCGAGAAAATTGGGTCTTGTAAGCTGCATAGAACAGGCAGCTACAATTTTTTTGTCATGAGATTCACGCTTTGATAGAGCCTCACTGCCCCTACGGTAATGACGCCATATCTTTGCTCTCGTGTGGCTTATTGCGGAGGACGTATTGTGCTACCAAGATTTCGGTTGCAGGTGGTCGAAATGAATCCTCAGTCCTTCTCTGGGGCATGCCAGGCACCCTTCTTTGATTTGCCAACCCTCAAATTTTAAATTTTTTTATAACACAAATGTGTTACACGTCAAACTTCCACGAGAAAAGTGACACGCTTGACTGACACATAGGTCACGTGACCCCTTACTCGGATCAAATCAATTTATTTGCTGTCGCTTAGTAAAATCGCATGACAATAGGGGACTGAAGCAAAAGCTACTCACTAGCAACCTCACAACATTGTGTGACTTAATGTCATGATATCACGTGACATTATCTCGCGTGACACTGATGTCGCAGAGTATGTGCTCGGCTCATTCACCACAGGTTCCGTGTGCCTCCAAGTTTATCGGACGCGATCAAGACACATTTTCCTTCCGCGAACAGTGGTGCTAGATGCAGATGCGATGGAGCGACTCCTCAAGGACTACGTTCCGGATCGAGAGCTGGGGAAGTGGTCGTCGTCTTGGGTGGCACGCTACTCGGTGCTGGTCAAGTGCCGGGGCTTCATCCAGAGCAAGGGGTACATCGCAGACCTGGTCCGGAGGGAGTCCTCTTGAGGTCACGCGGCGTCGCCTCTTCCAGTCACTCGTAACCTCAAGAGCCGAGGCCGGTCCCGCGTCTGGCCCTGCCTCGTAAAACGTCCCTCGGCTCTGCGACGCAGGTGCTACCCACCTTGTGGCTTTGCACGGCCCTGGACGAAAGGGAGCTCAACCTGCACACGATTAGGGATCTCTCAACTTCGTGGGGCTATGCCAGTCGGCAAGGACGGAAGCGAAGGCACAAATGTTTATGAATTCTCTCGACGAAACCCTTTTGCTGCTCTCTCGTTAAATCGATCCCTACTTGTGTTATTGTTATCCAGGTCTGTGGGGACGTCAAGAAATGAAAAAAAAACCAAAAGCACTCGAAAGTTGTGGCACTCTGGAATAGTTTTTTTCTATGCCTTTTCACATCACTTTGCTTGTCGTCCGTTTCCCTCGTTTAGGAAGGGCGGCGTAACTTAGAACTTGTCCGAAAGGTTTCTGTATTTGAGGTGCCAGAGGTGTGAAGCTTGGGGATATTTGATGTTGAGGTTTCAAGGGCTAGTCAAATTCTCGTATTGGCAAAAATCGGAATGTAGAGTAAAATATAGATAGCTGATAAAAGGACACTAATCTTTTTGAATTACTGGCTGATGGCTGCATTGGGGAATTCATACACCCTTTCATTTTTAGCTTCAAAAATAGGTGTATCATGCTCTTGTTGATGCAATGCACCTGGCACGAAAAATGAATGTGCACGTCTATGAGCAGGGCGCTCAAGCACTGTGTCCTTGACTGTCGAATTAGCACCCAGCTACACAGGCTCCATTTCGTATGTATTAAATAAAATATTTAACAACTATTGGGATGGGCAGCCTCTGCTGCCCACATGTATTTATAATATATTATTTCACAAAAAAAAAAAAAAAAAAAAAAGAACATCTTGCACTGGTGACACTGCAGCACAGGTAGCAGCACAGGAAGTGCTGCTACTATATGTACGTTTGGCCACTCGTTGACACTTAACCTACTATATTATGCGGCATTCTTTTTAGTATAGTCAATCCCAGTTATAACGAAGTCCACAAGAATAGGAGAAAATGTTTTCTATGTTCGGAATTTGTAATATCTGGGAGTTACGCAAGAAAAAGAAAACATGTTTTTGTTTCTGTTTTATGCTCGCGGTGAAATAGCAATTTCCTATTTTTGTAAGTTTTCATTAGAAAGTAGTTGCAGCCAGGCCCCTTTTTTTTTTGTTTATTACAATAGCCGTCACGTCCGTGCCGATTAACAGTTCTAGAGGGTGGGCTTCTTCCTCTTGCTGCTTGTGTTGCGGGAAAGCAGAGTGGCAGGGAGCAGCAGATATGCAAGATTCACTCTACTTCCGGCTAAGGCGGCTGATGAACATGTCGTTAAAATGTAGTAAAGCTTCGGTTGTATGCTTTCCAGTGGACCGCGCAAAAAAGTGTGATCAGAAGAAACGCAACAAGTGATGATGTCGCTAGACGGGAGTAGATGAAATGGGTATCAACTTTTTGCGGTTCGTACTGCGTGGCTGTCCGCGGACTCAGAGCACCCAGACTCGCACGCAACCAGTGAAACAGTCATGTGCTGTCTCTTCATGGACCGGAATCTTGGGCAGAATGCAACAATCTACATACTTAAAAATAAAGAAATTAAAAAAAAAAGATTTTGTTGATTGTCAATAAATTATGAACATGCGTGGCAATTATTCCACTCCAGAGCCAAGTGCGTCAAAGCCAATTAATTTCCTGCGCCGTCATGATAAAAATCCGCCATATTACACCAAATTGCGTGGCTGGCTGGATTAGCCGGCGCCTTGCACTAGCTATCCTAGCCACACCCAACCTGAGCCGCAGCAAAAGGAAACAGCCCTGGCGGCTGCGTTGTCAACCCAATTGGCTGCTATCACCTGGCAGCAACTACTGAACTAGCAGTTTGGCTTGTACATCCAAGGCGCCCCTCTTGCGGTAGCACTTAAGTGCGTAACATGTTTAAAGGTGCCCAGGCGTCGCATATGCGCTCAACTTTGATACTCGTTTACTTTTATTTTTAGAGCGCAGCTCTTAGGCGCCCGTTTCCGGCTTGAGCGGCGTCGCCGTCGCCGTCAGCGTAACCGCGCGGTGCATTATGGGAAATGTCCCATAATGCACCGTGCGAGCCCCCACCGGGGTCACGTGACCTCAGGGGGGGTCACGTGACCCCCCGAAGTCACGTGACCCCCTCCCCGAGGTCACATGACCCCCGCCGATGTCACGTGACCCCCCGATGACGTCACCGGCATCCGCATCGTCATCATCACTGATGACGTCACCGGCATCCACATCGTCATCGTCATCATCACTGATGACGTCACCGGCATCCGCATCGTCATCATCACTGATGACATCATCAGTGACGTCATTGATGACGTTACCGACATTCACATCGTCATCATCACTCATGACGTCATCAGTGACGTCACTGATGTCGTCACCGGCATCCACATTGTCATCATCACTGATGACGTCATCAGTGACGTCACTGATGACGTCACCGACATTCGCATTGTCATCATCACTGATGGCGTCATCAGTGACGTCACTGATGACATCACCGACATTCGCATCGTCATCATCACTGGTGAAGTCATCAGTGACGTCACTAATGACGTCATAGGTATGCGCATCATCATCGTCAGTGATGACGTCATCAGTGACGCCAGTGATGACATCATCGGCATTGTCATCGTCACGTGACCCCCAGGTCACGTTACCCCCAAAGGTCACATGACCCCCCCCCCCCCCCAGTACCCTTCCCTCCTCCTCCTCAAGAGCTGCGCTCTAATTCGGCGTTACAGGGAGTTGTAAACGGCTTTCACTTTTTTTCCGGTTTGGTTCTATTGCCAACTTCCGCTTTCTGCGCCACAAAGCACACCGTGGAAAAGCGGCAGAGCGGGAGCCGCTGGTGCGTGGATGTGCTTATCAAGCATTCTCGGACTTGTCTAGCCTTTTATGGACCATATCCCGTAAATGACTGGTGCATTATGGCCTATGTTGCTGCTGCGCCAGAAAACTGCAAATTCATTCATTCCTGTAAACGATGTATTTAAGGAACGAGCGTTTGGTAGGTTTTTCGTGGTTAAAATAAACAATGCAAAGTAAGTTACGTCAACAGTTGTCAGCTTGTTTATATAAGAGAGATCTGTTTAGTAATCTCTCACATTGAACTTCTATGAAAGTTAAGCATGGGGTGACCAACATTGCAAGGTGGCTTACCGCAAAATCACCGCTAAATCTCGAGAGATGCTCCACCCCTGAAAAAATAACCCGCCCCTATTTTTGGCACGATTCGCTATTTTTTTAAACACTGAAAGATGGCCCACTTATAGTAATTGCAGGACCCTTGTTAATGGTAACCTCGGCAGAAATGGTGTTACTTAGCCACGGCGGCAGATAAGCGAACATTGTTGTCTGGAAAGGACAGTCGTCTTTACTGAACACCACCTAGATAAGAAAGCCCGAGCGCTTTCCTGCGTCACTAAAGAAGGCCACCGTAGGCCACAGATTGGACACGGCGTCAGCGTTCGGCCAGGAGTAGTGTCCAATCCGTGAGAACACGACCCCTGGCCGATCGCTGACGCCGTAGTCTTGTCCAATCTGTGGCCAAAGGTGGCCTGCGTTAGTGACGCAGGAAAGCACTTAGGCTTTCTTATCTAGGAGCTGTTGCTTCAGTTCATCGCCCCTCCCTGCGATTACAAGTTTCGCAGGTCACAAAATCGAAAACAATTACTTATTTTTTTTAATTGCACGTTGAAAGTTGGCTTAGTACTCTTTATTTTCACCCGATTTGAGGTGGGCTATCTTGGGATATTAGAGTATATAGACCCCTTCCAAAAGACTGCCCCATCTGGGCAGCTGTGCAATTCCTGCACAATAGAAAACTAAATCCCCAACGTCATGGCCCACTTTATGCGTTTGGTTGGATTAGACACCCACAAAGAGGTGGTGAGCGCAGTGACATCGTACTTTGAAAGCTGTTTGATTGGCTCGTCGGATCCGATAGCGTTGGCTGCGCTCCGAAGTATGGTTACACGTTCCCGGGTGTCAGTTGTTCCGCCACTGTGCAGTGGTTCCGACCTTCCAATAATCGACCCACGACTTTCGAAAAAAAAAAAAAAAAATCAACAGCAAAAAAAAAAAAAAAAGTGGTATGAGATTTTTTAAATGTTGCGAATATTTAAACTATAGTGCGTTACAGGTTAAGAAAAGTATTCGAGAGAAAAGAGGGCTGGCGAGGAGGGAGCAAACGCAATGCTGGAGAAAAAAAGAAGGAAACCTCTCTCCAGCTTTCTGTCTGCTTCCTTCTCCTCAGCCTTCCTTTCCCTCGAGAACTTTTCAACCTGTAACTGACTATAAAAACAGGGGATCATACGATTTCATAACAGCATGCTCAAAAGTACTTAGGAATAAAATAGTGTGGAGGCGAGCTGGTGTAAGCTGAACCACGCAAAATAGAGTTGGTCGTGAGTTGAACGTGATGGTAAACCTGAAATTGAGGTAGGAAAACGTAAAACGCGACGGAAGACAAAAATAGGGAGTTTTCGTAGATCGTTTTCGCCGTCCCGCAAGGCCCTCCGCAACCCGCTACGATAGCGGGAACTCCACAGTCAAGGCTATCGGTGCGCAGGCGCAGTAGCAACTTCGTTGCGGAACGCTTAGCGGAGGGCGCAGCGCGGTCTACGAAAACTCCCTCAGGCAACCTCTCGAACGTCTCCAATACCGTCACTGCAATCGCCATAAGAAACGATATCCTTCAACAAAAAAAAACAAAAAACAGAACCCGCAAGAAAAAAATGTTTTTAACAAAAACTGGGAAAACCATCTCATCTCCCCTAACCACGCTACGAAACTTCTACACGAAGGGTCATAGTTTACAACCAGGACTTTGCTCCCTACGAACGGTTCACGACGGAACTCAAAGAAAGGACCTTTCTCCGAGAACGAACAGAAAATACTAAAACTGCGCTTTCTCTAACAATCCACACAGTCCAATAGGGTTATATCCAAAGGAACCCTTGACAAAAAGAAAAAAGCTTATGAATTAAAAAATTTAAAAAAGGGGGGGGGGGGGGGGTACCGAGAGTGAAGACTGAATACTCTGCACATGTCATTGCAACTGGCGTGTTGGGTCTTTGTTGTATGAATAGTAGAGAGGTCTTTACTTCTCACCAACGCAAAATGTAACTAAAAAAAAAAAAAAATGTGTTGCATGTATGTTTGAACAGCCCTGATACGCCTCAGCGGGTGATCTGTCTCTTAGTTATAGATGAGAAATTCGCTCACTGCAGTGATAACCTGTGTTGGATAACGTGCATCACGCAGTAATGATTACTCGAACGCGTGCCGATACGAAACTCGTCCAGATCGAGGCGGGCGGGGGATGGGGATCGTACCCTGGAGGTTCTGCAGCGCAAGCTCTCGGTCCACGTTCCGAGCTAAGACGCGTTAGTCCACTTGGCCAAAGGTCCCCCTCCAACCCCCTTCATGTTTTAAAAGTAGCGCAAGGTATGTCAATGCAAGAGGCACGTGCAACGTGCAGTCATTGGGAAGATCATGGTGACAGCGGAGCACTGAGCTAGATTTTAGACGCCGTGTTCTTCCCAGAAGTGGCGCGCTGCACGCCGTCTCGAGCATTTCCACAACAACGAATGGCACCACTTTTCCCAGGATAGAGCTAGGGGCTTTACTCCCACGCAAAGCCATAAATCCCACGAAAAAAAAAAAAAAAAAAAAACCCTCTATCCTGGGAAAAGTGGCGCCATTCATTGTAGTAGACATGCTCGAGGCACGTGGCGCGCGCCAATTTTGGGAAATTCATGGCGTCTGAAATCCAGCTCAGTGCTGCGCTGTGCCGCCATGATCTTCCCAAGGGCTGCACGTTGCACGTGCCTCGTGCATTGACGCACCTTACGCTACTTTTAAAACATGAAGGGGCTTTATACTTCGTTTCACCTTATGTCCGAGCGGGGACGATGTTATGAGCCGAAAGCCCAATCAAACAGCGCAAAAAGCGCAACGTCATGGCGTGCTCTCTGCGCTTGATAGGACTAGCCGGCGGAGGAGCACGCATAGAGAGACGGCGAATACCGGCTATTCCTATCAACTACAGAGAGCACACCATGAGGTTGTGCCTCTTTCGCTGTTTGATTGGCCCTTCGGCTCATAACATCGGCCGCGCTCGAACCTAGGCTGAAACGAAGTATAGTCATACGCAGCTCTGGTCATACGCAGAGCCGTATATGGGGAGAGTTTGGCCAGACTATGATCTCGCCGCCGTAACGCTCTCCTCCCAAGTGAGCCAATCAGCACGCGGCGTAGAGCGAGAGGCATGAGCGCATGCTCGTGAACTCCCGGCTGCTCCCACCTGAGTGGGGAGGGCCGCCATCTTCTATCATTCTCCCGGCGGAATGCGTGGAATCGGCATCTAAATCTCGATTATTGCCTTTTATATCGCTGGCTCTGGCAAGAAAATGACATTCTGTTATTCCTCGGTGGGTTAAAAAGCTAATAAATAAAGATTTTTCGGCGTATGGCCATAAACTTTTATTCAGGCGAAAAAGAAGTCGGCCCGTAGCAGACGACGCGTAGCCTCAGCAGTGCTCTTCTCCGACCAGTCTCCGACAGCGTTGCTCAAATATGGCGGTCGTCTCCTCTCCGCTCCCTTCTTTCTCTCTCGCTCCTTCGGCGCTCTCCTCCCTTTCATTTTCTTTTCTCCTCTCCGGCGCTTTCGTCGCCACACCCACTGGCCAAACTCTCTGGTCATACGTAAAGCCCCTCGATGTGTTTGCACTTGTCTTGCAAGTAGCGTCAAATGCGCGAGTGCACGAGGCCCATGTCTCGAGCGGCCCTTGGAAGCAAATGGCGGCGCAGCACTGCACTGAGCGGGCCTTGGAAGCGAATGGCGGCGGAGCACCCGCTCATGGCACGTGTCTCGCGCGCTTCCACAACAATGGTTGGCGGTACTTGTAAAAAACGCTTTTATCAAGGCGCTTTAGTCATACGCAGGTTGGATGGATGGATGGATGGATGGATGAATACGGCTGAGCCCTTTGGATCGGGCGGTAGCTTACGCCACCTAGCCATTTTGTTTTACCATTTAAGCTTAGAATATTTAAATGTGAAATCTATATTCACTCCGCAGTGCAAAGAAAGTGAGGCTATGAAACCCCCTTGCCATCAGTGAATAAGAAAATACCTAGTTTTCTCTCGATTTCTGCCACCATTCACTTAATCTTTGCTTGGTAATCTCTACAGTCTTGAAATCCACTCTCCCTTCGCTGTCTCTAAAACCCAATGACTTTATTAAATCTATGTTGTCTTCGGTAGGCATAGGGTGAAGCCCTTTACAGTAGAGTATCAAGTGCTCAGCCGTCTCGTCCTCCTCTCCACAAGCAATGCACACTGTATCCATTTCCTGGTACTTCACTCTGTATGTTCTGGTTCGCAGAACACCCGTTCTTGCCTCAAACAGCAATGAGCTTCCCCTAGAATTGTCATAAATGCTTTCTTTGGCAATAACTCTTTTGTTTAATCTATAGCTTTCCAGAGCAGTCTTTGTCTGCATTCCCTCTAGCCACCGATCCCTTTCTGTGGCCTTAACTTTCTTCTTAACTGAGACTTGCTCTTCCGTATCTTCGCTATAGCCCAAAAACTTTCCTCTTAATTTCCTAGTGCGCTGTCTCCACTTTGTGTCTACACTCCTCATGTATAAATAGCTGAAAACCTTTCGTGCCCATTGCTCCCCATCCATTAGCCTCAACCTATCCTCAAATTCTACCTTGCTCACCGCTTCCCTGCTCTCAAATGATGCCCATCCCATGTCTCCTTGTACTCCCTGGTTTGGCGTTTTGCAATGCGCCCCCAAAGCCAGTCTACCTACTCCGCGCTGTTTTATTTCTAGTTTCGCATGCACTTCGGATTTCATGCATAGCACTGCGTTTCCAAAAGTCAAGCCAGGCACCATGACCCCTTTCCAAATCTCTCTCACCACCTCATACCTGTTGTAATTCCAAAGTGCTCTATTTTTCATTACAGCTGCATTTCTGTTGCCCTTACCTATTATATACTTTTCATGGTCTCTGAGATATTCTGCACCATCACATATCCATACTCCTAGATACTTGTATTTACTAGCTCTCTCAACTGTAATATTCTGTATCTTCAGCCTCTCAACTTCATCCTCGTTAAAAATCATGACTGCCGATTTTTCGCTACTGAATTCTAAACCTAATTCCTCTCCTTCCCTACCACAGATGCTCATTAATTCCTGCAACTCTGTCCTGTTGTTAGCCATTAGTACAATATCATCCGCATACATCAATCCCGGTAAAGATTGCTGAATTTTTTGGCCTAGCTTACTGTAAGAAAGGTTGAACCCAAGCCCACTCTTCTCTAGTCTATCCTCCAATCCTCTCAGATACAACATAAACAGCAAAGGCGATAACGGGCACCCCTGCCTAAGGCCTCGTCTTATCTCTATTTTCCCTGTCGCCTTTCCTTCCCATGTTATAATCACCTTGTTATCTTTGTAAATGTTCCTTAATAGTGCTGTTAGTCCTTCATCTAGGTTTAAGTTCTCCATTATGTTCCACAGGTTTCTTTGGTTCACATTGTCATAGGCACCCTTGATATCCAGAAATGCCAGCCAGAGCTGTCTGTTTTCTTTTTGCGCTATTTCTATACACTGTGTTAGAGAAAATAAGTTGTCCTCCAACCTTCTTTGTTTTCGAAACCCGTTCTGTAACTCGCCCAGTATGCCCTCGCAATCTACCCATTCCTCCAGTCTGTTCTTTATAATCTGCATTACCAACCTGTAAATAACCGGTGTCACGGTTATAGGACGATAATTTCTAATATCAGACTTATCTCCCTTTCCCTTATATATCATACTCATCCTACTAAGCCTCCATTCATCTGGAATATTTCCTTTTGTTATCATGGTACTCACTACCTCCCTTAGTTTTGCCTTAGATTTAGGACCCAAATTCTTCACCAGCTTGATAGGGATACCATCTGTGCCTGTCGACGTGCCACTAGGGACTCTTCGTTCCGCCTTTTCCCATTCTCTTTGTCCAAAATCCGCGATGTCACAAACTGGACTGCTACTTCCTTCGGTTCTCCTATCTTCCACATGTACCCGTTCCCGAAATTTCTCCTCCATCACTGCTCCTATATATTGTATCGCATCATCTCCCTCTAATTGATCTCCCTGATGCGAGAGTATGAACCTCTGTCTAGCTTGCGTTGTTTCACCGAGTGAGTTCAAGTGCTCCCAAAACTTCTTGGCAGCATTTCTATCTTTCTTACTTACATTACTCATCCATTCCTCACCCTTTCTCTGAATTTTCGCATTGATCAAACTGGATGCCTCTCGGCGACATGTTACAAAATTGTCCCATTTTCTTTTTACTTCCGTTTCGGACTCCCCACTACGCTTGGAATACCTGTGTTCTCTAGAGGCTTCCTGACGTTTTTGTATCGCTTGCTTCACTTCTTTGTCCCACCAACTTTTTGGTCTATGTCCTTGCTTCCCCTTTCGTTTACTCTTAACTTTGTCTAGTTCTAGAGAAAAAAGCCTAGTTAGGCTCTCATAGGTCCAATCTGTATGCCATTGCCCTGAAACTGCTGCCTCTATTCTTTCAACAACTATTTCCAACTCTTTGTCGCTGCAGAAAGTTTGCTTTGAATTATGTTGTCTAGTTTCAGCATTTACTTCTCTGGCAAAATTCAGCTTAATACGTTTGTGATCACTACCAAGACTTTTGGAACCTTCTTCATCTATTTTCATTACTTGTAACTTACCATATATTTTGTGTGACATGAGTATGTAATCTATAGTTGAATGCAGATTGCCAGTTTCCCAAGTTATGTGCCCGTCACACTTCTGACTGGTATTACATAAAACTAAGTCATGTTTTTCCACCAGTTCTAGTAATATGCTTCCAGTTGAGTCCGTATACCCATCCAGACCCTCAATATGGGCATTCATGTCTCCCATAATAATTATTTCGGAGCCTTCGCCTAGTTCACTAATGTCTCTTGATATGCAATCAATCATTTTTCTGTTTTCCTCTTTAGCACCTGTCCCTGTCCATAAGTAAACCACTCCAAGGACTGTTGATTCCCCAGCGACTTTTCCTTTCAGCCACAAATGTTCGGCGCACTCCTTTCTGATCCTTTGAAAGTTCATATTCTTCTTAATAAATGCTCCAATTCCACCTCCCTTCCTCGTTCCCTCCATTCTGTTGCATTCTTCCCACACATAGTCAGGGTTGCAAGGTGGCTGCTCCATGTCTCTGAGATGTGTTTCCACAAACCCATACACCATTAAATCCTCCTTTCTTAGTTGCTCCTCCACCTCTTCCCATTTTAACCTATTTCTACCACCCTGCATGTTAATATATCCAATGTCTGATTGTGCTGATTTTTTATACCTGCTCTTACGTTTTCTCCTCTTTTTTTTAACCCTGGGTGCCTCTCCTGACTTTGTTGGGTTTTCGGTTACTTCAGTGCCCCCAGGGCCCTCGGTCCCCCCAAAAAAGCAGTCACCGTGCGGCCCATCCTATCCCCCACCCTGTAACCCGTGGCCTCACTGTAGTGAATGCCATCTGCAAAAGGGCGGGAGCCAGCCTCGTACACTTCTCTGTTTACTTCCATTACGTCGTACCGAAGCTGTCGACTCATACCCTTAATTACTCCGTTGGCTTCGACAACCCTCCTCTCCGTTAACCCGGACTGCCCCCGAACTTCTGGAATGGTGCACACAACCACATGCACATTCTCAGACACGTCCCTCAGCTTACGTATTCCCACGTTTAGCTGCTTCCCGAGGTTCTGGCTCCTACCCTTCAGCACATCATTAAGCCCCGCATGAACTATTACTAGGTTCCTTCCCTCCCGGTTATCCCACACCCCCTCACGTGCTGCGGTCATAGCATCCACCATACACTTCCCTGGCTGGACCTCTACGGTTACCCTCTGGTCTCCCTTCACCCTGTTATGTACACCCCTCCTAACCCGTGCTACGTTAGAGCTCCCCACTACCAGTACCCTAGATCCCCCTGGTGCCTGCGCGCCTTTGTCCTGCGACTTATCTCCTGTCACCTGACTGCCCGACGCCTGCTGCTCGAAGGCGCCATTGAGCTGAGGTTCAATCAGCTCTCCAGCGTCGTCGAGCCCGCCTGCCAACAGGCCGGACTCCCGACCACCAGGGACCCCAGCCTGCAGACTGGTGGTTCGTCCCGCTAGAACTGACACTTCCTCCTTTCTTCCCTCGCTACTCTCACTCGCTCGAATTACCCCTTCCAGGCGCTCTACCCTACTGTCACACTCCCTCTTACGCTCCTCTAAACCCGCCTTCCATACTTCCCCCAGCTCTTCCGCCTGCTTCTCGAGGCCGACCCGCTGCTCCCTCTCATGATTAAGCTGCCTAGTCAGCTCCTCTACCTGGGCCTCGAGACCCACCCGCTTCTCTCCTTCTGCCTTAAGCTGGGCCTCAATCTCCCGAAATCTACCCTCCCATTCCCCAGTTACCTGCTGAAGCTTCACACAAAGCCGACACTCGAAACTCACCTCCGCCGCCACCTCCAGGCTCCCGAAACCCGTCTCCTCCAGGTAACACCACCTCCCACACACCTCGCACTGCACCAACTCGTCCCCACCCTTGTCATGCCGACCCAAATCTAGACCCATGTCTAGACCGGGAACAAACCGTCCCTTCCCGCCAAAAATTCAAACAGAGCCTACTTTGCGAAACTAACGTTAACTGCTGCTGTTCAAACCTAATACTGCTACCGCATAGTCACTTCCAATCAACTCTCAAAAAAAGAGAGAGAAAAGAAGAAAAACTGGCACTTAGCTTCGGATGCTCGAGGAGAACCAGGAAACACGTCCGCTCACCGCAACTAGGGTGCCTATGACAATGTGAACCAAAGAAACCTGTGGGACATAATGGAGAACTTAAACCTAGATGAAGGACTAACAGCACTATTAAGGAACATTTACAAAGATAACAAGGTGATTATAACATGGGAAGGAAAGGCGACAGGTCATACGTAGCTACCTGCGCCATCTAGGAACAGCAACGGCGAGCGTTGAAACTCCTCTCTCGTTCCTTCCTTCTCTCCGGCACCCAAGGCTACATCTGCTTAATCCTGGCGTATCGCGCGACCGCGCCTGCACGCCGAGCCCCAACCGAGCGTGTCCAGCTTTTATATTAGAGAGTTTTAGGGAACCGTTTTTGCACATCCGATACGGTACGATGGGCCCTCCGGTACGAACTGCGCATGCGCCTGTCTTCTGCGGTCTTACCGTAACGCGCTGTTGGAACCGTAAGGCACGACCGGCGCGACCAATGGCCGACATGGACAGTCTCGCTTCGTTAGCAAAACGGCTATTTCGCTGGCGGAGAGAGCGTGCCGTGGCTCCAAACATGAATAAAATAAATCGTGGGAGTGCCTGATAGGAGCGCCATGTGTGACAACAAGTCCATAAGGTTTAAGTCAGCAAAATAAAAAAAAAAAAAATAAAATAAACAAAACGCAATAGGACTTTTTCAATAGAAATAAATTGGTGTTTAGCGCTGCCAAACCTTCGTCTGCTCGGTAGCTCAGTGGATTGGAGCGCCGATTTCTTGAGCTCGTAGGGGACCGGTAGTGGAGAGTTCCGAATCCCGCTGGCCCAAGACAACTTTTTTTTTTTATTTATTTATTTTTTTTTTTTTTTTTTTACATATTATAAGTTTTTTTTTTATACAAACATTGGATGTGCATTTTGAGCACTTATCACCCGTTTTTTACAGCTGCTGTTATGACTGAGGATTATCTGTAGTGGCAACAGAGTGTGCAACAGCCTTCTGCATCAAGGCTCCGGATACTTTTTAGTTTAAAAATGTTGCATGAATTAAAAATTTCTGTACAAATGCTAATCACATATATCCTATAAAAAGAACCCTTTGAATATTTGGTGATAATTTTAATAAGTGCACAGCAGTAAAGTTACAGGTTTTCCTTTATATTTTCTTCGTGGTCGTACCGTACACGGCGCAACGATCGGTACGCGGGCGTACGACCGTGATCGTCTGCTATCTGTACCGTAAGAGAGCAACATGAGCGCCGCATCTACCTCCGTCCCTCCGCCTCCTCCTCGCGAGCGATTTAA
Organism: Ixodes scapularis; assembly: GCF_016920785.2. Lineage (NCBI taxonomy): Eukaryota > Metazoa > Arthropoda > Arachnida > Ixodida > Ixodidae > Ixodes > Ixodes scapularis. The sequence continues at coordinate 119,222,734 of NW_024609868.1, read as the reverse complement.
AGTAGTAGACAACATCTTTCTACTTCAGGAGCTGCTAGGCGCTACTCCTTTTTCGCTCCAGCACTTTGGAATGACGCAGCGTTGAAAAAGAACTTCTCGTTGCGAGGAGCGAAGGAACGGATTGACCTCCTCGTAAACAAAAATAAGAGATTTGAGACGTACTGAAAGATACGTCATTTCAAAAATACACACTCTGTATGGAAAGTAACGAATTCCCAGAGTCCCTTATGAATATAGAATCCACTAGAGTACTAAAAAAGGAAACTAAGGAATTGGTGTCAAGCATCTGAGCTGTAGATATCGTAGCCTAACCGTTGGAGATATTTCGTACATTTATTTCATGGTTGCGTGAGTAGACTTGGCTATAAACACCTATATTTCATGCTATAAAGTGTTCCTTTTTGTATTTATTTGTGCTGCTAATTTTGTGTTCCTTTCAATTTTTTTTTTTTTGTGCTGCGGAGTGTTTTCTTTTTTTTTTTTTTGGTAACAACATATATTGTAGTTGGTCGCCTGGCCCCACATACAAACAGAATGCTGCTTTTGTGGGCCAGCTCTTTATTTTGTATGACTTGATCTTAAAATAAAAATTGAATTAAATTGAAAATTGAATTGAATTAGCTTTGTACAAGAAAAATGACCGCATCAACTTGAGAAAGTGAGTATATTTTGGTTATTTTTGTATTTTCTTCGAGATTTAATATTTCTAGTTTTATTTGTCCATAGCTTTCTTAATACTCGATCCTGCATTGGGCCTCGAGGGAAAGAGACAGGATCGCTAGCAGACGACTTCGAATGTTGATGATAAGCGCGCGCGAGCGTGTTCTTGTGCCAAATCGAGTTTGCTTTCGGCAACGTTTCAGCATATCAGGACGTGGTTGGTGTAAACATCATATTTGTTGATGTAAAACACCGACGCTTGCCCGCTGAGAACGCATGATTTATTAGAAAACAAGTTACCATGTACGGTCGAGGCATTATTTTATTCCCCAAGTATATAAATCTGGTAAACTGAAAGAAAAAAAAAAAAAAACCAAGATACGCTGGCACATCATTCGTGGTATCCGCACATCATTCGTGGTATCACAACTTTTTTGTTTACTCAAAAGCTACGCCAAGTTGAACGTCCTATGCCTTGCCGCCAACAAGCGCCTTCTCTTAGTGTATCGGTGCTCGGTGGCACCCGAAAGAAATGCGACTGACTCCGTGTCACGGCACACCAAAAAGAATGTTTATTCCCTCGTGCCCCTGCACAAGTCGCGGGCCCCACGGCACGCGCGTGCGTGCCTCGCTTATAGAAAGCGGGAAGTTCAAAAGAGACTCACGCCACACTTAGTGCGCAGACAGTCATACAAAATCACTTTTTCTAAATTGCTTTCTCTGAATAGAGCCAACTCCAAGTCATGGTCAAAAAGATCGAGCGCCACTGTTGTCGGAAAGCTCGTCTGCTTCTTTAGCAGACGAACATTTTAGAACTTCGCTGTGCTAGGGGCGACACGCCGTGGTGCGCCAGGTTTTGTATTACGGAAGCGCATTCATTCCAGTAAAAAAACGAGACGAACTATAAGTAGGTATACTATTTTTTTGGTTCTCTATATATTTAGGGTGCGATCTTTATTTACTTGAGTTTCTGCGATTTGTACAAACAAACGCAAATTTGTCTTTTCTCGATGAGGCGGATGCAGGTTTCCGTTGACAGGGGGCGCGACCTGTACCGATCGTCTGCTATCGTCTGCAAATACGGTTCCCCCAAAGCCGTTTCAGGGCACACGATCGGTCCACACGCCCGATCCAAGGTATCGATCGTTTTTGTTTATCGATCGTATTTTGTTCCGGTTCCCTAAAACTCTCTATTGTTGCCTCTGGGCCACGGTGGAAGAAACATTTAGGTTCTGGCCGTTCTTCCCGCGGGGAGCGAGCGACCAGATCGTGCTCGGAGATAGCCTTGAACCAGGAGTAGTTAGTTCCGCGCCGCCGCGGAGGGCGTTGAGGTGTGAGGTCTCTCCTCGACGGCCATGGTGTCGGCGGTGTAGCGTGCTCGCCTTTTGCGCTGTGTGGTGGTGTGGTGGTGGTGTGCGGCCAGTGGCTGGCCTCGTGTTTTGCTTTGGTGCTGTGTTGATCACAGGTGCCACCATCGTGCACGAAGGTTACTAAGGTCTTAACCCCAAGAAAAAGAAGGAAGAGAAAGAATGCATACAGTTCGGCGAATTGGCTTGAAATCACGAAACGGGAACAGCGCGAAAATAAACTATAAGCTGGCTCTGAAGTAGGACAAAAACCAGCAATGTTAAAGGGACCATGAAGGCAATTTAATTTAAAAAAAACAGGTGTTTTCGGAAGCATTGGGGTCCTGGCATGCCACACATCTTTTTCTAGAACGTTGTGACTCTTATTTCTGTACCTGCAAAAAAATTTGCGAAACCAAAACAAACATTCAGATTTCTTTTCTTTTTCGCCTCTGGAAAGAGAAGTGACGTCAGGGAGCACTGTCGGCATCGGTAGGATTTATTGCACACTCAGTGTGGTTCCCGTGGTTCGCTCTAGTGCACGGCGGTCTGTGAAGAAAACCTGGAAGAAATGGACGACAACGCCGCGCTCGCAAACAAGTTTGAGCTCCCGTTCAGCGACCTCACGCCGACTGAACGGGAGATGCTGCTAAGGACGCAGAACTCTGGATTAGCGACTGATGCAGCAATGCTGCGCATTGCTGCATCGGTCGGCAGTTTATGCAAACTAACGTCGCCCGATCGACCTCACGTCTTTAGCCGACCTTTCGCGCAACCTACTACTGCACATAAACGCGGCATGATTGGTGAGACACCAGTTGGCAAAGCGAACACTAGACGAGGCACGAAACCAAAACCAAAAGTCCGGCGCCTCGTACCTCTTCTTCTTTTTCTTTGTCCATGGTTGCTCGATGCTTGTTACGCGCCCGAGGTATCAGTGCGGGATGCGTTCAACCGGTGACAAACGGAGGGATCGCTTCAGATTGTGCTTTTATACACGGTATGAAACCTATTAATTCCCAACTACAACTTCAAAATATTATTAAACATTCAAATACACTTTTTTTATCACATCTCACCACCGAAATCGAAACCAAGAGCGCGTCTATCCTTTGAACCAATCGCCAGACGAAAAGCCCGTGGTCGTCACGCTTCGGCGCACTTTAGTTCACCTTTCTGCCGCCGCCTCGGTGGGGTCTCAGGCATCGTACCCGGCGCTATTATTACCGCGCCTGTTTGCTCGATTGGTGCGGCACCCAAACTTCTGTTCGGGCTAGAACTTGGTCAACAGTATCTGATACGTGCCTGACATCCATTTCAATCGTCGAATAAAACTTCGAAACTGCCTTCATGGTCCCTTTAAGCGCGTCGCCGATAAGTATGATGTGCCCGTTGTTTTCTCTGCCCCCCGTAAGCTGTCTCGACTGTGCACCTCTGTGAATAGACGCGGTTCCCCTCGAGTGGCCTGTGACGTCAACCACGTGTGCCAGAAGGGTTGTCTACCAGATCCCTCTCTAGTGCGGCAGATTCTACATAGGACAGATGGGCAGGTGTATATATGTTATGGCGAGGGAACTTTCCCTTTCCATCCGTTCCTCCTCCTCTGGCCACCTCGCGATTAATTGTAGCGCCGATACGGCTGTGAGCCATGTTTCCATAATATAACAATTTTAGCCCGCCACAGAAACAAAACTGTAATAGAAATTGATGAAGTTTTTTTTTTTATATATATATGTGAAAGGAGAGGAAGCGTGCGTCAGTGCACCGTCCTTAGCTCTGAAGAGTGACGAGGTGAACTTTATCATGACTTGTGGAAAATTCGTTTAATCGCAGAGAAGCGTGTGCGTGGAACCGTTTTGACGGGTTGTTTGTGTGTTAATGCGAAAGCATTAACTGTCCCATGGAGCGAGCCGACGTCATTAGTCTGAAGCGCGAAGACGGCACCTAGTTTCCCTGATCCCAAAGGTCCCATGGCTGGCGCGCGGCGACGAGGCTCCAATTCGCCGCTGCGCGCGTCAGTTTCAACGACCGACGCCAGATGGCGCTCTGTGTCCGTGCCGTAGGCTGGCTTTGGGGCAACGTTACTAAAACACTCAGTTGGGAAACTCCCATAGAGACAGCTTTGAAAAAGTGGCCCCAATCTGTCTCCGAGTACCGAGCTAATGACGAACACAACGCCACCATTTCTCCCGCAGCGGCCTTTCGAAGAACTGCACGTGTCTTTTATTTTGGCTTTAAAAACAGATACAGCGGTAGAGGTTACAGGGGTGCCACCCCCGTCTCCCGGCGGACGCGCCGCGTTGAACTACTGACGTTAAAATGCACCTAGGTCAGGACGTGCTACCTGAAAGGCCCGCTGAGGCATGTTTGTTTGAAAACAATATTAATTGTTCCGCAAAACCTTGCGAACTAAAGATGATAAAAACATCACGCACCCATCATTCGGTACTAAACTCCAATTAATTTCATACAAAAAGAGTATTTTCCGTTTGTTTTTACGCAAAAACAGGCTTTCAAAAAGCTCGAGGTGACCATAGTAGAGACAAACGAAAAAGAGTGGCGCTGTTGTCGCATTTAGCTCGGTCTCGGTGGACACCAGCGGCCCAGGTTTCGACGGCGAGTTTCCCAACTGAGTGTTTTAGTAACGTTGCTTTGGGGGCACATTGACCCCGTAAGTGATGACGTCACAACATGGCGTCTGGGTCCAAACAAACCGTTTCTAGGTGTGTATGCAGCAGATCGGGCAACTGTGAGCGACAACAGCGCCATCCTCCAGTAGGCGGACGTGGAGGGACTTACTGTTTTCCATTCCGTTCTCTACCTTCGACTCTTGTACGCGGCCAAAGTCGGCCTTGTAAATAAAACCGTTTATGCATACCTAACATTTTGGCGACGAGGTCACAGAACAACGTAAGCGACGGCGGCCGCATGAAGAAGCAAAAACAAGCGGCGAGACTCCATACGAGGCAACGAGGGCGAGCGGCTGCGTAACGGCGGCGGCAGCGGGCAGAACGAGATGGCTTCGGAAGCTGAGCCTAGCGTTTCGAACGTCTTCATGGGTCGACTAGGCCACATGGAAGAGTTTTCGCCGGACCACCCAGAATCCTGGCCTACGTACAAGGAACGCCTGGAGTTCTACTTCGCGGCGAACGGTGTGGTCGAGGAGCAGCAGCAGAGAGCAGTGCTGTGCAGCGTCTGCGGTCCGGCTACGTACGCTATCCTTCGCTCGCTGTGTTCGCCGGCGACGCCGGCAGGGACGCCGTACGCGGACATCGTTTCAAAACTCACAAGCCACTTCACGCCAAGGCCTTCGGTAATCGTATAACGTTTCTCATTCCACAAACGAAGTCAGCAGCCTGGTGAAGACATCGCGGAATTCGTCGCGGACTTGCGCCGACTCTCCGAGCACTGCGAGTTCGGCGTCTTCCTGGAAGACATGCTCCGCGATCGTCTCGTCTGCGGCGTTAGGGACGAAGGGCTGCAACGGCGTCTCCTGACCGAGACTACGTTGGACTTCAAGAAAGCGTACGATAAGGCTGTCGCTGCCGAGTATGCCACGCGGCAAACGGAAAACATCAGAGGAGCGTTGCCTGCGGCGTCCGATTTACATCGGATGGATCAAGTGCCCAAGGGTGCCAAGCCGGGCGGAAAACAAGAACCCCCAAGAGAGCGAAAAGCGACAGGAACAAGGCGGTGTTTCCGCTGCAACGGCGACCACGACGCTACAAGCTGTGGATTCCGCAACGCAGAGTGTCATTTCTGCAAGCGGAAGGGGCACATCGAGCCTGCCGTCAAAAGGAACAGGCAAGGAGCAGGGCCAAGAGCGACAATAAACGCCCAGGCAAGTTGGGACGCTCAGGAGTGTACGGACTTTACCACATCGCCAGTGGACTGCCGGCTTTCATGGCAACGGTCACCGTGAACGGACAGGAGGTATCGATGGAAGTGGACTCTGGATCCGTCTGTTCCATTCTCAACCTGAGGATGCTGAGCAAGCTCGGAATCTCGAGGAAGGCACTTCGACCGTGTTCCAGACGAGTGCGGACCTACACACAGCAGCCTGTCCGGATCGTGGGTGAAGTGGATGTTCTTGTCAAGTACAACGGTAGAGTGTGCAAGCTACCTCTACTCGTCACAAAAGGGTCTGGAATCAGCATCCTGGGGAGAGACTGGTTTCAACCGTTATCCATATCCCTGGAAGGACTGCACCAGCTCAACGGAGCTCCAGTTTCTAAGAGTTCCAGTGGAGAAGGCCAGCCAGCTGTACGCAAGGTGGGGACGAGTGTCAAAACTCTGCTGGAGGACTACCCAAATGTGTTCAAGCTTGGGTTAGGGAAGAGCACAGGTCCTCTGGTGCGGATTGAAGTGGAGGAGCAAGCCACACCCAAGTTCCACAAGTCGCGGCAAGTACCTTTCGCTCTTCTGCCGAAAGTGGACGAAGCCATCGAGAAGTTAGTGGAGCAAGGGATTTATGTTCCGGTCAAGCATTCTCGTTGGGCGACGCCTATTGTTCCGATTCTAAAAAAGAATGGAAAGATGAGGATTTGCGGAGACTACAAGGGAACGCTCAACCCAGTCATCAAGTGGGAGACTTACCCACTGCCCACTCCAGAGCAACTGCTCGCAAGACTGGGAGGTTGCTCGGTGTTTTCCCGGCTTGATTTGGATCAAGCTTACCAACAGCTCTGTGTCGACGAGGTCACCGCCATGCTGCAGACCGTGACAACACACAAGGGCCTGTTCAAGGTGACGCGATTGCAGTTTGGTGTGGCAGTGGCAGTAGCCATCTTCCAACGTTACATGGAAGGAGTACTAAACGGACTCGAAGGAGTTCAGTGTTTTCTGGATGACATCCTCATTGGTGGAAGAACAGTCGGTCGCCGAGCACGACGAACGGTTGCGTAAGGTGCTGCAGCGTATCCAAGACGATGGGCTTCGTCTGAATGCCGACAAGTCTGCATTCAGGGACAAGGAAGTGACGTACCTGGGGTACCGTATCAATAAGGACGGAGTAAGCCCTTTGGGTGAAAAAGTTGAAGCGATCAAGCAAGCTCCGGAACCAGTGAACAAGAAGGAGCTACAGTCGTTCTTGGGAGCCTTAAATTTCTATGGCCGTTTCCTGAAAGGAGCTTCACATGTGTTGGAGCCACTTTACCGCCTCCTGGACAAGGACAAGGCATGGATTTGGACAAAGACTGAAGCAAAGGCGTACCAGAGTGCCAAAAGCCTGCTGGAATCATCAGCCGTCTTAGCACACTATGATGTGTCACGTCCCATAAGGCTGGCTTTTGACGCGTCTCCGTGCGGGCTGGGTGCTGTACTGAGCCAAGTGGGAGAAGACGGCGTTGAAAGACCAGTGGCCTTTGCCTCGAGAACTTTGTCAAAAGCAGAACGTAACTATGCGCAGATAGACCGGGAGGCCCTGGCTTTGCTATTTGGTGTTCGGAAATTCCACCAGTACGTTTTTGGCCGGAAGTTTCAACTCTTGACAGACCATAAGCCGTTGCTGGGCCTCTTGCACGAGGCCAAGCCTGTTCCTGCCGTGTTGTCACCTCGGATGTTGCGCGGGAGTCTGCCACTTTCTGCATACAACTACGAACTGTTGTACGTACCTGGCTCCGAGCTGCCACATGCCGACGTTTTCAGTCGTCTTCCGCTTCCTGTCAAGAATGAGCATGAGCCACCGTTGGGAGACATCTTGCTGCTGGAGGCAGCGCCGGAGGTTCCTCTAGATTCTACTAAGATCGCAGCATTAACACGGACTGACCCGGTTCTGTCGCGTACCTGGCCTTCAGGGAAGCTGCCAGAAAAATTCCGCCCCTTTGTGGCCAGGAAGAACGAACTGTCCAGCTACAGAAACCGTGTGCTCTGGGGATCTCGTGTTGTGATTCCGGGTCCCGCACAGGCTCAAGTCCTTGACACCTTACACACCACGCACCCTGGAGTAGTGCGGATGAAAGGTCTTGCACGCAGCACAGTGTGGTGGCCGGGCATCGACAGTCACGTCGAACGCAAGGTAGCTGGCTGCCAAATGTGCCAAGAAACTCGACAAGCCCCCAGCAAGGCACCGGTGCACCCATGGGAGTTCACGAAGAACCCTTGGTCTCGTTTGCACATTGACTTTGCCGGTCCCTTCAAAGGGAAGGTTTTTCTGCTGGTCGTCGATTCGCATTCCAAGTGGTTGGAAGTTTCCTTGATGGAATCAATGTCGACCAGAGCAGTACTCAAGGAACTTCGAGCAATGTTTGCTCGCTTTGGCATTCCCGAAGTTTTAGTGTCGGACAATGGAACTGCGTTCACGTCAGAAAAGTTTTCTGAGTTTGCTACCAAGAATCAGATCCGGCACATTACAGTCGCACCCTATCACCCGTCCTCCAATGGGCAGATTGAGAGGATGGTACGGAAACAAAACAAGTGCTACGCAAGTTGTCTCAAGGAGATTGGGCAACAAAGCTGTCTCGTTTCTTGTTGGCCCCCCCCCCCCCCCCCCCCCCCCCCCCCCCAGCACATCTTACCCAGTACAACTACGGGGAAGAGTCCGGCTGAACTTCTGATGGGGAGACGACTGCGATCTGCCATAGACCGTCTGCATCCCGATATTCATCTGGATGGATCATCTCTGGAGCGTTACTTCCGAGATGGCTCTCAACGAGTTCGGGAGTTCTGTCCCGGCGATGCGGTGTATGCACGGAACTATCAAGAAAGCACCAAGTGGGTTCCCGGGTTCATCGCTTCAGTCACAGGACCCCTGTCGTACCAAGTTCGTCTGTCCGACGGTCGCGTTTGGCGAAGGCACGTTGATCAACTCCGCAACCGTGCCAGTCCACTAGACCTCGGTGGAGCCACCAGTGACACTTATGGTGACACGACCGATGGTGATCACTCCCCTGTGGTTGACCAGGACCCACCACTGCCGGGAGTGAATGAAGATTCTCCAAGTCCAAGTCTACCCGCCAGCCCCACCACCTCCTTGCCTAGACCCGACGGTCCTAACCTGCCTGGAAGCCTTTCACAGGAGCAGAGCTCTCCCAGCCAACCCGCAACAACAGGAGCTTCTAGGTACCCTCAACGTGAAAGAAGACCCCCACGGCGTTACCAGGACTACGTTCCATAGGGGGGAAGGGATGTGTATGCAGCAGATCGGGCAACTGTGAGCGACAACAGCGCCATCCTCCAGTAGGCGGACGTGGAGGGACTTACTGTTCACCATTCCGTTCTCTACCTTCGACTCTAATTGTACGCGGACAAAGTCGGCCTTGTAAATAAAACCGTTTATGCATACCTAACACTAGGGACGTTGCTATGGACTAATGCATGGAGACTCCACACGAGGCTAGATTTTCGGTTAGAAGTAAGTAAATAATTTTTTTTAAGCAACCTAACTTCTTGATATCTAATTATGAAGATGTTCTTGTCATCTCAACGTGGTATTGCAACGATGAAAGCAATTTCTGAAGTATTCCACTCCGCTTTGTTTTGGTAGCAGACGACACGATAGATTTGCTGGCCTCTGTTGCAGCGGGCGTCTTTATTGAATTGCGTCGGTGAACGAGCGACAAAAACAAGTGGATTGCCGTGGCCGTAAAGGTTTCCGCAATGTCATAGCCTCCTCTATACGGAGAAAGCCTGGCACATCGACGACGGAGCCATAGAGCGCGCGGCCGCAGGAAAAAGGAGAGGAGGAGCGCGCCGAACGGTGACCAATATGGTAGCGCAGAGCAGAAAGGGCAGACCTGCACAGCGAGCGCTTGGGTCATGAGCGGCCGCTCCCCGAACCACGCTTGTTTTTGTGTTTTCGTCACCGTCGTTTTCGTGCTCCGGGAGAAACGGGCGCGCCGATTCGAAAGGGCGCAGGGAGAAACGGGAAAGGGTGGACGTTGAGTTTCTCCTATCCACGACAGCGACAAGAAAAGAGAGAAAAAAAAAAGATTGTTTTTGCGTTTGGCCGCTCGCTCTTTTGTGGCGCTAGCGGGTAAGGTTCTCTCCGCTCCCGCTTCTCCGCCCCTCCTTTCCCATTTACGGCGGCCGTCTTTTCACGCGACGCGCCAGGCTTTCTCCGTATAGAGGAGGCTATGGCAATGTGCGTTTTTTCTGTGAAGAACCCAGCTTAGTTCAGAGTGGCGAAAATTCCGTAAAATCAAACCACGTCATGCAGATCAGTTACGACGACGACCTGAAGTGCATTGCCGGTGTAGTGCAGGCCCAGCATGAGAAACAAATCGTACGCCGTCGAGATAAGTCGTTTGTTATTATTATTATTGAGGTTGTCAGGTCATTAAAATATTGCATGTCTATCGCAATTTCGCAACTTTTTTTTTATACAGTAAATTTAGTGGACGTGCTCTTTCGGTGAATATCTCCATCGAACCCGCGATGAGAGTACAATCTGTAATAAACTCACCTTATGTTTTTTGTCCAGTTCTTTCGCGTTTTGGAGTTTTGCGGAAATCTGAAGACTCTGCAAGAATCTTTCTCCGCGCGATGGTTACAACCAGGTACAAAGCACCCTCCCATAGCGCAAGTCCGCAAACAAAATTTGATATCTCTACCAATCGCCTGAATTGCTTTTCTCACCGGTGCATTGCGATCTTTTAGCAGACGATCATCTCGATCGACGCCCGGACTTGCGATAAGCCATATTTTGGATCGCACCCCACTATGAATTCTTATAAGTGTCTGAGACTCATTATATTTAAAACAAATGCAATATCAGAATATCCTCTTTATTCACCCGATTCAGACGCCGGCGCCGGCTTGGCCGGCGGGCGTGTGGCAAACGGCATTCTTCTTGCATTCGTCGTCTGCTGCAGGCATCTTGAGGACCGGAAGTTGCAGTCGTAAATATTTCAGAAACAAGCGATTACGGCACACTTCTGTCGAAACATATTTGACATTCAAGCTTTCTATATCTGATTTTTAGAAGTTTAAATCCTACTCCCAATTTTTGAACGGTCGGTTTTTCGTAGCGAAACCTAGCCACATGTATTTGTCCATAACAACGACCCTAGCAACGGTTTGTTTGGACGCGTGACGTCACACTAACGGAGTCAATTGCAAAACGCCAAAGCAGGGAGTACAAGGAGACATGGGATGGGCGTCTTTTGAGAGCAGGGAAGCGGTGAACAAGATAGAATTTGAGGATCGGTTTAGGCAAATGGATGGGGACCAATCGGCACAAAAGGTTTTCAGTTATTTATACACGAGGAGTATAGACACAAAGTGGAGACAGCGCACTAGGAAATTAAAGGGGCCCTCCAACAGTATTTGAGCGTCGACTTTTTTTTTTCGGTTTCTACACGCTAGTGGTCCCGCGGAAACCCCGTGGACAACGAAAGAGTTTGAAAATATTAGCGCATCATATTTTAATTTGACAACTCGGAAACACCTCCTCCGACGGTGGCGCCGCGAGGTGCTGAATGCGCGCGCATAACGGCGCTCCCTTTCACATTCTCTGAGTTTCGTGATTGGCGAGAGCCGTCCCAGGAATTTTGAAGCGAAATAAAGTATATCACATGTTAACCGTCAATATTTCTTTAACAAGTCATTTTTATAGAGCTAATAAAGTTGCAAAGTAAAGTTCAAAAAGGGCAAAAACAACGCCTTGTCGCTCATGCGCGCCTCCCAGCGGCGTCCGCGCCGTACCAGCAGACGACAAGTGATCCGTGCAGACAACGCGCATCGTATTCTCACTTGTGCGCCCCCGGTCCCGGTCAACTAAAAGCAGTAAGAGGAGCCAGGGGAACCCCTTTAGTGCTGTGACAGACTTTTCACTGTTCGAGTGAAGTGCGGCGACGGGACCCAGCTTATATCGTGTCCAACGGGAACGCTCATCAGTTTGTACCTCCTACTCGCCGAGGTGGCTCCGGTGGCGAAGTCGCGGGAGACGAGTCTTCCACGGCTGTCGAAGCGGACTGAGGCAGAGACGCGTCGCGGCGCTTGCGTGGAGTGTCCTCGTACGGCGCGACGCCCAGATCCGCACTCAAAATCCGATAAGCCTGGTAAATTCATCGATGATGGCAACCCGATCCCAAAGCTACGATGGTTGCAGCTAGGCCTAATGGCCGACGAGCCGACCGGGCCGACGGGCTATCAATCAAACTCGCGTCCTATTGGCCAACCGCTTTGCTCCAATCGCTAAACTGTTTCATTTTACGTCATGAAGCGCAATGTTTTGCTTACTTAAAGTTGTTTTCTGCAATATTTAATTTGCCAATAACTCGCAAAATATTGCGAATTTCTGTAATATTTTTTTTCCTCGGTGTTCCTGCTTTCATGGAGCTCCGTTTTGGCTCAAACTTCAAACCGGTCAAAAAATTGTTGGTGGACTTTTTACTGGTTTTTAATTTGCACCGAACCTGAAGTAACTTAATGAAGCTTTTCTTTTCTGGAAATTTCCCTTATTTTAAAAGTTATAGGCAAATTAAAACTACAAAAACAAGCAAAAAATAACCTCCCTCATGACGTCCTTGGTTGCTTGAGTGGCCGTGAACTAGAGGAGGGGTAGTGAGCTCATCGAGCGCTCACGGCTGCCGCACTCCGTGTCGACGGCGCGAGAGGGCACCACTAAAGCATGTTCTGGATAGGCTGTATGCAGCAGGCGGCCAGAGCGGCTCTCACTGCATTTGCTGCGCGATTAAACACTAATTAGGCATGACACTTCATTGGCCACAAACGACATCAAACACGGGGTAAAGATCAGTCCAGAATGGGAGCCACTTCGCGCTGCCCTACCGCGAAACGGCCAAACCGCAAGACAAAGCCTCTCGACGAAGGCCTTCGGAAGGTTCGGAGCAGGTCGGATCCTGCTCTCCATACGACCGCAGCGCCGCCGCGTACATCTGGGACCTTCCCGTGTCGACGCCTGATCCCACTACTCCTTTCTAGTATGCGCCGCCTTTTCTACAGCTTGGCGGGTATGTCGACGGGTCATTTCTTGTTTCCGTACTTTATAAACTGCATTCGTTTCTTTTTTGATCTAAAATACTGAACAAAAACTACTTTCATGTATAATTGAAACGTTTCGCGCCACTTATATTTTGTATTTCGACTAAAAATAAGCTTTTAGCGGCTCTGACCAGTAGTAAGCCCAGGACTAGAGCCACTAAATGAGCTGCGCTTAGAGTATCGGCACTCCGTTCCCCGACATTGTTGTGGGCGCCGCCATTTTGGCTCGTATGCAGAGCAGACACAACTGCCGATCGTCTTGATTCATAAGGGAGGCTTCCTCAGCATTAGAGTTGGTGTTAGGAAGGTCATCTAAGATTGCTTTGCTCTGTCGCGAACTGTTTAAACATTTATAGAGGGCGGAGAAGCGTTTCCTGTGATTTCAGATAAAGCTTCAGATAACTGGCAACCATGATTTTAAGACACAATATGGCCAAGTGTCGTTACTCTGAAGCGTAGCTTATTTAGTGGCACTACCCAGGACCAAAGACGTCACATTTTGCGCGCTTTCGGTACCGCAGGTCGCCCTCGTTGGTGGAAGAGGTTTCCGCGTCGTCCGGTTAAAATATGACGCACTGACATTTAGTTACTCTCTCCGTGCCCGCTGGCTTGCCCGAACCCCAAGGAACGTGGAAACCGCAAAAAAGGTTGACGCTTAAATATGATTGCAGGGCCCCTTTAAGAGGAAAGTTTTTAGGCTATAGTGGTTACAGAAAGGGATCGGTGGCTAGACGGAATGCAGACAAAAACGCCTCTGGAAAGCTATAGATTAAACAAAACAGTTATGACCACAGAAAGCATTTATGACAATTCTAGGGGAAGCTGATTGTTGTTTGAGGCGAGGACGGGTGTTCTGCGAACCAGAACATACAGAGCAAAGTACCAGGAAATGGATACAGTGTGTACTGCTTCTGGAGAGGAGGACGAGACGGCTGAGCACTTGATACTCTAATGTAAAGGGCTTCACCCTATGCCTACCGAAGACAACATAGATTTGATAAAGTCATTGGGTTTTAGAGACAGCGTAGGGAAAGTGGATTTCAAGACTAGATATTACCAAGCAAAGATTAAGTGAATGGTGGCAGAAAGCGAGAGAAAACTATGTATTTTCTTATTAAGTGATGCCAAGGGGGTTTTATAGCCTTTGCAGTGCGGAGTGAATATAGATTTCACATTTAAATATTCTAAGCTCAAATCATCATCATCATCATCATCATTTATTTTCCTTGAGGGCCCCAGGGGGCATTATACAAGGGAGTGAACACACTAAAAACATCAACAAAAATAGTTAATAAAAAACACGCTGTAATCTATACTTGTATTTCAGAAAGAAAGAGGTTAACGGCTGCAGCAAACTTGTTAGTATCAGTCATGTTTACAATGAGGTCAGGTAATGAGTTCCAATCGTCAATAGCAGATGGTAAAGTCGACATTTTATAGGAGACAGATGACGAAGTAATTGAGCGCAGTTTACATGAGTGGTCAAAACGAGGGAAAATACGTTAGGGAGGTGACAGTAGAGAATCTTTTAGATGGTTGTTGTGGTAAAAGATTTTGTGAAGAAGAGTGAGACGTGACACCCTTCGACGTAAAGGAAGTAAGTCAAGGTTAGCTGATTTGCGTAATCCTGATATGCTAGTGTATGGGGAGTAGTCAGAGTAAATAAAACGAAGACCTCTGTTTTGAACGGATTCAAGGTTGTTAGTTAGATATGATTGCCATGGTGACCATATGGATGAAGCAAATTCAAGTTTAGATCTGACCAAGGTCGTATAAGCTAGTAGTTTTACTGAAGGTGTAGCTAGTCTGAGGTTACGGCGGTTTGGGGTAAAACATTTTGTTTTACCCCAAATGGTAAAACAAAATGGCTAGGTGGCGTAAGCTACCGCCCGATCCAAAAGGCTGAGCCGGATTCATTCATCCATCCATCCATCCATCCATCCATCTAGCCTGGGACGCCTTTTTCGGAGGTCGATACGGGGCAGAGCAAGAAGGCAAAGTAGTAGTTTGACGTCCGTGACGTCATGTCCGGTTTTCGTGACACCTCCTCCGGAGTATGCTCCCAGCTCGTTCCTCCGGAGTCAACCCAACTGTCATAGTTGGAAAGTGTAACAAGTTAGTGGCGCCCCCCTCCAGTCAGCCCGTCTGCGGCCGCCTGGCTCGGCGGGCAACATTGTTCACCTCGCCCAATAAACGCCGTAGAGCGCACGCCGCTCCGGTCAGTCATCGTCCACCCTCAACCAGGCTGCGTGTCGTCTCTTCTCGGCGGGTGCTTCGGCCCCCTTCGTCCACGTTCCAGAAAGATCGTGACACTGGCGACGAGGAACCGTGGCACTGGAGGCCACCAACGTGCACGGTTCGGCCCACGCCGCCGAGAGAGTCGCAACACCGCCGCCCGCTCCTGTCACCATGCCGCTCTACGGGAGGCTCGAGCCGTTCGACGGAGATGGGTCCGCCTGGCCAGTCTACGAAGAACAAGTCCACGTGTTCTTCCGGGCGAACGACACGCCCGAGGGGAAACAACGGGATATCTTCCTGGCCAGCTGCGGGACCCGAGTCTTCAGCCTCCTGCTCGACCTCCTCAAGCCGGCCACGCCGCACGTTAAAACGCTGGGTGAGCTGCTCGCCACGCTGCGCTCGCACTTCAGCCCGGCGCCGTCCACGCTTATGGAGCGGTTCCGCTTCAACAACCGGAGCCGCCAGGACGGGGAGACCCTCGGGCAGTTCGTCGCTGCGCTACGAGGGTTAGCGAGCACCTGCGCCTTCGGCGACCAGTTGGACTCGCTACTCCGGGACCGGTTCTTCTGCGGCATCAACAACCCTGCCATGCAGACGCGACTCCTGGAGCTCCCCGACCCCTCGCTGGACGACGCGGTGAAGGCAGCGCTGGCGATGGAAGCAGCAGCGAAAGACGCCAGCGAGATAGTGCGTGCGGCCGGCTCACCGTCGACGGAAGCGGCGGTGAACAAGATGGCGACAAGGAGCGGTGCCTGCAGCCGCTGCGGTGCTGCCCACTCCCCCTCACAGTGCCAGTTCGTCCACGCACAATGTTTCACGTGCGGGAGAACTGGGCACCTCGCACGTGTCTGCCGAGGGGGGAGGACGAGCGGCGGCCAGCAGCAGCAGCAGCCTTGTTCAAGCCCGGTTGCCAGCCAAGCCCGCGGCCAGGGTGGCCGTCGCAAGAAAACGCGGCGGGGACGAGCGGCACCAGGCCCGGGTTCGTCTTCAGCCAGGGTCCACGTCGTGGCCGACGACCCGCAGATTTTCGACGTGTGGCAGACGAGTAAGCCTTCATCGTCTGTGCCACCATACATGGTGTCTGTCGAAATCTGCGGCCACCCCGTCACCATGGAGCTGGACACAGGGGCCAGCGTGTCGGTCATGCCCGGGAAGCTGTTCAAGCGGACCTTCCCCGGCGTGTCCATCGAGGCGTCTGACGTCATGCTGCGCAGCTACTCCGGTCAGCTTTCCCAGGTCCAGGGTCGGGCCCAAGTCAGCGTTCGCCTTGGCGACAGGGAGGCAATCCTTCCCCTTTACTTAACCAAGGGGTCGTCGCCGACGCTGCTGGGCCGAAACTGGATTCACTCGCTGGGTGTTCGGCTGCCGGAGTACCAAGAAGCTGCGCTGCACGTGGTGCAAGACGTCCCGAGCCTCCTGACCGACTTCCAGTCCCTGTTCCAGCCGGGGGTGGGCACCTTCGCCGGCACGACGGTCGGCATCCACATACCCGAGGGAACCCGGCCTCGATTCTTCAAGCCGCGTCCGCTGCCGTTTGCCCTGAAGGACGGGGTCACCCAGGAGCTGCAACGGCTGCAGCGAGAGGGTATCCTGGTGCCCGTCAAGTCTTCCGAGTGGGCTGCACCGATTGTTCCAGTCCTCAAGCGAGACGGCCGCGTCAGGATCTGCGGGGACTTCAAGGTCACCATCAACCCCGTCGCTACCGTCGAAAAGTACCCGCTGCCTCGGGTAGAAGATCTCTGGTCGGCTCTGTCCGGGGGACAGAAGTTCTCCAAGCTCGACCTTCGAGACGCCTACCAGCAGCTGGTGCTCCAGGATGCCGCCCGGAAGTATGTCACCATTTCGACTACCATGGGACTCTTCCAGTACACGCGCCTACCGTTCGGCGTGACCTCAGCCCCAGCCATCTTCCAGAGAGAGATGGACAACCTCTTCAGGGGCATGAGGCACGTGGCGGTGTACTTGGACGACATCCTGGTTACCGGTACCGACGACGGGGACCACCTGCAGAACCTGCGCAAAGTCCTGACACGACTACAGGACGCCGGTCTCAAGCTGAGGCTGGACAAGTGCGTGTTCCTGACCCCCAGCGTGGAGTACCTGGGACACATCATCTCCCAGGCTGGCCTGGCCCCGGCACCCCGCAAGATTGAGGCCGTGCTCAAGGCGCCGAAGCCCAAGAGCAAGAAGGAGCTTCAGAGCTACCTCGGCCTCATCAACTTCTACAGGAGGTTCCTGCCCAACCTGTCGACGCATCTGGAGCCGCTGCATCGACTGCTTCGTGACGGTCAGCAGTGGGCCTGGAAGAAGGAGCAGGACTTGGCCTTCCAGCACAGCAAGGAGCTGGTCGTTAAGGCTCCAGTGCTGGTGCACTTCGACCCGGCCAAGCCTGTAGTCCTCACCGTGGATGCGTCGCCGTACGGGGTAGGAGCCGTCCTGTCGCACCGGGGTCAGGATGGTCAGGAACACCCTGTGGCGTTTGCTTCTCGTCGGCTTCATGCGGCGGAGCAACGCTACAGCCAGCTCGACAAGGAAGGCTTGGCCCTCATCTTCGGGGTCCAGCGCTTCCATCAGTACCTGTGGGGCCGGCAGTTCGAGGCAGTCACGGACCACAAGCCGCTGCTGGGGCTGCTGGGACCTGACAAGGCAGTCCCAGTGCAAGCCTCGCCTCGTGTGGTACGCTGGGCCTTGACGCTGGCAGCCTACAGGTACAAGCTGGTCTACCGCCCTGGGAAGGACCTGGGACCTGCAGACGCCCTGAGCCGCCTGCCCCTGCCGGAGGTGCCTGCTGCCGTTCCAGAGCCAGCTGACGTGTTCCTGCTGGAGCGGGCCTACCCGGGGGTGCTCACCAGGACTGCGGTGGCGCAGGCGACCAGCCGGGACCCGGTCCTGTCTCAGGTGGTCAAGGCGGTTGCCCGAGGGGAGGAGCTGCGTCACCAGGCGTACAGCCACAAGACCGCCGAGCTGAGCTTGGAGCAAGGCTGCCTCCTGTGGGGTTCCAGGGTGGTGATTCCACAGAGTCTCCGGGCCAAGGTGCTGCAGCTGCTGCACGCGGGGCATCCTGGCATTGAAAAGACAAAAATGGTGGCACGGTCGCACGTTTGGTGGCCTGGCTTGGACCAGGACATCGTGCACCAGGTGCAAGGCTGCCAGGTCTGCCAGGAGAACCAGCGAGCCTCGCGCCACGTGGAGATCACCCCCTGGCCGTTCCCACAGAGGCCGTGGTCCCGCTTGCACGTGGACTATGCGGGACCCTTCAAGGGCCACTACTTCCTGGTGGTAGTGGACGCCTTCTCCAAGTGGGTGGAGGCACTGCCAGTCTCCAGTCCCTCGGCAAGCGCGACCATTGCGGCTCTGCGGCAGGTCTTCGTGGCGCAGGGATTGCCGGACATTATCGTGTCTGATAATGGTCCCGCTTTCGCCAGCGCCGAGTACCTGGACTGGCTGCAGAGGAATGGAATCCGCCGGATGCTGGTTCCGCCGTACCACCCCGCTTCCAATGGTGCGGCTGAGCGAGTGGTCCAGACCATCAAGGACAAGCTCAAGAAGAGCCAGCCCGGGGATTTCCGAACGCAGGTGGCCCGGGTACTGTTCCAGTACCGGACCACACCGCATGAGGTCACTGGCCGTGCCCCCTGCGAGCTTCTGCTGGGCCGGATGGTCAAGACCCCCCTGGACGTCTTGCACCCAGACCTCCGGTCCTCGGCGCTCCTGAAGCAGCTGAAGCAGAAGCTGGCTGCTGACCGAGGGTGCCGTCCCGGGCCTTTGCCGGAGCCGGGAGCGTCGGTGTATGCCAGGAACTTCCGTCCTGGCCCACCCTGGTCTGCCGGGCGTGTGGTTTCACCAGCGAGTGCCTCATCGCTGCTCGTCCGCATGCCCGACGGGACCACCTGGCACCGGCACGCCGACCATGTCAGGCCTCGCCTCAGGACCTGGCTTCCACCCTCGGTCGTCGCTTCAGAGGACCAGCCTGCAGGGGGCCCAACACCACCAGTAGCGGCCGGCGGAGCGCCATCCACCCCGGAGGCGACAAGCGTCGCCACTCCTGTGGCACCAGTTGGACCGGTGCCACTCCCAAATTCGGTCCCTGCAGCTCCACCGGGTGGAGCGCGACCGGGACAGGCAGCGCCCGGCGTTGCCACACCTGGCCCGTCGACACCAGTGCCCAGGCGCAGTGCACGGCAGCGGAGGCCACCTGACCGCTACTCGCCAGGGTGACCTTCATCGTCGACAGGCCGGGACTTTTCATGACCTGACGCCGAGATGGTGTCGGCCGTGTGTGTTTATTCATGTCTTTTGTTTTTAGGAAAAACAAACTGGGGGGGAGGAGTGTAACAAGTTAGTGGCGCCCCCCTCCAGTCAGCCCGTCTGCGGCCGCCTGGCTCGGCGGGCAACATTGTTCACCTCGCCCAATAAACGCCGTAGAGCGCACGCCGCTCCGGTCAGTCATCGTCCACCCTCAACCAGGCTGCGTGTCGTCTCTTCTCGGCGGGTGCTTCGGCCCCCTTCGTCCACGTTCCAGAAAGATCGTGACAGGTCCGTGCCAGTCGTTTGCAAAGCCAGCAAAGCGACGTAGATGGAAACAAATCACCGCGGCGTTTTTCGCGGCCTCGGAGATGCAGGAGCGAGCCGATGTTAATGCGTTTCAACGACGAGTGTCAGCAAGATACACGTGAATACCTGTGCACACTCGGAGCGGACGCGCGCGTTTATTCGAAGTGCTTCGGGACCGATCTTTTACGACTTACGTGACACTCGGCAAAGAAAAGTGGGACCGGCATTGCGTAGCTCCCACGAGCTGTAATAGCTTGACAGTGTCATGTCAGAATAAAAATGACATACTAATAACAAAGTGTTCATACCGTGTTGCGAAGGTAATTCATACGACGTTTATTTGAGGTCCATATCACATAAAACAAGGAGATAGAATCAATGAGAGTCCCTTTTCGACGACAGCGTTCGTCACCGCTGCCTCGGAAAACAAGGAGATGACAAGGGGAAGAGATTGACCTCTTAATCTAAAATTGAGGTCAGCGATCACACTTGGAAAGGTCCACAAGGTTCGCGCGGGCGGGTATTCCATCCAGCAAGCCAGCTGGTCGTGGGCACACGATCTTGGCCCTTGGGCAAGGACCGTCGGAGCAACGCTTCGCCGAGTCGGAGTGTCTGCTAGGCCCAAATTCTGCCGAGCTCGCTCGGTGGTTGCCGTTGTCGCTTTTCCCGGGAGTTTGTGGATCCAGCGTTCGTGTTCGTCGTGGCCGGTTTCAAGTACTTCCTTCTTTTTTCTTGCTGCTTAAAATCGGGACCCGCCAGAAGAGGTCGTAGAAAAGTAAATATCCGTTGGTCTTCGCGATCAAGTAACTAAGCGACGTTGTCGGTCATGTTGATTTGATCGTAGAAAGACTGCTCCGGAGCTGTTGTCCTGTCATACATACATTTTTGGCGTAAGATCATTTCATGAATCTGGCCTCGATTCTTTAGCGCATGGCACTGCAACAATAACACGCCGCAACCGCCGCCGTTTTGCGAGAGCAACAAGCTCTCCGCAAAACGTAAAAAAAAAAAAAAAAAAAAAATAGTTTTGTTTGTTTTTACGTTTCCGGCAGTGATGTTACGGACGTCGCCGCCCCGTATCGAACTTCGAAAGAGGCGTCCCGTGCCGCAGAGTTGCGCGTTCATCTCTTAGCGCCGTCTTTCCTGCACGGCACATTGATCCCGCTCGTCACGTGACTGAATTCGGCGAATAGCGGCGCCGCACGTTCGAGGCGCGCGGCGTGCTCAAAGCAGGGGAACGTGCGCCGGGGCGCGTGCAACGTCTACTTTCCTGCACGGCACTTGATCCGGCTCCTCACGTGATCGGATCTCGGCGACTAGCGGCCCGGCGGCACGTGGAAAACAGACGCGCAACTCTGGGGTGCTATGTTGCGCTTTTTGCACTCCCAGGAGACTTGGAAGAGGGAAGTCACGTCAACGACACAGCAAATGCAGATTGGATGTTGACAGAAGAAAACGAAATCAACACCCAATCTGCGTTTGCTG
Organism: Ixodes scapularis; assembly: GCF_016920785.2. Classification (NCBI taxonomy): domain Eukaryota; kingdom Metazoa; phylum Arthropoda; class Arachnida; order Ixodida; family Ixodidae; genus Ixodes; species Ixodes scapularis. The sequence goes on along the minus strand of NW_024609868.1, from coordinate 119,201,507 downwards.
TGTCCTTGACGTCACTTCCCTCTCCCTAGTCTCCTGGGAGTGCAAAAAGCGCAACATAGCCCCCCTGGCTTCCGTAGGGAGCCTATACAGGAACTCTAGTGCCGCCTAAGCCCCTCGATGTGTTTGCGTTTGTCTTGCAACCCAGGTAGCACCAAGCATTAGAGAGTTGGTCCCCAAAGAAATAGGGGCTCACCACTGCGCATGCGCAGAACCCAAAATCCGTTTCGGGCTTTGGGTTGGCGCTTAGGGCCGGGTTGCGTCGGCAAACATGGCGGCGCCCTTTCTGCTCGCTTCGGATCAAATTCCTCATAGATAGATAGATAGAAAAATCGTTTTTATTAGAAAGAAAGTCACGTGGCTGAAGCCGATAGCCTTCCAGGAAAGGGAAATTAAGGGGTAACTAGGTCAGAGGAACTTTCTGATTCCTGTCGTCGCAATGAAGTCTAGTAGGCTCTTGACTAGACCTCTATTGCGATCGCTCTCTTCAAAGTTAAAGACTGGTTGGCACCAGTCCCTAAAGTCCTTGATTTTGTTTTGCTTGATTTGCCTTGCTCTTGCCCTCTCCCATGTTGGGCAGTCCCAAATGAGGTGTTCTAGTCCTGCTGGTCCAGTAAACCCACAGGATGTGCATTCACTAGATTTAATAATGCCTTTCCTGTGGAGAGTTTCAGGCGTGTTTGCAGCTTCCGAGATGATTCTTCTCAGACACACTCTTTGCCATCTGCTGAGTCTCATATCTGGAAGGGCGGGGGGTATTGGCCTTAGAGCTTCCAGCCTTTTTTTCCTTTTTTCTTTATTTACTTGTTTTGCGATGTCTGGTGGGTAATCGTAGGGGTCCGTGGAATCGATGGAGTCTACCGCGGGAAGTTGACTAAGGGTGCTATAATGGTGTATGAGCGCCGCCTTCGCTTCCCGCTCCGCCCTGTCGTGGCCCTGGATCCCCGCATGCCCTGGGACCCACTCAAGCGTAAAGCTCGTGCCAGCTTTCTTGGCTTCATCGATGTATTTACTTGTTTCTTGCACCGTTTTCAGTGTTGTGGCTGGGCTCCTGTACTCCTGGATGGCTTCCCTCGAGTCCGAGAAAATGTAATATTTTCTTCCGGTGTTGCCTTGATGGTCCTTAATTGTCTTGGCTATCGCTTCTATTTCTGCGTCTCTGACGGTTGTCTTTTCAGGCAGAATTGCTCTGCCTGTTTTCTCCGTGGTGATGTTATACCAGGCACAGGCTGCACGATTCTCCCTTGTAACAGTTGCGTCAGTGTATATCACTTCCTTGTTGGGGTCCATAAGCGCTTGAATTCTATTTTGGTGCCTCGTGCTTGCTGTTTCCCTCCCTGCGTTGGGCGGCGGTTTTCCTTCTTGTGGCAGAGAGGTTTCCCACGGTGGTAGGGGTTCCTCGGGCTCCTCCATCTGCAGGTTGATTTTTCTAAGCTTGGTTAGGATGAACCTCCCTGCTTTTGTTCCGTGAAGCCTTATTATTTGCGAAACAGCGCCTTCCCGGGCAATGTCCTCGATGTCGTTGAGGAGCGCCCATTTCCTGACCTCTTCTAATCTTGCGTGGTTCGGGAGGCCCGTTACGACTCTTTGGGCTTTCCTCATCAGGCATTTGATTTTCTCCTGTTGTGTCTTAGTGAGTGTGGCGTAGTTGTACCCGTAGATTGCCTTAGACACTAAGAAGGCATGTATTAACGTTCTTAGTGTATTTTCGTTGGCACCCCATGATTTTGTAGCCGTTCTTCTGATGATTCCAAGGATATGTGTCCAGCTTTTAGAGCGCAGCTCTTAGGGGCCCGTTTCCGGCTTGAGCGGCGTCGCCGTCGCCGTCGCCGTCGGCGTAACCGCGCGGTGCATTATGGGTAAATTTCCCCGCTAAATTTAGCGGAAAAATTTCCCCGCTAAATCTAGCGGAAAAATTTCCCCGCTAAATCTAGCGGAAAAATTTCCCCGCTAAATCTAGCGGAATATTTTCCCCGCTAAATCTAGCGGAAAAATTTCCCCGCTAAATCTAGCGGAAAAAATTCCCCGCTAAATCTAGCGGAAAAAATTCCCCGCTAAATCTAGCGGAAAAATTTCCCCGCTAAATCTAGCGGAAAAATTTCCCCGCTAAATCTAGCGGAAAAATTCCCGCTAAATCTAGCAGAATAATTTCCCCGCTAGATCTAGCGGAAAAATTTCCCCGCTAAATCTAGCGGAATAATTTCCCCGCTAAATCTAGCGGAAAAATTTCCCCGCTAAATCTAGCGGAAAACTTTCCCCGCTAAATCTAGCGGAATTTCCCCGCTAAATCTAGCGGAAAAATTTCCCCGCTAAATCTAGCGGAAAAAAATTTCCCCGCTAAATATAGCGGAAAAATTTGCCCGCTAAACTAGTGGAAAAATCTCCCCGCTAAATCTAGCGGGGAAATATTGGTCACGTGACCTGGGGGTCACGTGACCCCCTTCCGAGGTCACGTGACCTCGGGGGGGGGCACGTGACTCCCCCTCCACGTGGACACCCTCCCCTGAGGTCACGTGACCCCAACAAGGTCACGTGCCCTCGGGGGATGGTCATGTGTAACCCTTTCCCCTATGTCACGTGACCCCCGAGAAACCGTGGCCCTCAGTACACTTCCCTCCTCCTCCTCAAGAGCTGCGCTCCCATTCGGCGTTACAGGGAGTGGTAAACGGCTTTCACTTTTTCGTAGACCTTCTAGCCACTCCTTCGCTTTTCCGTCTTGGCTGATGTTCATGCCGAGGATTTTTGTCGAGCTGGTTGGTTCTAGCTGTCTTCCTGCGGAGGTGAACTTGTGTTTGCTTGCTGTTGCCTTCCTTCCTTCTGGTGTCGCGATGATGACCAAGGCTGTCTTCTCTGGAGCAACTTGTAGCCCGACTTCTTCTGCGAAGTCGTCTATTGCTCTCAGTGCCTCTTTAATCGCCTTGACTTGTTTTCCAGTCTGCCCTCCCTTGGTCCATATTGTTACATCGTCTGCGTAAATTGTGAATGATAAGTTTGGGATCTTTTCTAGTTTTTTGGCCAGTGCAGTCATCGTTATGTTGAATAGGGTCGGAGAGAGTATTGCTCCTTGGGGGACTCCTATCCTATTGTATTGAATCAGTCCCTCTGTTTCCCCTACCTTAACTTTATATGTGCGTTCTTCGAGGAAATCTTGAATGAAGCGGAGCATGTTGCCTTCGATTCCATTTTCTTTCGCGCTGGCTATGACAGATTTGTGTGGGATTGAGTCGAACGCTTTCCTGATGTCGACGGCCACTAGGAATTTTGGTACTTTGGTAACCTTTCTGCTTGTCAGGTCGTGGTGAAGCATTGCTAGGCTATCTTGTGTGCACAACCCTTTTCTGAACCCTGTCTGCATCGGGTGTAGGCTGTTTCTGCTTTCTAGTGTCCAGTTTATTCTTTCCAGAACCATTCTTTCCATAGTCTTACATATGTTCGAAGTTAGCGAGATTGGTCTAAGATTCGCCATCTTATCTTTGGGCTTGTTTGGTTTTGGAATTGGGATGACCGTTGAATGCTTCCAACCCTGCGGTAGTGTGTGTTCTTCCCATATCCTGTTGTAGTGGTCAAGGAGAGCATGTTTTCCCTCATCCGGTAGGTTCTTCAACATGGCAGGCGTAACGCCATCCTCCCCGGGTGCAGTGCCCTTTTTCGCCCTACTGATGGCGTAGTTTAGCTCTTCTATACTGAACTTGACGTCTTGTTCTTTTCTTTCTTCCGTGTGTTCTATTAGAAGAGGTGTCCAGTCGTCGGGTTGTGGGAAGAAGGTCTCTCCGAGCTTTTGCGCCAGCTCTTCTTCCGACATGTTTAGTTTCAGTGCGAGGTTGCGACCCGTGTTCTTTTCCTTTTTCTTCCCCAGCATGGCTCTATATGTGTTCCAGAGCTTCTTGACGCCGGTGCGGTCGTTAAACCCTTCGCAGTGCTGTATCCATGTCTGCTTTCTCAGTTTTCTTGTGTAAGCCGTCACCTCTTGTGTGGCTCTGTTAAGGATTATTCTCCTGCTGGTGTCTGTCTTCTTCCTTCTGTACCTCAGCAGTGCCTTGTGTCTCGCTTCTTGGAGATTTGTCAAATGGTGGTCCGGGTTAGGGGCGTCTGCGTCCACCTGCGTTGTCGTGGTGGCTTCTTGTGCGGCTTTCTTTATGTGTTTCTCTATATCTGTTGGGCCTTCTACTTGAATCTTCTTCTTCAAGATCTCTCTGAACTTGTCCCAATTGGTGACCCGGGTCGTTCGTTTCTCTCTGGTCTTTCTGTGAAGAGTGATGATTATTGGAACATGGTCGCTACCCCATGTATCGTCGTGGGCCTCCCAGTCGACTTCGGGTACCCCCCTCGTCCAGGAGCTGTCCGGGGTTGTGTCCTTCTGGTTCTTGTTCCCTAATCGTGTGTTTCCTCCTGGCTTGTTGAGGCATTCGAAGGAGTTCCCGTGCATTTGGTGAAGCAGGTTCATCCCTTTTCTGTTGTCTTGGTTTCCCCATACGCTGTGTTCTGCATTGAAGTCTCCCCCAACAATGCTCTTATGCTGGGTTATGTTCTGTATCCGTTTAATCCATCTGTAGTGTTCATCTCCTTTCCCCGGCTTCTGGTAAAAGGAGAAGAAAGAGTAGGTTTTTTTACCGATTGTGGTTGTGGCTCCTACCAATTCTTCGTCCTCATTGCAAGCAAAATCCGTGTTAATTTGGCTTTGAGGGTGTGTCTCCTTGATTAGTAGCACGGCGACCCCCTCTTTTTCCTGCTTGCTCGTGTTGGTGATTACCGTCCTGTTCAGATATGTGTTGTAGCCCCTGACCTTCAGGTTAGCATGCCTCGTTTCTTGCAGGAGAAGAATGTCGGGGCTCTTGTCTCCCCATGTCTCTATTCTGGTTTTGAGTTCGTTAATTTTACCTTTAATTCCTCTGCAGTTCCATTGTAGTATCCAATACATTCTTTTTGGGGCTATGTCTCTTAGCTCAGGTTCCACATTCGTCTGAGAGAAGCTTGGTGAGTTGCCGCAATAATGCTATGAGAGAATCTTTAATTTCCCCAACAGGTTTCTTTCTTGCTGCAGCGGCGTATGTCTTCTTTTCAGCACTGTTCGCTGGTTTTTCCGTTTCCGTGGGAGTTGCGCTTTTTCCTTTCTGTTCAGTGTTTTGCATGTAGGTGGGTTTGCCGTCTTTCCGCGGGACTCTCATCGGGCAATCCCTGCTGAGCGCCAGGTGTCTCCCCTTGCAGTTCACGCATGTGGGGTCCCCTCCACATGGCGCGTCTAGCCCGTTTGGGTGGGGTTTTCCGCACGTCTTACATACTTCTACCTTGCTTGTGCATGTTTCGGCCTTGTGGCCGATTCTATGGCAACGGTAGCAGACTACCGGCCTTGGCGTGTATGGGAAGACCTTTTGAATTATAAGTCCAACCGCTAGCTTCTTTGGTGGTTCCTTCCCTTCAAACGTTAATAGGACTGTTGTTCTTTTCTTGCCAATTATGGTCGCTGAAATGACCTGATGCGTCTTGCATATGATTTCTTCGCAGAGGGCTTCCATATCGTTTCCCGGGTTTCTCAGGTATATGACCCCTCTCGAGTGGTTGCTTGCGAGGCCTGGTATCACTTTGATTTCCGTGCTTTCGCCTCTTTCATTCGTAAACTTCTTCAGGTTACAAAGCCATTCATATTCCACCTCGTTCTTTGTGGTGACAATGTAGTCGTTGGTTCTCGGGTCAATCCTTGCTCTTGCTCCGTTTTCAAGCGAGATTCCCGCTTTCTTCATGGTCTGGTTGAAAGTTCGGTGATCTATGTCCAGCTTCGTGTTAGGCTTGTCGTTCTTGATTCTGACCTTGCGCACGCCCGCGTTGTTCCCGCGGCGGACCTCTATCCATTGTCCTTCCTTTTCTTCGTCTTGTTCGTTGTCCGGCTCCATGGGTGGCTCTGTTAGGGCCACTGTTTCGTCTACGTGCTGGAGTTCCTCCGTCCTTGGCCTTTTTCTGTCTGTCTTGTGTGGGTCGAGTCGTTCCCTCATTTCTTTTTCGAACTGCGTTCTAAGCTGAGTTTCCTGGGCTTTCAGTTGTAACTCAATCCGAGCTTGAAACTGAGCTTGTTGTGCTTCCATTTGCGCCTTCATCTGAGATTCCACCGAAGCCTTAACTTGGGCTCCAAAGTCATTCAGTAACGTATCCCAATTGTAAAACGTTTCGCCTGTCGCGCTGATTATTTTGTATTGAATCCACTCGGACCGAAGTGACTTGCTTGGGTCATTTCTGCCGATCTGCTGCCTTGGGTGGCTGCTCGCAGCACTTGGCGGCGCCACAAAGTCCGCCACGTAAACGGAGAGTCGTCTCGTTGGTGTCTCCCGATTGTGTTCCACTAAGGCCTAAGGAATTCCTCGGGGGCTTAGAAAGATGTCTTTCATCTTGTCCGACTTACAGGTCCTCACCGTGGTCTTCGTTCCTGGCCCTGGAGCGAAGGCCAGAAGCAAGTGGCTCGGTCCCGTCCGTCAAAGTGATTAAACCTTCAGGTTTACCGAAGACTTAGCGGAGCTTAGAAAAACACGTCTGGTAGCTTGGGTAGCTTCGTCTTCCTCTTCTCAAATTCCTCATGGTCGCTGCAGAGCCTTTTATACTGGGAGAGTTCGGCGGTTCTTTGATCCAGCCGCCAGTCTGGCAGCACTGATCAAACAGTCTGGCAACTGTGCGCATCCGCCATGATGTGCCTTGCCGTCTAGCTTGATTGCACCTTTGCATTTAATTGCATTATGATTATAACCTTAATTTGCAAGCTTCACCCTTGTTTGGTGTAAGGCTGGTGGCGGTTGATAAAACCCGTTTGCCCTATTGACTCGAGCCGGCAGTCGGCTCGCTAGAGTCCATGAAGCGCGAGACGACGATGAAAATCATCGTTCTGCGCTCTGCCAGACGTTAGATGAAAAAGAAATGGGGGGCTGCAGTGCCGTTGGGTGCTCGAACAACGCGAAAAAGGGGTTCAGGATGTACCGGTTCCCGCAAGGAAAAGAAAACCGCGCAAGGCGCAAGATCTGGGAAACCAAGAAGGGCTGACTGGAAGCCGAGTTCTCGATTGTGAGAGGTAAGTTTATGATTAACGTATGATTAACGTAACCAAATGCTTGATTTTTCGACTTTCTCCTTGCGCCAACAAAAGCGCAAACGGCAAAACCTACACGCGTATACATCGCATGTCAATGGGGACCCACTCGCCGGGAGGCACATCATGGCGGAAGCGGCGCCCGCTGAGTCCGCTAGACCTAGCGGGCCGTAAGCCCCTCCCACCCGCCGAACTCTCCCAGTATAAAAGGCTCTGGGTCGCTGCAGTATTAGCCCATTTCAATGCCAATGAATTATGCAACCGCTTTCGCTTTGCTTTATCTGGCTCAATTCACAAAGAATGAGCGGTGGGCTAACCCCATTCTAAAGACCGTCCCCGACTCTGGCCGTTTCTAAGCCTAAACATACGCGGTAACCAACGTTACTAAAACACTCAGTTGGGAAACTCCCATAGAGACAGCCCTAAAAATATGGCCCCAATCTGTCTCCGAGCACCGAGCTAATGACGAACACAACGCCACCATTTCTCCCGCAGCGGCCACTCGAGAAACTGCACGTGACTTCTATTTTTGGCTTTGACAGGGGTGAACCCCCGTCTCCCCGGCGGACGCGCCGCGTTGAACTCCTGAAGTTAAAATGCACCTAGGTCGGGACGCGCTATCTGAAAGGCCCGCTGAGGCATGGTTTTATAAAAACAATATTAATTGTTCCGCAAAACCTTGCGAACTAAAGATGATAGAAACATCACGCGCCCATCATTTGGTACTAAACTCCAATAAATTTCATACAAAAAGAGTCTTTTCCGTGTGTTTTTACGCAAAAAAACAGGCTTTCAAAAAGCTCGAGGTGACCATAGTACAGACAAACGAAAAAGAGTGGCGCTGTTGTCGCATTTAGCTCGGTCTCGGTGGACGCCACCGGCCCAGGTTTCGACGGCGAGTTTCCCAACTGAGTGTTTTAGTAACGTTGGCGGTAACCGTTGACATGGCAACGTATTGCTACTCCGTGGCTCCGAGTAGATTTTGTTCGTGGAACGATACCTGCATCTTGAAAACAAGTATTTCAAGGCTTCAAAGTCGCTCCAGCTCAGACTTAAATAGTGCACCTGCTCGCAGAGTATGCGCGCACGCGTTCGTCTCAGTCTTGGCATAGTTGAAGGCCAAAATCTTCGGCTGCATATGTTCAAAGCGCACACGAACGCCCAAAAAATTCGAGTGCGAGCCATACCTAAAACAGCGCGCAAGCAAAGGAGAAGGAAAATAGAACACAGGAAAGAGCGCTGACTCCCAACTTATGTATTGTAAAAGAAAGAGAAAGAGGAAGCTTCAGACATGAAGCCCGCGCGCACCCACAAGGTATAAAGAAGACAGAATACAAACATATAAATTACTAAGTTGCAGTAGAAAAGGAGAAAACTGACATTATAAGGTCACGACGAAAAAAAAAAGATGCGAAAAAGAAGAAAGAAGAACAACAACGTGGGCTTCATATCTAAAGCTTCCTCTTTCTCTTTCTTTCACAATATATAAGTTGGGAGTCAGCGACCCTTCCTGTGTTTTGTTATCTTCCTCCTGTGCTTGTGCGCTGTTTTAGGTATGTCTTCTAAGTACCAGCTAGCTCTAGCTGCCAGAGTAGCGCCACGCTTTTCCCTGTGCCGCCTCTCACCGGGATTGGTCACACGCGGTACCATAGCAACGAGCTGAGCTGGCTCGGTTTCCGTAGCAACCGAGTGACGACTCGTCAGGTGACCTCTCAAGAGCCGTGATGTCATCGGTAAGATGGCAGCGCCCAAAGCTGGTGGATGCGAGTTTGTTCGGTGTGCGGAGTCATGATGTGCCGCAGCTTGCCGACGATTCAGGGCTTCTTCGTGCTTTCTGACGTAGGTATAACGTGAAGATCTGAAAGAATAATACTTTATACCCTTTCTGTGCAAGATAGCTCTGGATATTAGCACCTGTGTGACAGCATTAATAATATCGCCTTAGCGGTGCTCGGGTTTCCGGATGTGTTTAAGGATCGATAAGACATTTAGCATGCTATTTTCGCATTCTCTTAGCTTTATTTGAACGTTGGAGTGTCTGAGGATCGATGCGAAATCTACGCTTCGCATGTTGGGCCTTGGGGAATTTGTTTTTGCCCCAGGTAACCGCATGATCACAAACGTTTAGCGAGGAAGCTCCTGCGATGTTTACGTTTTGTACTAATCAACCAGGGAAACTGGGTTCAATCCCCACCCCTGCCCGTTTCGATCTGGATGAGCATCGTACCGGCCTGCAGTTGTGTATTACTACTGCGTGGTGCACGTCAAAGACCTATAGACCCCAGGCTAGCTGTTATACTGCATTGGCTAAATTGCTCATCTACAGCGAGTGACTCGTCGCAACTTTGAAATGGCTGATCAACTACACGCTGTATAAATATTCACACAACTCCCAACTATACTAATCGACGATTTTACGATACGCGCAGCGCAAGTTCGTCTGCTTCTTTTAATAAGGGGTTATGGTGACGCCAGAACGCCGAGCTCTGATTGGTTCTGAATGAAGAATAGTGGGTAGGCCTCAAGGCAGCTTGCTTTTAGGTCTAAACACCATCCTTCAATCGGAGCCACTCAGATCTCGGCGTTCTGGCGTCACGACAACCCCTGCAAAAAGAAGCAGACGAACTTTTGCGCTCCACATAGCTTTCAGGATAAAATTTTCGCATTTTTCTAGCTTCCTTTGAAAGTCTGAATTTCTGAAAATCATAACGAAAGGTATACGGGGCATGTAGGGCCTTGGGGAAATTGTTTCAGCCCTGGGTCACCGAATAATCTCAGCATTTTTTAGCGAGGAAGCTCCTGCGATCTTTAATCTTTTTTACTAATCGCCAATTTTACGAATTGGTAGTTCTGAAGATTTTGATATAACTTGCTTTCGTTGCAATAGCTTGCATTTGATCGCAGTGTTTTTTGGTTTGTTTTTCAAATGAAAAACTGGCGTTTGCTCAAGTGACGTATATGAAATGACCTGCTATATAACAATGCATCAACACATACTATTAAACTTAGATGCTCAGAGGTGTGTTCGTCTTTGTAATTAACAAGTTACAGACGTATTTATTTCTTACGAGCGCAATATTTATTTTCTGTAGCTGGGCCCGTTTTGTGCTCTTTAATGTCAGTGTGCTATGACGTTATCATCATGTGTGTATGGTTCTAAATATCCTCTTTACAATGCCTACAAAGGCCAAAATGACGTCAGCCGACCCCAACTCACGCATTAAACACGAAAACTGCGTCGCTCGGATGTATGCGCTCGTCAGCAACCAATTCATCCATGGATATTTGAATTCGCGTTCCTGGCCAATGAGTGCCCTGACAAAACTTATCACTTGTGAATGCCAAGTTCTACGGTGTGCTTAAAAACCACGGTGAAAGCTTAGGGTCATCGCACCAGTGCTCTAGCATGTCACGACTGCGTTATTTCACAGTTCTCTTTTGAGTTGAGGATTACAGGTAAGGAAGAAGTTTAAAAATAATTTCGTGGCCCCTTTAACACGGATATGTGTGCTACACCAGATAAAAATATTGACTTTTTGAATGCCGGTAAACTTCCGAACGACCATTTGGCATATCGGCAAGAACACCTCATATCCGGCGTCCGTCTCTTGATGGCGTCAACAACTCCCTAGAGACCACGATGCCGTCCTTCTTGGTTGAACCCCGTTGACGTCGCTCCTCACCAGTCGGCGAGAAAATCTTATCTTGAAGGGATGATCAGGTCTTGAACAAGTATGATGCTAAACATATGCTCGCTCACTATGGGGCAGTCGGGCAGCAGTCTAATTTCCCGAGCCAATCGCCCTGTCGTGGCCGGCGTAATCGGATTTTGTTCCATCGGAGCGAAGTCCGAAAGTTCTAGGACGGTGCGTTCGTCCCACGAAGCGGCCGCCATCCCGGCGGTGCCGAAAACCACTCACCTTGTCCGTGCACGTACGATACCATAGCAGCTCTCGTCGCCCGACAGTCCCCGAGGTCTCACTTTTCAGAAAAAACAGGCACCGTTCCTCCAGAGGTTCTTGCCGTACCGCGATGCCAAGCTGGCCAAGCGTCTTATACCACTTTTCAATGAACGAATGGAGATATCAACTAGACTACGAAGGTTGCCGCCCGGCGTCGCTGGAAGCACGGTTACCATGGCAACCTCCCAGGCCCAAAATGGAGATCACTATCAGCGCTTCTGACATCGTGCATCTAGATAATTTTGCGTCGTGTCGCTACTCTGGCAGCTACGCTGCCGTATAGAGTGGCTCTACCGCGAGAACAAGCGCCAGATTAGAGCGCTACGGATTGGATTGTTTCGGCTACACCAGAAGCGGGATGGCCGAACCAGTCGAGGCCGATTTAAGGCCAGAAGAAAATGGCGGAAGAGAAGGCTCCCGCGCGCGTTCGCTTCTTGATCGACGATGGCATTTATGTGCTACGCGAAGTGTACGCCACTAACCCATTTCAGGATTCCAGGAGATGGACTTCAATTACCGAAAGGGTCTCCGAAGCAATCGGAAGAAATTTCTCCACGCGGGCCATCCGCGACCGGGTCGACCTGCTGCTGGCACAGTTTAATACGAAGCACAGATTTCCCGGTGACTTTTCGTAACGTAAAAAAAAAAAAAAAAAACGGGTCTGTGTAAACGAGCCTTTTGCCACGGTGTAGCAATACGTCACCTTGTCAACAATTACGACGTATGTTTAGGCTTAGAAACGGCCAGAATCGGGTACGATCTTTGCCCACCGCTCATTTTTTGCGACTTGAGCGAGTTAAGCAAAGCGAAAGCCGGTTTCACTATTCATTGGCAATGAAATTGGCTAATACTGCAGCGACCATGACGAATTTGCACCGAAGCGAGCGGAAAGGGCGCCGCCATGATTGCCGACACAACCCGGCCCCAAGCACTTGGGGGGGCCCCACGCTATTTTTCGAATTTCACGTTGGGGGCGCGAGCAAACCCAAAACCCCAAAAGGAGTTTGGGTTCTACGCATGCGCAGTGCTGAGCACCTATTTCTTTGGGGTCTAAAGCTTTGGGACACCGTATTATAAAACTCTCTATAACTGTCGTGCTGCTTCAACTACAGGATGGGCTAAAAGCAAGCTACACCTACCAGCGTCGTGCCTGTGACCGGGGAATGGCCCCGTCGAGTTCGCAGATAATTCCATTGGGGCATATGATAGCCTGGTATTTGAAAGCGTGTACTCTCTTGTGACTAGGGTGCCTTCATGTGCGCTTTGCTTAGGGTGGAGACATCTGGCCATTTTGTTCCCACTTTTACATTTATTTTTTGTTCAGAAGCGCGTGAAAGAGCGTGTCCCTGCACGCGTCTGTGGCGCTGACTGTGCTATGCCAACATTTTGTTTTCGTCGATTTCTTTGTGTTTTCCCCGTGAGCGCGTGCTGTCGGCATCGGGTACTACAAAGGGTGGCATCACTCTAAACAGAAGGTCATTGAGGCACCCTACTTGTGACCAGAGAAGTAAATATTCTGATTCAGAGATGGTCGGCAGATGGGTCTTGCTGTGCCGTTCCAACTGGTGTTACCCTCCCTATTATTTGAACCGCAAACCACAATAAAGTGTCGTTTCAGCGCAAACGTTTTGCGTTTTCATAATTTTTCACTGTTAAGAAATTCGTTCGTTGTCCACAATGGCGCTGCATGCGAAAAAGGCGAGCGTGCCGCGTTGCGTCCTCACAAACCCTATTCTATAAGCACGCTGCGTGAGGTGTCGTTGCGTTGGGTACCCCAAAGCGTTGGGTTCCCCAAAGCGTTGGGGCCCCCTATTCTAAAACTCTCTATTGTAGTAACGTTATTTTATTGTTGCGTATGTTTAAATAACGTTATGTGTTATACCTGAACATTAATGTAACATTCAAGTTAAAGATATTATGTTGTAGTTGTATTTGAAACATTAGTATAACGTTCCAGTAAAACATATTATCTTGTATGTTGTGTTATTAACATTAATGTAACATCATATATATAATTGAAATAACGTTAAAAATAGAACGTTCAAATAATGATTTTGGAACAATTATTACTAACGTTATTTCTGTGTTAATAATAAAACGTTAATATAACATCACTAATGTAACTCTCAAATAACGTTTGAAATAGAACTTTTAAATAATAATTTTTGAACATTTATTACTAACATTATTTCAGTGTTAATAATAAAACGTTAATGCAACTTTACTTGTAGAACAATGAAATAATGTTAAAAATAAAACATTCAAATAATGATGTTAGAACATACATTTTAAACGTTACTTTCCTGTTAATAATGAAACATTTATGCAACTTTATTTGTAAAACAATAAAATAATGTTAAAATATATGTTCTCCGGTTCCTTTTTTTTCCGCCTGATTTTTTAAAGGTCTTTCTGGAAAGTACGCTACCTGCCCGGTGATAGTTGCAAGGAGGTAAAGGGAGAAAAAGATGAAGTACGGGAAAGAACGGAAAGAAGAAAAAAAAAAGGAAAATTTTTTTCTCAATTAAATAATTCAAGGCTAGGTGGCGCAAGCTACCGCCCGTTATAAAGGGAACAGCCAATATTCATGTTGTAATACCGCTGGTTAAAGGATTTATTTATGTTTTTCAAATGTAATTACAATGTTTACAGTAATGTTATGTTAATTATTTTCCAGACATTATATTTACGTTGCAAAATTGTTTCCCAAGTGTTCAAATAACGTTTATCAAAACGTTATAAGAATGTTCTGCCAAACGTTTCAAATAGCTTTATACAGGCGGACATTAAGAACATTCCTCAAGCGTTCGGGACGAACATAAAAATAACGTTATTCTAATGTTTTCGTGTTACCTGGGAAGTAGCGTCATAGGCGCGAGTGCACAAGGCCCGTGTCTCGAGCGGTCCTTGGAAGCAAATGGCGGCGCAGCACTGAAATGAGCGGCCCTTGAAAGTGAATAGCGGCCCACCACCCGCTCGTGGCATGTGTATCGCGCGTTTCCACAACAATGGTTGGCGGCAGGGCCGTAACCAGGGGGGGGGGGGGGGGGGGTTAGGGGGTTCTGACCCCCCCCGAAATTTTTTTCTGGGTACGGCCCTGGTCGGTGCACTTGCAGCCAGCCGATTTTAATCTCCACATCTGCGCACGCGCAGTGGCACCGGTCGGCTACCGGGTACCAAACCGGGACCGGTTCTTCGGTTTGCTTTAACTCTCCATTATATGCCACCGATGCACATGATTCATAGGCGAAAATAAGACAAAATGGCCGCTGTTGTCCCTGAAAACCCCCCCTGAAAATTTTTTCTGGGTACGGCCCTGGTTGGCGGTACTTGTAAAACACGCCTTTATAAAGGGGCTTTAGTGCCGCCAGCGCGTCGATAAAACTAACCGCCACAACCCCTTCCCACAGCGGGCCCCGCGCCGGTTAAAACGGAGACGTTGGCGCGCGCTCGGAGGCTTCTGCTCGTCTCGCCGCCGACCAATATGCCGTTGCATCCATCATCCACATCGTCGGCGGTGCTTCTGCCACAACTTGAAAACATTACTCGCGCCACAAAACTCCGCAGATCACTCCGCGGTTTTCCATTGGACATTCATGCTTTCGTATTCACAACTCATAAGAAGTGCTTAGGTGTCTTCCGACTTTTTTTTCCAGTTTATTTCGTGTTTTGTGCACAAATAACCTTTCAGTTGGTAGTCAGCGCCGTTTCTATCGTCAACTCGTCCATCATTTATTTTCGCGCTGTTCCCGTTTCATGAAGGAAGAGAACACAGATTTACGGACTGTGATGACTTGGTGGCTGCGTGGCGGCGGTGACGTACAACAAGAAGCGGTGAGCGAGGGAATGCGGGACCACCGTTGCACCACCGCTGTGAAAAACCACCGGAGCGGTCGGTTTGGGAGGGATCCCATACTTGGGCGCCATCTATCCCCGTGTGAACGAAGCGCTCTCGGTGCCCCAAACATAATGCAGTCGCCGCATCGGACAGAGAGTCAACACCTAAATATATTTGTTCCACCGTGCTCTGGGCATATATGCATTCCATTACTCTGGTGGACGTATCGTATCGCCTTTCGGTGTGGGTTGGTTTTCGTTACAGTAAAACATCACCCATTTTTATGAAATTAGACTGATAAAAATGAATTCTGTGTTAAAAGAGCAAAGAGTGAAAGGAACCGCCGAACACGTGAATCCTGATTTAACAAGTACTACGAAATTTCATCTCATGTTTGTGCAGATAGCCAGATGTTGACTAATGCAGCTATCAACGCCTATTTATTCCGAAGGCCTCTATTCACAACTGCTACGCCCTGTAGATGGCGGGGCTGTAGTCGCAAGATGGTGGACGAGACGGGGATAGATTCTCCAGAATCTCCCGTGCTCATGCTCACTGATGCTGGTCAGTGTGCTAAAATTACTTTAATTGGCTACGAATACGAAGCGGTCAGGGCAGGAACATAACACAGGAGACGGGGATGTTGACGTGCGTTCAGGAAATCAGCGTGCTGCTTTTATAAGTGGAAACTGCCTGATGGACAAACACTCCGACCAGAACCATGCGGCAGCACCAAGGTCGACAGTCCCTGCCGTCGTCTCCGCCACCGTCCCCGCTCCTCTGGTTCTTCGTTCGTCCGCGAGAGTGTGAGCGGCGAGCTGGAATTGCGAATATGGGGTGCAAGTTCGCCTGCACACCACGAGCGTTTTTTTTTTTTTTTTTTTCTAAACGCGTTTGGGAGGGATTACGGGGAGGGACTTACTTGATCGAATGACGTTTTAGCGAACGCCCTCGTTTCACCGAATGACACTTTAGCGAACAGTCGGCCGCTGCGAGGCGGCGGTTACGGGTGGGCCAAGTGGGTCCACATTTTTTGCAATGAGCCGCCGCCGACTGTCGCCGCAAAGCGTCGTAAGCGCAGCGCGGAGGGGGGGGGGGGGGGGGGGGGGAGGGAGGGAGGGGAGTTAACACGCGCCTTCGTTATTCGCTAAAACGTTGATTCGCTCAAATGTTGCTGTTCGCCAAAACGTCATTCGGTCATGCGATATGAACCCCTCCCTGCACCTTCTCTATGTTGCCCTATAATTGGCGTGCTCCACCTTACATTGAGGCGTACCGAAGCCGCGTCTGGAAACCCTTGCTGGTAATGTAGTTGTAGGTACGTGAGAGTCCGGGCTCACGTGCCCTCTCTCATTTTGCGCGCTGATTAAAGCCGACATCGCCCTCGAGTGGCTGACAGGCGCCGTCCGTCGTTCGACCTTATTCAGCAAGGTTCGGTAGCGCGGTCTGTCGTTCTGTGCCGACGGTAAGTGTCGGGAACTTCGATCACTTTTGGATATGCAAATCGACCGCGCACGAATGTAATTTCGGGCTTTTTAGAATGATTAGAGTTCGAAGACTGAGTTATGACAATAACGAGGAAAAAAAAATCACTTCAGTGCCGCTGTGCGTGCGCTTTCCTCATCTCCCCGGAAATTTCAAGGAAAGTTGTCTCCGACTGTACTAATTCACTGGACGCATGGGCACTTTTTACCCCGCCATTATTATTAATGTTATCAAAAGTCGGGATGACAATGAAAATCGCGACACTGCATATGGCTTTGCATTGACGCGATTGTCATAATCATCCAAACTTTGATGCTACGTACCTAGATCTAGGGATCAGGTATCTATCTGTTAGTCGTGAAGCTTTGACATCTGTCTCAACTGCTGCCGTTATATCCTGGCGGGGCGTTCTGAGAGGTGTAGCCTATTTTTACGGTGCAAGAAAACATGGTACGTCCTTCTGGCCGACAGTCCATCCATGCATTGCAAAGGTTCAAGACCAAACATTCAATGGTCTCGAGTCTGGTGATAAACGGCGAGAAAGGTCGCTCCGCAGACTTGAGCAAGGCCGTCTTCAGACAACTTCCAATCCCCCTCCTATCGGTTTCTATCATGGCGTGCGATACCGGCGTCTGGGGGTCGTGCTATGTTGGCTGCCTCCCCGTGCACAGTGAGCACCGAAAAGATGTGGAGGCAGGCTAACCTCCTGCTGTCTAAAGTCCCAATGACAATTTAACTAGGCCAAAACAAGAGTTGGCTTGACCGCTTATCTTTCTGGACAAATATTTGTTTTACTTATATCATTAACCCAGTTTTATCAAAAGAACACACATGTTTATATCAAATGTGGACTTTCTTTTCTCTCTTTTTTTTTTTTTTTTTTTGCTGCTAGAAATGACAGGATACTTTTTCTTTTTCGAGTTCGTTTTGGGCAGCAAACGTTCTTAAAGGCAAATAATAATAATAATAATACCGGTCTTATTTTTAGTTCTCTCTCAACTATAGCCTCTGGCAGCTTGAGAAATGCAGAGTGTGACTTTATTCACAGAGAAAGTGAGGGAAAGGGGGAGACGATGGCGGCCGCGAACGTCACAATGCCGAGCTCTGGTGGTTTGGGTGTTCAGTGGGTAGACCTAAAGCTAGCAGCCTTTGTCTCCACTGCACTCGTCGAACGCGTTGGAGGATTACCGTGGAGGCAAAGACAGCCAGTTTTAGGTCTCCCCACTAATTCTTCCAATCAGAGTTCGGCATTCTGACGTCCGCGGCCGCTCTCCCCTCCTCCTTTGCCTCAGCTTCTCGTCGCATCATGATCACGTGTCTTTCTTCGTGGTTCGTTATTCGGCGTTCTTCAACCCATCCCGAAATTCTCACTGGCTGGGAATCATTAACAGGATGCTCAGCATGTATACTAGCGCTTTTAAGGCACTTTAGACGGCCCGCAAAGATCAGTCTCTCAACGTATCGCGCTGCATTTTACTACAGAGGTGCAAGCAGGTGCTGGAAGTTTACACTGGAAAAAAATCAATCAGTGAATACCGACGTATGCAGAGGATAAAAAAGAAAAGCCGAGTAAGGATTGCAATTTGCAATAAATAACCTTCGTTTTATTCACTATGCTGTTTATGTATGGGTGCAAAGGTAAGTTTGTTCTAGCGTTCAGAAAAAATATCTGGATGCCCGAAAACGTGTAAAATGGGGAAAAGCCAGAAAACTCTTATTGCCCGATAGATTCAGTATAATATTAAAAAAAAAAGTCACCTTTTATGGAGCGCGTACTTTTACTGTTTTACGGGTTTTAACCGCTCCTAAAAAAAGGGGAGGAAAGTAATTTTAGTGGCATATAAATATCGCAGAATATCAATATAATCGTCATTAAGATGTTTGCGCTGTTTGAACAAGTCGATACAAAGGTGTTTTTTCTTGCTTAGATTCGGCACTTATATTGCACACTTATCGTGGAACTGAACCCGGAATTCTGGGAAGCATTTCACTCACTGATCGGAAAATTACTGTAAGTAAAGCAAATGTCTTTCATAATATTAATGATGTTTCCTACTATTTGCTATGACCCAAGTACCAAAAGTTGTTCCTGTCACTCTCCGGCGGAGAGAGGGAATGCACCCGCAATTTCCGCTAGGAATGCGCAGGAGCACCGGAAAAGTGGACTGGTTGCTGCTTGCTTCAATTTGAAACCGAAAGTCCCACAGACACTAGAGCCAGTTGAACCTCTAGCGTACACTAAAATAATTCTACGAATTTTCTTCTGTTTAGGGTGACGCCATCCTTCGTATTATCCGATGCGGCGACTGCGCGCGCTCTCTTGAAAAATGCAAATAGCAGATGACAAAATGCCGTCGTAGTACTGCCAATTACAAAAACTCGCGAAAAAAAAGTTTTTAAGCGTAAAAAAGAAAAAGCGTTCGGAAGAAAATTGTGAGATGTCCATCTTGTTGTGAACGCGACGCCGATTCCCACCGACTTCGCCGCGATGTGTCGCCGCTATTGCTGCGACTCCGTGTACTGTCGATTAACACAGGACTGCCCATTCTTGTTTTCTCCTTCGAAATGCAGATGGGGAGTTTCCTGTGCCAACAACCCCAACTGAGAACAAAAGCGCGAATTTAATTCAACTCGCTGCAATGTGCACCAGCTGTGTCCGCTCACGCAAGCTGCGCTGACTCGAAGAGGAGCACGTGTTTCAGTTCGGCTTTCGCAAACTCGGAAAGCAAAGGCATTTAGGGGGCTTACGCCGTTGCTACTGGAGTATGAGGTCCGCTTACCAAACCCATTTCGAACGCGATTAGAAATCGACCTCCTTTTACCGCCGACATCAGCGAGCCGTTAGGATTTTTTTTTTTTGTCATTACTAAGTTCGTGGCCTCCAACATGTCCGTGAAAGATAAGGGAACTTCCAAGACATTCGAGCCTGAAGCGTATCTCCAGATGAATGAACCGCAGCGGCAAATGGGTATTAAGGTTTTGGAACTCGAAGGATCCTTTAACGCTGAAAGAACATCGGACCACCAGTTTCTTGACGTGGGCTGCGGACCCGGAGACTTCACGCGTGACTGCCTTCTGCCCCGCTGTCCTCCCTTCCGAAGGATGGTCGCCGCCGACAAATCCGAGGTCCTGGTGCAGTACGCGCGGCAGCACTTCGCCCATCCCAAGATCTGCTACGATATCCTGGACATTGGGTCCAAGCATAATGTGTCCGAGTTTGTCGAACGCTACGGAGAGTTTGATCGCGTCTACTCATTCTTCTGCTTGCACTGGATGAGAGACCAAGAACCGGTTTTGAGGAATGTCGCCAGATTGATGAAACCAGGAGGAGAGTGTTTCCTTATCTTCAACGCTTACAGCCCTCCGATGCGGTTTCACAAAAAACTGGCCACGATGCATCGTTGGGAGAAGTACAGAGAGGTAAGGCAGTATTAACATTTTTTTACATTTCTATAGACGGTAAACGGAGGTGGGCGTCGATGAAACAGTTTAAGGCGATTAATTACTTCGTTTTAATCGATTAATTAATCTAGTAGGTTGCATTGACCTCCGAGCTTAATAGCGAGAAAAGTGTAAAAACAACATATTTTCCTTTTTACTGCGGAATACAAAGGCGCTGCCTCTTAAAATATGTAAATGTATACCAAGTAGCAATTAAATCAAGGATTTTTTTTTTACTTTTCCCCGAAACGTGCAAAAATGTTCCAAAAGCCGGGGTTCATGATTAAAAACAAATACCTCCGACTTGCATAACAATACCAACAATTTATCAGATGTTTCGTCTCCTATACGGGAGAAATCATCAGTGCGACCTGGGAACACCTAGAGCCACTCGATATGGCAGCGTAGCTGCCAGAGTAGCGCCACGCTTTTCCCTGTGCCGCCTCTCACCGCGATTGGTCACACGCGGTACCATAGCAACGAGCTGAGCTGGCTCGGTTTCCGTAGCAATCGAGTGACGACTCGTTGCGTGACCTCTCAACAACCGTGATGTCATCGGTGAGATGGCAGCGCCCAGAGCTGGTGGATGCGAGTTCGTTCGGTGCGCAGGAGTCGTGATGTGCCGCAGCTTGCCGACGATTTAGGGCTTCTTCGTGCTTTCTGATGTAGGTATAACATGAAGATCTGAAAGAATGATACTTTATACCCTTTCTGTGCAAGATCGCTCTGGATATTAGCAACTGTGCGACAGCATCAGTAATATCGCCTTAGCGGTGCTCGGGTTTCCGGATGTGTTTGAGGATCGATAAGACATTTAGCATGCAATTTTCGCATTCTCTTAGCTTTATTTGAATGTTGGAGTGTCTGAGAATCGATGCGAAATCTATGCGTCGCATGTTGGACCTTGGGGAATTTGTTTTTGCCCCAGGTAACCGCATGATCACAAACTTTTAGCGAGGAAGCTTCTGCGATGTTTACGTTATGTACTAATCAACCAGGGAACCTGGGTTCAATCCCCACCCCCTCCCGTTTCGATCTGGATGAGCATCGTACCGGCTTGCGGTTGTGTATCACTACTGCGTGGTGCACGTTAAAGACCTATTGACCCCAGGCTAGCGGTTATACTGCATTGGCTAAATTGCTCATCTACAGCGAGTGACTCGTCGCAACTTTGAAATGGCTGACCAACTACACGCTGTGTAAATGTTCACACAACTCCCAAGTATACTAATCAGCGATTTTACGATATGCGCAGCGCAAGTTTATCTGCTTTTTTTAGTAGGGTTTGTAGTGACGTCATTAAGACGCCGAGCTCTGATTGGTTCTGAATAAAGAATAGTGGGTGGGCCTCAAGGGAGCTTGCCTTTTAGGTCTACCCACTATCCTTCAATCGATCGGAGCCACTCAGATTTCGGCGTTCTGACGTCACCACAACCCCTGCAAAAAGAAGCAGACGAACTTGAGCTCCACATAGCTTTTAGGATAAAATTTTCGCATTTTTCTAGCTTCCTCTGAAAGTCTGAATTTCTGAGAATCATAACGAAAGGTATACGGCGCGTGTAGGGCCTTGGGGAAATTGTTTCAGCCCTGGGTCACCGAATAATCGCAGCATTTTTTAGCGAGGAAGCTCCTGCGATCTTTAACCTTTTTTACTAATCGCCAATTTTACGAATTGGCAGTTCTGAAGATTTTAATATAACTTGCTTTCGTTGCAATGGCTTGCATTTGATCGCAGTGTTTTTTGGTTTGTTTTTCAAGTGAAAAACTCCCGTTTTCTCAAGTGACGTATATGAAATGTCCTGCTATATAACAATGCATCAACAGATACTATTAAACTTAGATGCTCAGAGGTGTGTTCGTCTTTGTAATTAACAAGTCAAAGACGTATTTATTTCTTACGAGTGTAATATTTATTTTCTGTAGCTGGGCCCGTTTTGTGCTACTTAATGTCAGTGTGCTATGATGTTATCATCATGTGTGTGTGGTTCTAAATATCCTCTTTACAATGCCTACAAAGGCCAAAATGACGTCAGCCGACCCCAACTCACGCATTGGACACGAAAACTGCGTCGCTCGGATGTATGCGCTCGTCAGCAATCAATTCGTCCATGGATATTTGAATTCGAGTTCCTGGCCAATGAGTGTCCTGAAAAACTTATCATCACTTGGGAATGCCAAGTTCTACGGTGCGCTTAAAAAGCACGGTGAAAGCTTGGGGCCATCGCACCGGTGCCCTAGCATGTCACACTGCGTGATTTCACAGTTCTCTTTCGAGTTGAGGATTACAGGTAAGGAAGAAGAAGCTTAAAATAATTTCGTGGCCCCTTTAACACGGATATGTGTGCTACACCAGATAAAAATATTGACGTTTTGAATGCCGGTAAACTTCCGAAATACCATTTGGCCTGTCGGCAAGAAGACCTCATATCCGGCGTCCGTCTCTTTTGATGGCGTCAACAATTCCCTAAAGACCACAATGCCGTCCTTCTTGGTTGAACCCCGTCGACGTCGCTCCTCACCAGTTGGTGAGAAAATCTCATCTTGAAGGGATGATCAGGCCTTGAAGAAGTATGATGCTAAACATATACTCGCTCACTATGGGGCAGTCGAGCAGCAGTCATGCCCCGAGCTAATCGTCCTGTCGTGGCCGGCTTAATTTTGTTCCATCGGAGCGAAGTCCGAAAGTACTAGGACGGTACGTTCGTCCCACGAAGCGGCCGCCTTCCCGGCGGCGTCGAAAACCTCTCGCATTGTCCGTGCACGTACGATACCATATAGCAGCTCTCGTCGCCCGACAGTCCCCGGGCTGCAAATCGTCTCACTTTTCAGAAAAAACAGGCACTGTTCCTCCAGAGGTTCTTGCCGTACCGCGATGCCAAGCGTCTTATACCACTTTTCAATGAGCGAATGGAGATATCAACTAGACTACAAAGGTTGCCGCCCGGCGTCGCTAGAAGCACGGTTACCATGGCAACCTCTCAGGTCCAAAATGGAGATCACTATCAGCGCATCTGACGTCGTGCATCTAGATAATTTTGCGTCGTGTCGCTACTCTGGCAGTTACGCTGCCATATAGAGTGGCTCTAGGAACACCCGACTCGCTACCAGCAATCCAACGCTTCCTCTTCTTTCTCTTCATCCGTAGCGCTGGTTCTGACGACTTATTCGTCCATGGCATACGGGAGACATTATCATCGTTTGCACTCACTTGAACTTCTTTTACGTCCGTCGTGGATGGGAAGTTAAATGAAAAGTTATTTCAGGATGTCGGTGTACACGTCGGGGAGGGGGCCGCGGTTAGAATTGCAGGCGGATGGGTCACTGCGAATACACCAATTTACCGCCGCCTTTTTTCTTCCGATGGTTATACTCCTAAACTTTACGGCCTTCCCAAAATTCACAAACCCGATTGTCCTCTACGACCGATTTTTTCGTTTGTTGGTTCCCCCACGTACAACCTATCAAAGTATCTAGTAGAGCTGCTTTCTCCCATAACAGGGAATAACAAATTTACAGTGATAAACTCTCGAGAATTTGTTGACCTGATTCGAGGTCATGTTCTGGACAAGGGAGATGTAATGGTCTCGTTTGATGTCATATCTTTGTTCACTAATGTTCCGACCACTCTTGTAGTGGAAGTTGCCGAAACACGCCTGCGTAATGATTCTACACTTTAGTCACGGACATCTCTTACAGTTGAGGATATTATCATTATTTTGCGTTTTTGTCTAAATCAGTCGCATTTCACCTTCCGTGGACAATTCTATCGTCAGATTGAGGGTTGCCCAATGGGTAGTCCGGTATCTGTGACCTTGGCTAATCGGGTAATGGAACACATAGAGCAAACCGCGTTAGAAGTAAAAGCATGCCCTGTCAAATTCTATCAACGTTACGTAGATGACACTTTCGTTATTTTAAATGAGGATCACGTCGATAACTTCCATGCAACCCTAAACAGCATTGAATCTTCCATACAGTTCACGCAAAAAGTTGAACAAGATAGCACGTTACCTTTTCTGGATGTAACTGTTTGCCGAAGTGACACCGGTCAGATTGAAACCACCGTGTATCGTAAACCTTGTGATACCGGTAATTTTTTGAGTTTCAATTTTCACCACCCTGTGGAACATAAGCGAGCTGTTGTAAAAACTTTAATAAGCCGATCAGAACATTTCCCTTCAAATTCAGTATTACGAGCATCGGAAGTTCAGACTGTTATCGGATCCCTTTTGAGGCGCGGGTATTCACAAGGTTTTATTAAAAACACACGTAAACAGATGCAGCAGGGAAGAACAAAAGCGACTAATAATTACAAAGCAGGCGTGGTGACTATCCCTTATGTAAAAGGCGTCTCAGAATCTATTCGCCGGTCCCTCCTTCCACTAGGTATACGAACAACTTTCAAGCCCCATATAGTGACCTCATTTCGAAGGCAAAAAATCCAACCCCTCCTGAATCTCAAAGTGGTATTGTATACAAAGTGAACTGTCAGGAGTGTGACAAGTGTTACATTGGAGAAACTGGCCGCAAACGGAGTACCCGCTTCAAAGAGCACAAAAGAGACGTGGAGAAGGCAACACATGCCACAAGATCAAAAACTGAACTGGTGGACCATTGTTGGACGACTGGTCACACTTTTGACCTCGCGAATGCTGTGCATTCGCAAGGTCAAAAACGGGCGCCTAAGAGCTGCGCTCTAAAAGAAAAGTCCCATAGTCATCATCATCATCAATTAATAGGAAAAGACTGAAAAGCTGCGGCGTGTCTAGCCGCTTGAACTACGCGAAAACTGTCCACGGCAAGGCTATTGAAATTCCCCGGAGTGAGATCTATTCCCACTGGTAAAGTGTTTTATGATAATTTGTGAGCGTCCCAAGACACCCGTAATCTTGATTAAAACCAAATATATTGTGTTACAAGAACTGCGTCATGCGTCTTTCGTGCACAGATCTTGGAGGGGCCGATCCCTCCGAGTGTGGGCCTAGAGACCAGGGAAGATCTCATCTCGTACGTGAAGAGTCTGCTTAAGACTGCCGAGCTGACGACAACAACATGCAAAGTGATGACAATGGAGCACAAATTTGCAAGCCTGGAACACTTGATTGGTGAGTATTCTTGGTGTACGTTCCAGTAGACTACATAATAGGCACATTTTAATATGAATAAGCTCTCCCGGTTGTGACACATTCTGCTCTTGAAATCGTTGTCGTAGAAGCATTTTGCTAAAAGTAGCCGAAATCTATTCCATACAGATGGTGGTGAGAACCCACTAAATATATTTCATAACAGAATGAGGGCGATACATTATAGTAGAATCGGAGTTTGTAGCAAAGATAATCTAAACATCTTAAAAGGACCTGATGATAATTTACGATTGACAAGCGATTGGTCAATAGCCAGAACTCCTGCTATGTACAAGTTTTCCAATTTTCTGCACTTGGTTTCACCCTGCAGCTGTCTACAGTCAATGTTGCGGGCCGCAATGTCCAATCACGAGCCGGTTAGAGACAACGTGACATATTTCTCCGACGCGCCAATCAGTTCGCTGCCTTCAAACACGCGTGGAACCAATATGCGAGGTTATTTCTAACTGGCTTGGGACTCGACCTGACGGCTCCTATGGCAGCGGCTGTAGCTCAACATGGAGTGAGATAACGTGTAATCTCGGCGGCGACTTTGCCTATACAAAAATGGTCCATGGTCGGCTATAAAAATCCTTTGTTTAGCCGGCTATAGAAAATTGGCCCAAGCTGTTACAGCCTCTTATATGGCTCTCTATAGCTTTACCGATTGTCTCCTCTGTGGCTGTCTCTAGCTTTTTCTATGGCCTATCACTGGTTGGCTATAATTATTTATAATTTTCTCAATAGAAAGCTATAAAATTTTGCATGGTTTACTCAGTGGGGTCTCTTTAGAAAGTATGCTATAGCTGCTTATAGTTGTTCTTTTGGTTCTTTTAGCCGCCCATAGCTTTTCGTATGATCTGTTATATATTTCTAGGGCTTTCTCTCTGAATCTCTTTAACCAGAGTTCTATAGCTGCCTATGGTTTTTTCTACGGTATCTTTAGTCACCTATAGCTTCTTGTATGGTCGTCTATAGAAATCTCTATGGCTTACTCTATGGATATTTCTAGCCTGCGTGCTATATAGCAGCCTGTGGATTTTTTTATGATTTCTTCAGCTGCCTATTGCTCTCTGTATGGTCTGCTATAGATAATTCTATAGTTCGTCTTATGGTCCTCTTTATCCATTGTGCTATGGCTGCGTACAGCATTTCCTGCGGTCTATTTAACCGCCTATAGCCCTCTGCATTGTCTGCTATAGTTTGTTCTTTAGCTCGTCCTATCGTGCTATATCTGCCTATAATTTGTTTTACCGGAATCGTATGAAATGTGAAACCTTGTCACTATATCGTAATAAAGGAGAGCCGACCTTATATCTAGATATAAAAGAACGTTAGGCATCTCAAACCTATTCAAGATTTTTCGAACTTGATAAACCTATTCAAAACATCAAGCAAACCTTAAAAAAAAAAAAGGACTCATCCAGGTGTTTGCAAAGAAACAGGTAAACAGACACAAAGGATTGTTCTCATATCTCCTAGAAGTTCATTATATACAGCGTATTCCGTAGACAAGTTCAAACTAAGCATTCTGTAATATGTGAAGAGGTACCACTAAGCTGTTATACAACTTGTTTTCAAAGCAAACAATATCCGAGGTAATTCTTGGGTAGTGTCTAGTGTCCCGGCAGCCGGCAGAATCATTTCCTCAAATTTCTGCCGGCAGTCGCCATTCATTGGCGGTACAATCAGTTCATCTAACGACGTTTCGTCGACGGATCATTTCATCGACACGCGATGTTTCGTAAAAACTCAAATTAGTTTTTTTTTTTAATGCGCCGCCGCAGATCGTTGGCAGGAGGCGGCCTAAACGGGTCGGTTGGGTAGGTGAGCACGCGCCTCAAGAGTACACGCGCGACGAAATGTGTGTCCACGAAACGTGTATCCACGAAAAGGTCTTCATGAAACTTGTTTTCACAAAACGCAGGGAGAATAAGAAAGTCAGAATTTTACCTGCATTGGTCACATGATTTCAAACAGCTAGTGACAGACGACTGCCGGTAGAATTTCGGGGAAATTATTCTCCCGCCTGCCGGGAGATAGACACTGCCGAATTCCAGAGGTAATCTGAAATAGTACCCGTAGAAGAGCGATCAATTGTCGCCAAGAAGTAGATTAATTGCAGCGCACTTACGATAAAAATACCGGATTGTAAATATGCAATCCGAGATATACGTCGACACGGGCACTGCAGAACCACAACTTAAACACACAGACGAGAAGGAAGGGATCCGTGAAGATTCAACGCGATGTGGCACCAGTTGTCATCTGCCGAACCCAGCAAAAAATGGTGTTGCTTGTACGCTTAGACAGTTTTGATGCTAGTACGCCTCCACGGGTGACCTTTCTCGTAGCTATAGATGAGAAATACAGCCAGTGCAGTACAACCGCTAACCTGGGGTCTTTAGCGTGCATCACGCAGAAGTGATTACACAAACGCGTGCCGGTACGAAACTCGTCCAGAACGAAGCGGGCAGAAGGTGGGGATCGAACCCAGCACTCTCCGAAATAGGGGGTGTACAGGGGCACACCCCTTGTCCCATATGTAACACCCCAAAGCTACATTTCGTCGTTCTGTCCACTGACGTCCAGCTGGCAATACCAACTTTTACGAGCGGCTTGATAGCTGTTGGATATAACGTACTAAATAGGTAATGTGCCTATCGAAGAATACAAAAAAAAATTACAGTGGTTTTGCAGCAGGGCCAAAATAACGTTTATTGTCTGGTTGTAGCCTTTAACGAGTACATTAGCTATTTTAATAAGTTGTCTCGCTCGACTATCGAGCCGCTCGTAAAAGTTGATATCGGCAGCTCGGCGTCGGTGGACAGAACGTCGAAATGTAGTTTTGGGATGTTACATATGGGACAAGGGGTGCACCCCTGTACCCCTTGTCCCATATTTCTGCGAGTGAGGAGGTCCTGCAGCGCAAGCTTTCGCTTCACGCTTCAAGCTAAGACGCGTTAGCTTAATCGGCCACCGTACGAAGGGAAAAAAGGTTTGCGACGGCAAAGTAGCGTCCTGCATCTTTAGTAAGCTAACGGTGCTAGAGAATCCCACGCTAGCATTTGAGCTGAGCGAGCGCGGTCGGCCAGATCGAGGCGGAGTCAGCCCTCGCGTCGCGATTGCTACGTTGTTGCTCTGCCTACAAAGGTGACATGTGCACTGGCATTCGAAACAGCCCTCTCGCGACTTCATTCAAGTCCAGTAGACGGGTTTACAACGCGAAAGGCTGTCGTGACAAGAGTAGAACTCGCCTCGGTAGTGGCGTAAGCAGTGACTTTAAGTTCTTTGACGCCTGCGTCAAAGAACATAAAGTATCCGCAAAAACGTGAATAAAAAAGAAAGCACGCCCCCCCCCCCCCCCCCCCCTCCCTCCATGGGTCGGCTTCCCCAGATGAAACGACTCCGAATTCAGTACAAGGTTTCACGAGGTGGAGGACCGCCGAGACACCTCACAGAAACCTGGCCACTCCCAGCGTCAATGCCTGCTTGTTTCCACCTCTCCTTCCCCCTCCAAAAGACTTGTGTGCGATGCTGGAAGAGAAAGGGGGTCAGCACCTGGGCCACTGGAATCAGTGGTACTGAGTGTAAAAACGCCTCCGAGGAGAGGGGTCATAGACATTGGAGTGAAGATCGGAGGACAAGGCGGAAGAAGCAGACTGAAGCGACGTAGATGCAGCTGACAACCAACCGATGTGGTGGGATTTATCAACCTCCATAGACCGATACTGGAGCTGAAATAGAAAGAAACTATTTGGCGAGCTAGAAGCTGAAGAAATATTTCTTCTTTGAGTAGCTGAGACCCATCTATGTGATCTTGAAGAGTCGCCAACCTACGCAAAATGGTGTTGGGCCGTATGCAATCTGTACGACAGAAGTCCTGGGATCACATATGACTAGCAGAAGAAATATTTGTATCTCGGTAGCTGTGTGCATACTTTTTTTGTCGGTTGGACATATACTAAGAAAGAGGAACCAGCGTTTGGTCGCCTGTGTGCTGAATAACGTTAAGGTCCTGGCTGCTGCGAGAGAAGTACTCTTGATAAGTGATTTCAACAAACGTACACACGAACTGGACGGTTGGGAGGACGAGAATTGGCGTGATGCTGATGACCGAAGACCCTGGCTTGGAGATTATAAATCTCAGAAATGTATGTGAGTGTTAGTCCACTTGGAGTGCTCGCTAGAGTAAAGCATGTATCGACTACGTTTAGTCTCGCAGACCCTGGCTCAATATCTCGTTCACGTACATATTGATGAAGTTGATGCACATAGTGTAGGAAGTGCTCATAAACAACTGAAACTGCAATTCTCCAAGGCAACGTAGAAAACACCCAAGCGAAATCCCTTATGTACAAACCGTGCCAGGTTTTCGCCTCAGACAGCTATGGAGATAGTTGAGGATTTCGAGAACAGCAGCAGGAGAAAGAATGCTGCTGGGCACTTAGAATTCGTGGAAGAACTCAAGTGGCTATCAGACAACATTCAACGAGAGACCGTGGTGGGCGACGACAGAGAAAGTGGTGATGGAACGCAGAGGTACCAGCTACTATCAAGATGCGACAACAGTTGGATGGAGAAAACCAAATGATCCTAGGGGACCCAGTGACCAAGTTCCTATCAAATGGCGCAGGTACCAAGCGCAGAAGCAAACAACATAAAAACTCGTTCAAGAAAAAAAAATCTCAAGCTGACCTTGACACAATGCGATACATTAGTCCAAGCGGAAATGATGCAGCGAGAAAATTTTAGATTCATCTTGGAACACCTAACGGAGGAGATCAGAAACCGATCATCATTGACAAGAACACGGGACTACCTACAGAAGGACTAGATAACGCATTAAAGGTGACCTGGTAGATGTGCTTTCTCCCATTATCAGCGCCACTTCAAGATATCTTCCCCCAGAAAAGACAACTGCATTTCGGATGTCCTTAGGTACACTAGTGAAGCAATCAGCAAGGTGTCAGTGATACGCGCTCTGGCCCACCTCAAAAGCAGCACCGCATAGGGGTTGGACGACATTCCTGAAAGCATCTTCAAGGGACTACAGAAAGATTCAAGGGATCAACTTGGTGAAATTTTCACCAAAATTGCTTATGGAACCGAAGCTCTACCTGGAGATTGAAGGCGTGGCAAGGTTGTACTCGTTGCAAACAAGGGCAGTGACGGACGTCACCTTCGTAACTACAGACCGCTGACTGTGACCAGCACAGTATACAGAACTTTCGCACACGTCCTGAACGTGCGCATGACGGCACGAGTGGAAAAGTAGTTCTTGCTCACGTAACTTCAAGGAAGGTTTCGACGGAACCGCAGGTTGGAAGGTCACGTCTTTACTTTAACGCAAGCTATCGAGGTGGCCCTAAAAGAAAAAAAAGGAGTTTGATATGGTGTTTCCTGGACATCGCAAAAGCCTACGACAGCGTGCCACATGACTAGCTCCTCGGACAACTCAGAGTTCAACATACGACAAGAGTGGATCGTTCTCAATCACCCTCAGTACAAAGGCAACACGGTTAGTACACACCTGAATGGAGCCAACTCTGAGAAGATCCTGGTAACAACATGTATCCATCAGGGATGCCCATTATCTCCACTTTTGTACATATATGTAGCTCGGCTAGAGATGAAACTCATTCGGTGGGGGCTGGGATTTTGGTTGGTCTACCTAGAAGCAAAATTAAAATAAACTGGACACTACCGGGATTTCCATATGCAGATGGCATAGTGCTAAGGGCAGAATTAGTGAACAAAGTGCAGAGTTTATTACACATCTGCACAGAAGAAGAAGCGGGATTGGCTTGCAATTCAAGTCGGCAGCAGTAGTATTCGCAGGTTTACCAAACATAACACTCGGCGACCTTCGACTAGGTGAAGACAACATGTCAGTCTTCAGCGAGTACAAGTACTGGCGCATCATACTGTCAAACGCAGACGACTACCTGAAAGAGCACCACGCCCACCTTCGGCAATGAGCCATCCGAGGAGCCAGCATTCTCTGAAAACGAAGCCGCTGGAGTTACAATAGGTTCATTGTGTCTAGGTAGCTGTGGAAGGTGGTGGTGGTGCTTGGATTAACATTTGCTAACGCTGTGGTATAGGTCCTAGGAGATGTCCAAGACCGCATAAAGCGAAGGCAAAAAGAGGCTAGCCTCCACGTGCTTGGCTGTCATGGGGCAGTAACAAATGAAGCCGTGCAGGGTGAGCTGGGCTGGACTTTCTTTGAGGCTCGGGAAGCCAACAGTACAATTATGTTCGACGGACGGCTTCGACACATGGACATGTGCTGTTGGGCCTCTTGGTTGTTCCGATACACCCGCCTCACGGGGCTATAAACCCGCTGACAAACAGGCTTAAATCATCTCCAACGCAAATACGACTTTTTTTGCTGACCCCATAGAGTCATCGAAGGCACGGAAAAGGGACTCGGAGATCCGGCAGAAGGTCCGTGACCACGAGATTCAACAGTGGCTCCAGGTGGGACACACAAAGTCGACGCTGGATGTCTACGTGACACACAAGCAGACCATCGCCTCAGAGACTTGGCTTTACGATAATAGCCTTGGCAGCTTATTGTTCTTTGAGGCATAAGCCGGGGCCCTACGTACGCTCTCCTACAGACGGCACTTTGACGCAACTGAGATCGCGAGTCTGTGCCGGGCGTGTGGGGCCTACGATGAAGCAATAGCATATAATGTGCTTGAGTGTGCGGCTCAGGAGCCGACCCTTACAGATTTCAGTGGCCCCTGTTCCCAGAGCCCTCTGGCGTTCGCTCATGCTTTGGGCTTCGATGGGTGCACTCACGAACGCAATCAAGCCACCAATACAGGACGTGACGGACAAGCAAACAGCGCCCTAACGCACAATGAAACCGATCAAGTCCAAACTGGTCAGCTGTTGGGACCTCAAAACGACGCCTGGAGGACCGGTGGAGAAAAGTCGTTCTCATGGGAAACTAAGCTTCCAATGGACCCCCAGGCTTGGTGCACGAACACAGTTCGGGCCCGCCCGTTGCAAAAGGAATAGCCGTAACCTCATCATCACCATCGTCATCATTGCAAGTAGCTATGCTAGGTGGCGCTAGGTACCGCCAACCTATGGGCCACAAAAATATCTATTTGCCCACGCCCCCATTGCGGTTCGGGCACCTTTATTATGAATAAATATACATACATTACGCGTACCTTAAGCACCGGCTGAACACATACAAAAGCGCATACACATACACAGCACATACAAACATCAACAGAACAGCAGACTATACCCAATTAGTACTGCCGACCTCTGCGCTCACGCCTTTTATTCTCGTCGTTTTGAGCGCACGCATTTCTCGTTGAGCACCTACGCAATAAATATTATTTCCAGCATGTAGATTTTTTCTCAGTAAGGTCATACCTCCGAAACTATTTTGAACGGCTCAGGGGATGAATCTCTTAGTAAAAAGGATACGCTCATCCAGTAATTATATAAAATCCGATAAAACGAGCCGCTCCACTGTAGTTCCAAGCCGTGTGTTTCTTCCCCGCACAACACGTCGTTGCCAGTTTTTCTATCGTAGCACTTGTTTCTCTATTTGTGCTGTTCCCGTGTGGCTGCAATTGTTGTCTTGAATTAATCGCTGAAAAGGGTTAGTCAATCAGCTGGAAGCGATGGTTCACGGGCAGTGAATTCGCTTTGCGACCAACATGAATGCAGGCAAAGTGATGCCGTGTTGTGCCGACAAAACGCGAAGAAGAAAGAAGTCACGCGACTCTCTACCAACAGAAATGCGTGCCGCAGAGAAACGGCATCTCTTGAGCATCACGTGACCCTCGGTTGATGCCGTGCAAATAGCAACTCCCCCTGTTGCTTGTTCGAGGTTCGACTGTCTTACGCCCCGAATCTTCTATGCCGATTGTTCAAGAAGCCCACGCCTACATAAGGGGCTCCGCGTGGCGAGCCACAGTCAGTCTCGTCCCAGCGCTCAATCCTGCTGTCACACCACCATCGAGGACTGCGATGTTAATTTTTTTTTTATATTGGCCACAAGTTCGCCCTATCAAATGCAAAGTTTCTTTCAGTTATTCGTCGCCTCATCAATTGTCATTCGTAACAATATGGAGGACCGGTCTCGTCGTAACAGCGTTATATTTTATGATACTGCCGATATTCGGAAACGTGGAGTACGCTGAACAAAAAGGTAACAAACCTGCTGAGTAATGTCATTCTTCTGTGAACGAAACATATGGTATTGAACGCGCACAAAGACTAGGTTCTTTTTCTGCAAACGAAAATCGCCCCCACCATTGTTAATTTTTTTTAAACATATGATCTTATTTTATCTTGCAAAGCGAAATAAAAACGGTAGACGTGACCGTAGCGAAAGGCTTTTTTTTTGCCACTGGCCTTACTAGGAGGAAGCTAATTAAAGTTGGCAAGAAGCACTCTTAAACTGCGCCACAAAATGCTTTATTCAAATAATAACTGCTTTATGTACAATCAACATGAAAGTTGAATCTCTGCGTGAGCCTCATTTCAGAGTTCTGAAAACAATCATGCAATTTCATACAATTCAGGTGCTCCTTCTGAACTATCTTGCTCAGCTTGGGGATCTGAGAGGGGTGGTGGATAAACCGTTGTTCTTATTTAAACTTGGTTATCATATCAATTAACAACTCAGAAATATTTCAAGGAAGTGAACGTTTCAATGTTTACCGAAAAGACCGCGAGGAACGTTCTGTTGGGGAGCACTAATTGCAGCAGTGTCTAAACTTAATTCCTTAAGATATGTTATTCAGCGTCCCACGAGGCTGCCCGCCGGATGGCTACGTGGGCTAACTTTGGGTCCATCGCAAACCCCGCGGACGCCGATGAGGATGGCTGGACGCCCGTCACTCAACGCAGAAGGAAAGTACGTACCACGAACTACACCGTCATTCTACGGCCGAAACAACCGATCAGGATGGCGGCACTCTTCCCGGAGCTCTTCATAGACGCGGTCAGAAGCCAGGCGAACAAGGTTCGCGTAACGACCGGTTTCAAGGTTTGCGTGCTGCACAGGTCCAACACGATTGCCATAGACACCTCCAACCCCCAGCTAAGAGACCACCTCCTCCAGGTGGAATCTTTCCTATTCGGGGGCGAGACGCCAATTCTAGTGCAAACCTA
The DNA here is from genome assembly GCF_016920785.2 of Ixodes scapularis. Lineage (NCBI taxonomy): Eukaryota > Metazoa > Arthropoda > Arachnida > Ixodida > Ixodidae > Ixodes > Ixodes scapularis. The sequence goes on along the minus strand of NW_024609868.1, from coordinate 119,167,442 downwards.
CGAGCCAGCTAGGCGAGAAAATGCCCGGGGCGTCATTCACGGCGTCGACGAATCGAACGCACAGACACTACAACGAATGATCACATGTCCTCCACACCGAGCTCTCTCGGCGCGACCCATGGGATTGTCTGGCTCCATTCTCATCACTTTCGATGGCCCGACTCTCCCCTCGCACGTGTTGTACGATATACTCGAGAAGAGAGTCTTCGAATACAAACCCAAAGTCGTAGTATGCTCACAGTGCCATGACATCGGCCACAAGCATGACATCTGCCCCAACCAGCACCGGCAACGATGCGAAAAGTGCGGCAGGAAGAAGCACGGCGATGACGAATGCAATGGCGAAACGCCAGAATGCAGGAGCTGCAAGGGATCTCACATTGCGACGGACTCATGTTGCCCGGCCGCGAGGAAGGCCACTCAGAACCTCAGATCCAAGCTCCAACCACCTGGAACACCACCCAAACATGAGCCCTCACGAAACACGCGACCCTCACGATCAAGGAGACGCAGGCGCCGCCACAAGAAATCGACCAACGCCGGCAATGGCAGCGCCAACACAGACGCACAACAGTTCGCGCCAAAAACACCGTCGCCGAACCAGGCCCCAGCCAGACGCCCTAAACGACCCATAGACACTAATTCCAAAGCAACCACTATCGCAACTGCACCAGCAGCAGGCCCGGCATCGACCGGTATCAGAAGATCGCCAGGCGGACAGCCCGGTGAACCTCGCACATCGGAGGCACGGAACAGATGGAGACGGACTTCCCGCCCCTGCCCACCCGCTCGGCTCCCCAGGCAGAACCCAACACCAACGCCTTAGTTGCTGCGATGCGCAAAAGCATTTGGCACAACAGGAAATTACCGACAACAGAGCCTACCACGCCAGCGCACCGCGAAGCGACGAGCTCGAAAACGCCGCGCCTGGACGAAGAGACGCTCAGCGTCATACGAGAAGAGGTCAGAAGAGCGCTAGCGGAGGCTTGGCCACGCTTCGCAGAAGGCCTCAAGAACCTCATTTCGGAGACGATTGCCTAATATTTCACACCAACCGTCGCACCGAAATAATGGAAAGTGGTCGACACGGCCGGTGGTCCCACCAATTGATGCACGGCCGCGGGCGATGCGTGGATCCTGCAATGGAACTGCCGCACGCTCGCAAACAAAAAAGCGAAACGGGTCCACCGACTACACACACAAGGCAAACCGCTCGCGATGCTGCTCCAAGAAGTTAACAGCACCGAGCTCGTCATCCCAGGATACGATACTTCCAACCCACAATCACGCATCGCTCACAAGGGCGGAAATCGGGCAGAAGAAACGCGCGCGGGCAGACGGCGATCTACATCGACAAGACCGTTCCACACCTTGAGGTGATTGACCTGAGCATATGGTGCAACGATCACCAGGAAGTAGTGGGCGTCCGCACCCGGTTCAGCAAACGCGCCCTGCTCCTTGTTTCGGTCTACGTCCGGCCAAGAAGGACGGGCAGAGCGCGCGAGAAATGGGATTGGATATATTACATTCGATCCACCCACTCCAGCGATATAATCGTTATCGCGGGAGATTTCAACGCGCGGCATCAGACATGGGGCTACGCCAAGAATCACTACAGGGGAGAGACCCTACGCGACGTGATGGCTCCCAACTACATGGAGCTGCTCAACGACCCTGATATTCCGACACGTTACGGACACGGACGCCAGGGGGACACAACCCCAGATTTCACGGGGGGGGGGGGGGGGGTCGCGTAACGCACGGACAGGTTGGGAAGTTTCCATGGACGCGATGGGCAGCGACCACTTCCCCATACTTGTCACGCTCAAAAACATACGAGGAATAAATAACCAGAAAATAAAAACTCAAATCACCAAGTGGGATGACTACCGAAAACTACGACAAGAATGGGAGGCCCTGGAAGGCAAAACACGGCCCTGCGACCTAGTCCAACGTCTGCGAGCAGCGAAGGCGCAAGCCACACGCACGGTAAACGTGGATCCGGACACCCCCAAGCCTGACTTACACTTGCTCAATTTGTGGGATACCCGCATCGAGGCGCTCACGCGATACCGAGAGCGGGGCAAGAAACCATGGTTGCGCAGGCGCCTTGACCAGGCGACGGAGGAGGCGCGCCAACACGCCCAGAACTTGGCACAAGAACATTGGCAGGAACTGTGCAACCAATTCAACGGACGGATGCACCTACCTCAAATATGGAACATGTTCAGGAGCTGGCAGGGCAAGTCAAAAAGACGAACGGCAGCACAGATGGTAGCTCTCCGACTCGACAAGAGTGAGGAGGAAATCGCCACGATGGCCGGAACAACGTTTTTCCCACAACCCAACGAGAAAAACGAGACTTGCTACGACCACGGAGACGAAGCGAGGACAGCAGCCCCGAACGATACGCCGTTCACTCTGGCCGAGCTACAGGCCGCGCTCGACAAGGCCAACGTTCGGAGCGCGCCCGGGCCGGACTGCGTGTCCTTCGCGGAACTTCGCAATCTACCCACGGAATTCAAGTCCAAACTCCTTGAGTGGATCATTGACGTATAAGAGACGGGCTCCGTCCCGGACGATTGGAAGGAATCCCTCGTGATCCCGATACCAAAACCGGGCAAACCGCCGATTTCCATTCAAAACTTGCGACCCATTTCCCTCACGAGCCATGTCTGCAAATTGGCGGAAAGAATGGTTCTCGCAAGAATCCTCTGGCAGCTCGAAACCGAGGACCGATTCCACCATTGCCAGACAGGCTTCCGACAAGGCCTGAGCACGCAAGATAATCTGCCTATGTTATATCGCGATGTTCTGGAACGACCATCGAAATCTCAGCCTCGAACGGTCGTCGCGGTCGACATCCAAACGGCGTTTGATTCCGTCCCGCACGCGGCGGTGATCGAGAGCGCGGGCCTAGCGGGCGTAGGCGGGCGAGCGCTCAACTTCATCCGCGGCTTTCTTCGTGATAGGCGGTTTAAAGTCAAGATCGGAGACAAGACAGGTCCCGAAAGTGCCAACCTTGTCGGCGTCGCGCAGGGGCGGTCTTGTCGCCGACTCTGTTTAACATGGTCATGGCACGAGTGCCCCCGCGCCTGTCCAAGATCCCTCAGCTACGTTTCGCCCTATATGCGGACGACATTTCCCTCTGGTCAGTGGCCGGCTCCGTGGGGGAGCAAGAACATACGCTTCAGCGAGGACTCGACGAGGTCCAAAGATTTTTGGAGTAGGTAGGCATGACCGCCTCCCCAGAGAAAACGGAATTTGTCGTCGTTCTCTCCGGCCCGCAGCGAGAAGCTGAGAAGACCAGAAACCTCTACACTTTGAACCTGGCCGGGAAGCCCATCAAGCGGAGCTCGACGATCCGTGTATGGATTTGGTGAAACGGTTGCTGATGTACGGCGGTACGAACATCGAATATAATTAATCGCCACACAAAGGCGCGCATTATTAGAAAGTGCTAGAGACTCTTTATCGACCAAGACGGCAAAGCCGACACGTGGATGGCCCGCGTGAAGAAGGAAGGTCGGCAGATCCTGCACCTCATTCGCCGAGTGACCAGAAAAAGATGGGGAACCGGCGAGAAAGAAACTCGGCAGCTCGTCCAGTCTCTCTTCTCATCGAGAATCTTCTACGGTTACAACTACCATCACGTCACTACAAAACAACAGGAGGAGCTGGAAAAGTTAAACCGCGAAGCGATACGAATCGTAACGGGCCTCCCAAAGTACACCTGGACTGCGGACCTCTATGCCCACGGCGGGCTGAACAAGCTGGCCGACGTGGCCGAGCAACTCTTGTCTGCACAAAGAACTCGGCTACTGAGCACACGTGCTGGGCAGAGGATTCTCGCAGAGCTGGGAGACCTCCCGCAACCGGCACCGCCAAACCCCCCGGTGCAGGAGCCGCCATGGGAACGACAAATCAATCTCACAGACGATGCACCGCTCCCAAGTCACATGGGCCCCGATCATCCCGAGAGGAGATCCCGTTTCGCGGCAGTGCACGAGAATCTTGTCAAAAACAGAGATGGAACGAAACACGTCTGCACCTACACCGACGCGGCCGCAGAACAGCCGTCACCGGAAGAACCCGGAAGCCCTCTCCGAAAGTCAATAGCCTGAGTTGACACAACCACCCTCGAAGTGGATGCGTGCGCGCTGCCCCCGGGTGTGGGCGTGAAGGGGGCCGAACTTGAAGCCATTCTACGAGCAGCGATACACGCAGAGGAACGTCACTCCGTCGGAACAAAGGTGACTGACATCACTATCTACACGAACTCCAGGGAGGCATATTCGGAGTGCCGCAACGCAATCAAGAGTCAGAGCGAACGGGTGCGAAATATTCACGACGTCGCGAAACGCCTACTGCATGACGGGAACGTCACACTACGAGTCGACTGGGTCCCGGCACACGCGGATATCCGGGCGAACGAATGGGTTCACAGCGAGGCACGAGCAGCACTGCGCAGATCAACCGTGTCGGACACAACCAACAACACAAAAGAGCCCAGACACGCCCCAGCGCCGAGTGAAACTGGCCCGCCGGACGACTTAGCAGACTCCGCGGAATCAGCGGCAATCGCCAAGAAGGAACGTAAAGCCACCCTCCTCCGACTGAGACAAGACGCCGCGAACCGTCACAACCGAGAGATCCCACCGATGCCTCCAGACCTGAACCGCAGGGCACAGGTCACCATAAGGCAGATTATTACCAACACCGCCCTCACGCCGGCCCTCAGGCACAAGATGTTCGGCGATGATCCCAACAAAGGCAAGTGCCGCGCCAGCGCTGTGCCGGCGACCACCTCGCACCTGGTCTGGGAGTGCCCAACCTATGGCGCAGCCCGGGAACGCATTCTGTCGGAGTTACCGGCAGAACACCGACCCACCAGCTACATCGACTGGATTCTACCCCAGGACACGTCGCTCGGGACTGTTCAACTCCTGTGGAAGCACCTCGGCCTCTTCGTCCACGCAGACGGAGGGCCTGGAGCCCTGCTTCTACACGGCCCGCCAAGGAAAGAAATCCCCCGTGTCTCTCCCCCGCCGCTGCTGAGGCCGTAGGACAAGAGCAGCCTCGAAAAGGCCCAATAAAGACGTTTACAAACGAGATATGTTATTGAAATCATATTGGTAGGTCTTTCTATTAGACACAGAAAGTTTGTGCTAAGTTGTTGCTACCGTCACCCTACACGATCAAGTACATGTCTAAAACGACTTTATGATGCTATCAACCTTGCTCGTGTTCGTTGACTAAACTTACCAATTTTTCTTCTGGGCGACCTTATTTTCCAAGCGTCATCTGCTCTGATTCTAGCCGTGTATCAAAATCTCCTTCGAATAGAACCAGTTTTATATATGTGCTCTGTTTTCAACCTTTCACACCTTGTAAAAATGCCAGCCAGGACAATGTCCTCTTCAGCGAAGGTGCTCGACCTGATATCAAGTGATACACCTGATTTAATTTCCGATATTTTATATTTCCCAGTTCTTAGTGATCACTCGTTGCTTCACTTTTCCTTTGTAACTTCTGTGTGTCGTGATAGAAAACAAGTAAAACAAATTCGAGATTACAAAATAGCTAACTATACCGCGATCGATAATAGTCTATGTTGGTGTTTAGACGATATTTTATTAAATTGTTTTGAGTGTTCTCTTTAGGCACTTTGGGATTTAATTAAAGAGCAAGGCGATTTCATTGATTAATGACTACATCCCACTGCGTTCTATCCTATAAAACACTCAATCACCGTGGTAGACTCGTCGACTTCTAAGGCTCTCGAAGAGAAGGAAACGTTTGTTCAGAAACGCGAAGCGCATTTACAGGGAAGAATACTGGGAACATTATAACCTCGCAGCCAGTGAATACAAAAACGTAGTTGGAGAAGCTAAATATTACTTTTAGAACGAGTGCCTCCCATCTGTGCTAGCTAATAACACCAAACAGTTTTGAAATGTAATGGATCGCCGTGACGAACGTTCACTCTGGCTTAAAAATGAATTGGGCGACACCATTCCCGACACTTTGTGACCGACAGTTTGATGACACGTTTTCTAGTGTATCTACTGGTGATTTTACTGAATTTTTTATAATTTATTTAATATGACTTATTTCTCAAAAATCCTAAAATAATCAGGCCGGCTGGCGTTTTAAAAACTATTGATTCATCTAACAAATCTTCGTCGTCCGGAATTGATAACATTAATTCAAAGTTTCGAATACCAAAGAATACTCTTCCATCATTTAGTCTAAACTATTTGAGCATTTTATTTCTTTAGGTTAACTTACAGATAACTGGAAAACTGTGAAAGCGATTCCACTTCACAAACGGAAATAAACACGATCCTTTTCACTTTAGATCAATTTAACTCACACGTATTCGTTGTAAAACTATAGAGCATACGATTTATTATAATCTAGTTAAATTGCTTGAGGTCGACTTCTTCAACATTAAACCGCACGGTTTTCATAAATACTTTTTGTGCGAAACGCATCTTTTAAGATTAACAAATGATTTTTATCAAATGCTTGATTGTGGTTCACAGATTGACAGTATTTTTGTAGACTTGTCCAAGGCGTTTGACAAGGTGTCTCACAAACTCCTTTTCAAAAGGGCGGTGCAACGGTTTTTGTACTTTGCGTATGCGTAAATACCACTTAGAATTAATCTCTGACGTTTATAGCCTAAAAAAACACGCGTTAGTTTTTCTTCTCGTGCAATGGTAGTCAAAAACAATATATATATATAAAAAAAATCGAGCAGCGTTTTTTTTTGTTTTTTTTTAACTTGCAGCCAGAAAAAAAAAAAAAAAGCGGCCACGTGATTTCGAGCCCATTATATCCAGGGTGTCACAAAAAAAATGTACACTGTCTTTTTTAACGCAAAAATAAACTAGGCACCGCCGAACGCTCATTCTCCACCCAAAGGTAGCGCTAGAGGTCACAACCAGATGCCAAAGTTTCATCCCGATCCGATAACTTAAACAAAAGTTATAAGTGATTTTCTGAAAATTTCAAAGGGAAAATAGAGGCCGACGAAGTTTTCAAACACAAGGGGCTCTATGGCACCAGAAACCGAAAACAGGCAAAAATGGGCTCCATTTTCCCATTGAACTTTTCAGAAAATCACTTACAACTTTTGATTAAGTTATGGGATCGGGCTGAAACTTCGACATCTGGTTGTGACCGCTAGCTCTACCTTTTGGCGGAGAATGAGCGTTCGGCGATGCCTAGTTTACTTTTCGCGGTAAAAAAGACCGTGTAAATTTTCTTTTGTGACACCCTGTAGGGTGCCCCAAGTCACAAGGCTCGATCTAAAGTGGACCGTAAAAATCGACGCTTGCACGCAGCAATTTAAATCTTTCGAGGTGAATTTCACAGGACGGTTTTTTCTTGTAAAATTAGAAAGCGTAGCTCTCTTTCTGTAAAATATATTGCCAAGACACTTTGCCAGGGTAAATGACGGAGGGCAACGCAGACGACTAGGTCGAGTTGCGGGGCGCGTTTGGCGCGCGTATTGATAGATGGCGTCGGGAGCAGCGTTGGGAGGTGCAGCTACGGTGCCTGGAACCAGGGGGGGGAAGGTGCCGCCGCTTCCAATGCACCCTCCTCAGAATTTACGGCGCTCCGTGGGGGCCGCCATGTTAAAACTTGATACCAGTGTTGCTGCATCTGTAGGTCATCTTTAAGCTAGAGCTGACAGAGAAAATCTGGCCACGGCGCAACGCCGATGTACGCTGGAAGCTAGAGCCGGTTTGCTTTCGTTGTTTTTGTTTGGTCGGAGAAAATCTAGCAACAACGCACGTTTCAACATGGCGCCGGTATTGCTTCGGCAGCTTCGGTTTGACCACGTTTGACGCGGTTTTCGAGCACATGTAGCGAAGACATGACCGGAGAAGTGCCCTTGATGGTCCCGGAAGACGGAAAGTATCATTCGTAATCGTCGTGTGCGCTTTGAAAGCGAAGGGAGTCACAGGGTCCACGAGTGCGCAACCACAAGCCAAGGTTCACGACAGCGCTCCGTTGACTTCGGCGATCTCGTTCTGTTTGGTGCAACACGGCGATGCGGCAAAGAGTTGAAACGTTCGTGGTGTGTGGTGCGGTGCTTGGAGGTAGGAACCTGCACTAACACGAAGCGCAAATTGGTTATTGTGGGGTTGAAATTCAGCGGTTTCAGTCCCGTCGTCGTCAGCTGATCCCGTCCAGCTGGTCCGGGAGGACGCAGTGAGCGTTTTTAAAAGTAAATCTTCCTTCGTTCCGTTTCAAAATGTGGAAGATTCTCGACGCATACCGTGAGTAAAAAGCTGCGGGCGTTTTCAACAAAATTACGTCGTTAAATTTAATTGAACAATGGACTCCGGATTGTTGTCCTAGACGTGCCGATTTATGCTTCGTGTTGTTGGCGTTTGCACAGCGACGCACACTGCCCGAGTAGATGATTCGGTCCTGCAAACGACCGGTCATACAGAATTTCAGGGAAACTTAAGTCACCACCGATATTTTCTCGTAAATCTCGTGTGAGTTTGTTGCGCTCGTCATGTGGTGTGAATAAATTAGGGCAAGATTTTCTACCTGCCCGCGGATGCATGAACTGAGACCATTTTTTACGTAGTGAACGTAGCGTTTTTCCTTTATTTTGGAAAGAGGTGTTGGGGAATTTATTATGGTACAATCACTTGAGAGTTCAGAAATTGGAGAGAGCGAGCATGCTTTCCCAACTTTGTCTCTTTTCTCTCTGGCATTGCCCCTAGTTTCAAGTTGCAGTTTCAGTAGACATGCCTACTAGCAGGTACAAACTGCTCTAAAGCAGGTAAAAGACTGCTAAGTCGGGGCGGTGCGAACTCCGTGTTTCGCGCTTTTCGCAAGGTGACTGGGTAAGTGCTTTTGCGAGGTATGCGGAATACACAAACGATTTTGTTACGCCCGTCGGTTGCGTCTCTCCAGCAAAACGAATAAGATGATCTACAAAAGCGCAATCACAAGCCAATATTTACGATAACAGTGCATTTGATTCGGTGGTCCGTGTAGTTGTATTTTACCCTGCTTTCTGCAACACCGTGTCATGGCGAAGAGCTGGAACGTTCACGGATTGTGCTGGGCTACCGGTTGACCCAAAAGCGGATGCAGAACTCCGTTTTTTTTTTCTTTGGGGGGGGGGGGGGGGGGGGGAGGGAGGGAAAATCTAAAGCAAGATAGACAGGACTCGGGTTGCGCCTTTTGTTTTTACCGCCGCAGAACCACAATGCACCGACGGCCCCTAGATGTGCGCCGCTGCGCCGACTTTTGGTTCTAAGCCGTGCTTTGAAACCGCCGCCGCGGACTTCAGTCTCGGTTGAAGCGACGGAGTGGTTCTCCAAGTTCAGGGTACAAGTGTGCCTGCTAGGGTGCGGCCTACCCTATTTCGAACCCTCGTCCTCGAGTACCGAGCCTCCTACCACCTGGCAGGCCGGTAGTTGGTGTTATTTCGGGGGATCCACCCATGTCAAATCGCCCTCCGAGAAGGGGGCAGGGGGGGGGGGGGGGGGGGCGGGCGGCGGCCGTCCCCTGTCGCCCCCCTCTTGGGTCCGCCGCTGGGTTGACACCATAGGTTGACACAGAGTATAAAAGGCTCTGGGTTGACAGAAGCCCGCGTCGCCCGCATCGGCACTGAGTGCACTTGGGCAGTTGATGCTCAAGCCTTTCATCCGCGGTTTGCCGCCAGCTTATCCGGCTGCTCGACGGCGAGGAAGCGGCGAAAGTTACCTCTGAAGTAAATGTAAATCCTTGTTCATACAGTTATCCGGTGTCAAAGTGTGGAAGGTGTCCAACGTGTATTGAGGGCGGGAACTACGAGCGTTTTGCCTTGCTTTCGTAACCGAAACCAGAACAGCGAGATAACTGCCTTGCGTACTCCAAAATGATGGAAGCAATAAGTCGTCAAAAACCCGTTTCTAGGGTTTCAAACCAAGTAAACAAGACAAATATAATTTAACTTCGTTGTCTGTATGCAGGAGGACTTATGTAACACAACAATACATTCTCGTTCCAAAACGAAAAAGAAAGTAAAACTCAGTCCGCCGTATTTGGCAGCAACTTCTCCGCTGCAAAACCTATGCTGGCAACGTAAGCGGTTTTAATATGGCAGCCTCCGCTTTGCGCCGCGTTCCCTTTCCCTCCTTCCCCCCCCTGCCTGGAACGCGTCTCCGACTGGTGTGTTTACCGGATCCAAAAAAGTGGTCCCTCGATTTCCGCCTGATGACGTCATAGAAGTGTCATGCTGTCGCCGGTCGCGATCCTGGCGGCGTCCCAATAGCTGTGGCGTATATGGCAGACGCCTGTTCTGTTGTAGGTCGCTCTCCAATGCGGCAGTCCACGGAAGCTAACGCAGCCGGAAGTTGGGACGCCTGGAACGCCGTGACAACAGCGACACTCGCGTTCGCCTGTGGTTTTCGCCAGAATTTCTACGGCCAACCGCCAGGATCGCGACATGCAACAGCATGACACTTCGACTTCTGTGACGTCATTTGTTGCCACTTAGGGACCGCTTTTGATGTATGGGCAGTTCAGGACAATAAACACACCAGTCGGAGACGCGCTCCAGGCACCATAGTGCAGCCGACCTGCGAAAGAAAGCAGACGACACGCAGACGAAATCCGTTGGCAGCAGAAGCGCCTTCGTTATGCAGACGCGTTTTTTTTTTAACGTGCTGCTTTTATTGTTCGCATTTATTTTTTATGCAAAGGCATATCACAAAAAGATTATGTTAATTTCAATGAACTATGGTGGTCGCGAGCCGTCTTGAGAACGAGGTAGCGCCATTTATCAATACGAGCGCCAAGCGCGCCCCACCACTCAACTTGGTCGTCTGCGTCGCCGCCCGCCGTTGACTCTGGCAAGTTTCTTGTCCTTATTTTTTACAGAAAGGAAGCTACGCTTTCTAATTTTCCAAAAAAAAGAAAAAAAAATCGACCTGTGAAATACATCTTTGCCGAAAAGTTTAGATTGCCACATGCAGGTGTCAACTTTTACGGTTCATTTAAGATCGCGATCCTGGCGGTTGGTCGTAGAAATGCTGACTTAGGACACCCTATATACAGCCAATGTTTATTATAGCCAGGCGCAGGGGTAGGCTAAGCGCAGGACACGCATTAAGTTCCACACATTGTTAAGGTGGGGGTATTGACGTCATTGCAGCGATCGGACACGAGCCACTATGCGAATGCTTCTGGAGCTATTGATTATCCCGAGCCAAAATCAAGTGCTCACGTAATACTCGGGTCCAGTCTACGAGCCGCATTCAAATATCGTAACGAAGCTACGGTGCTTAGAAAGGGAGGTGTCAAAATCGGCACGCGAGAGGAGAAACGGCCGGTCAGGATACAGCGGTGGCGCTGCAATCGACATGAGATGCGTCGTTCTCTCGCGTCCGCTGCGATTCGGCTGCTTTCTTGCTCACAGAGTAAGTGTCCCGTGCAATATGCATTCCTTAAAATTCCTTTGAAAGTTATGTTGATTTTGGACTTGTTTCATGTAAGACAAGAATAAACCTGCCGCTGCTTTTGTCGTCGTCGTCGTCGTCGTCGGGAACGGCGAAGAGGGAGGCTTTCTTCTCTCTCTCTCTCGCAGATATGTACCCCGTGGTGCATCGGGGAGCAAATCAGTATGCAGACATGTACAAATTACTCAAAAAAGGTAGTTAAGTTAAGTTACTGAGTATCGACGCCAAAAGTAATTGGAGTAGAGTAGAAATTACGCATTTGTAATAGTAATTGAGTAAACTACTAACTACTCTAAAAAGTAGCGAGTTACTTTGAAATTACATTCGAAGTTACTTTTTTATATTTTTGTGGTAGCAAAATGAACAGCAGTTTTGATCAATGAAAAGCCCTGCGAGCCTAAAATAAATGCAGTCTATTTAGGGCTTGCGTTTTCGCCAAAATAGTTTATTCGCTCGCAGAAGCAATTGACTTTCAAAGTTATTGATAGGAAAGTTTTTCCCGTTTCCTTCTAAAGACGTCCCCAGCCAAGCTAAATAGACGTTCCACCGACGGGCTGGATGGAACGGCAGCGTTGAATTTGAGAAACAGTCTGTGCAGGGTCGGGTAAGCGAGTGTCGGCATCTTAGGTGTCCATGAAGAAACGTGTGAGGTTTGCCTCGGTAAGAGGGTCTTTTATAACAAACTTTCCTCCTTTTTTATATTTTCTTCGTCAAGTTGAGATTGTTATGACTGGCCCCTCTTTATTCCGACATCGCTCTGAGAGTACGCTGAGCGAGTGCACCAGACCGTCAAGGGTTCAAGTCTCGCGCCACGACGATGAGATCATCCGGACGACTGCGCGTCCCGTTGTAGTGCTAGTTCCACGCTACTGCAGAAAAAAAAATTGTTTTGGTTTAACAGAAGATGAACCGAAGTATACTTCGCCGCTGACGCCAGGTCCAACAAAAGGATCTCTCAAGGGTAACTCGCAATACTCGCCGCCGACTACAATATTCTGACGTGCCTGACATGCCTGACAATTAAGTAAATCGTTTTTAACAAAGAGGAGGTCTCCCAGGCATGGATGGTCGGAAGGACGCAAAGGATTACGTGAACAAGCATCGTCGCTCGTATACAGTTGCAGCTGGAAGCGGGAACGCGCTACCATGAACAGATCATCCGTACCAGGGCTTGTGAGCGGGGGAGTCCGGCTTTGCAAAGGCGTATGCGCTGACGACAAGGCGACCATGGGAACAGGCGCCCAGCTGCGAGGTCATTCCATTGGCCCTCCCGTGGAACCTACCGCTTGAGTCAGAACTCACTAAAGACAGACAACACGAAAACAACAACTCTCGGGTCCCCGTCTTTTATGGTTGCAGCTGGAAACGCGGCGCCTGCGTGCATTACCGGATTAGGTCAATACCTGACCAAGGTTTGTTAAGCATCTCTTCCTGTGTTCGTGTGTGCCGGTGTTATGTTTTGGCTGCTCGTCGCCACCTTGGCCCAAGGACGCCTCCCCGAACAAGAGGGCCGCTTGTTCGGGGAGGCGTCCTTGCCGGCGTCTTATTCATTTCTGCGCTCAAACTTTCGTGATGGGCAAAATTAGGACTATATAATTTCGAAAGTAGTTAGTAATTTGAGTAAAAGTTACCTGAAAAAAGTAGTTAAGTTAAACTACTAATTACCCAAATCAAGTTGTAATTGAAAGTTACCAAGTTACTCGAAAAAGTAGTTAAACTACAGTAGTTTGAGTAGAGTAGTTGAACTACGTCCAAGTCTGTCAGTATGTTAGCCGTTTTGCCATCGCGGTAGTCTGAACGCATGGGGCAATCTTTCCGGGGAGAGCACCACAAACGAGCGCTTTTGGCGACGCGAATGGGCCTTTCCGAGTGCGGAATCTGCAATTGGCATCTGAGAGTCGATGAGCGCGCCACCTACTGTCGTCATGATGCACTAGCGCGCTGCCACACGAGGATCAAGTTGCGCGATGCTGACACACCTCCCCCTTCTAGCCACTATAACTGGGGGACGATGTCAACGTTACTAAATTTGCTCAGTTGCGGAACTGCCCAAAGACGCTGCTTGCTCGAGACATCGACGCCGGTAAATTTTTCTTTTATGTTTGTTTCAAAAAACATTTTTCCACAACCCAGTCCTGAAATTGAAATATCTACTGGAGTCATTCTACATATCATCAGGCAGCGATCACCCACACAAAGTCGGGATTCCGCAGTGCAGCACTAATACCTACTTTGAATCACTCATCTCTTACGTCTGCTGACTGGAATCATCGTACCACATCATGTTCCTTAATCATGTTGATATTAAAAATGCTGTAGCTGGGCTACTGGGACCTGTTTTATGAGTTTTATGTTCATTATACATTTTGTAAACCTATCCCCCTCTGTACAGTATTCAGGCCTCGAGGAAGGAAAGAAAAAAAAAGTATGTAGTACATCTTAAGATTAGGTTGCTGCAAATTTTTATAGATATTTAGAAATACAAATGGCACCCTGTTTTTTCGGCCTTTTCCTAATCGCATGGTTTCGAGCCACTGGTTGTGTCGAGACTTCGATAAATTACCCGAGTCCGATTTGTTTCTTTCAGACTTCCAGATGGCTTTCAATCGTCTGGCGCGCAAAATTATGGAAGAAGAGCGGCCCCTGCTACTCAAAGATGTGACCGAGGAGTGCACCAAGTGGTGGGCCGAGCAAGAAGCCGGCGGCTCACCCCTTGATGGCAAGGTGTTCGTGGTGCGCGCCCACAAGCCTCGATCGGAAGCCGGTAGCGTCGTGAAGTAACCGGGCTTCCCGGTTACTTCAAGAAAACGACAAGAACACATTAGAATATTAAATATACAGATATTGGGTAGAATGGGCAAGCCACATACCGGGATAAATTCGAAGATAGCATATTACGGCGAATTACGCACTGACATTCTATATTGGAGGATCGTAGAAATTGTTAGCATCAACACGAAACAGACTAGACCATGTCGGCATAAAATACTATGGAATATATTCTATAAACTGCTAGAAAATTATTCAATACTCTCAAAAACTGGGACCTCTTGCGGAAGCCGGTTTCTTTCTTCAATGGTGATCGAAAAAAATCATATAATGCTTGTAACGTTGTTAACCTTTTTTTCCCGTGATCGGAAATAATTTATATTTAAATTTATAGATCTCATACAGCGTAAGTTCAGTGATAAGTCGTGGGGTTGCCATCGTTGCTTCCACTAAGGAAAATTGTTGTCTGAGAATAAAGTTCGCGATGCCACTGAGGGAATACTTGGCTAATCATTGGAACACACGTGAGCTGACTTGTGCCTATAGATGTACGAATGCCTTTTCCATAGTGCCCGCACAAAATGAACGTTCTCAATGAAATATAAACGAGAGTTCAAAAGAAAACGGTGTGGAATCCTGTGTCTCATACGGGCACCGGACACTTCATCGAACGTCATTTCGTCGAACGCCGTTTCATCGAATAAGTGGACATTTCATCGAATGCCGATTCATCGAACGCCGTTTTATTGAATTTCCCGTTACTGAATTTTGGAGTAATACATTACTTTTTATAGAATGTGCTATCGCTTTTGAAATAGTTTTTACACCGCTCTAAATTCACCTGAAATAGAATTATTATCCGGACACTTTTTAGTCTGCTAAACGCTTGCTACTGAATCATAGAAGGTAGTTATCATTTCAAAACTTGAGTGGATACGTGACTTATTCTTTTCTGGCGAAGTAGGCGGCTGATCTGCTGCTCTGCTCCGCTGTCCTCGCGCGACGCAGCCGAGGCTGGTTGCGCTATTTTTCCACGGGGTGCGGTGCCGTGGGGGCCGAGGTGCGCTCCGATTGCAAACTGAAACTTAAAAACCCATCGAATTTGTGTTTTTCAGAGAGCCGTAAAATGCTTCGCGCGGCTTCTATCGTTCTGCGATTTGTTCATTTAGTGTTTTTCGATGACGCTGAGCAATTTTCTAATTGAAACCATGCCCTTAAGCACAATATTCAAACAGTTAATTACGCAAAAATAATTAACGATCTTAATATCCCGGACTTTAATAATTTTCCCAAATAGGCCCCTGGCCCAGGACCAAAACGACACGAGGCTTTTTGTGCTGCGAAGCGTAGTTTTCGCAATATCGAATTTGTCCACATTTCGTGAGACACCCTGTATACGCCCTTGAACGGGCGTGCGTTCATCACTGCACCTGATGATCACAGCTTTAAAAAGTCGTCAGTGTTCCCGTTTCTTATTGGCCACATTAACACAGGTAGTTACTTACTAAAAAAAGAATAGAAGATGACAAAAAGGTTTCTTCTTTTTATATATGTATACGTTTAGAAATTATAATAAATATTAAAACACTGCTATCCTCCCGACGATAAAAAGAAAAATATTTTTTACATGTAGAATTTCTACCGCTCAGGTAGGCGACGTTCGATGAAACGGCTTCGATGAAATGGCGTTCGATGAAATGGCGTCCGATAAAACTGCGTTCGATGAAACGGCTTCGATGAAACGGTGTTCGATAAAACGGCGTTCGAGGAAATGTCTGGACCCAGTCTCATACATAAATTCTACCACAAAACAAGAGTCCACGTGACACCCTTCTTTTACCCCCAGACAGGATTTCATCACACAAAATGAGCACGTGTTCGCCTAACCAAGTGTGGGAATGCGCAGAAACCGGATGCACGTGAGGTATCTGGAAACAGAAGGAGCACAGTAGAGATAAAAAATTAAGAAAAGAGACTGCTATGGTTCGGCTGTTAGTACCGGACATTATTTTTGAAAATACAGTTTGAAAGTACAGTTTGTTCGTTTTCTCGGTGGAGAGGGCATCGTTTTCTTGTGATTTTGTCGGAGATTGTAGAGTTATCTTTGTGAATCGGCATAAAGGCCGTCCATACTACCAGATTGTGTATTGGGGGGTTTGGCGTTTTGACTGTTTAGAGGTTGTCCATTTGTGTTGGTAGTGGCTGATTGGAGGGTTTGGCGTTTGAAGTGGTTAGATGTTGCCCCTTTGTGTTGGTGGTGGCTGATTGTGGGCTATATTAGGGGGCGGACTAAATAAAACTTGTAGCTGAGTTTGAGACGTCGTCCTGTCTTTTTCTGTTCCTTCGACTTATATGTTCATTTCTGCCCCAGTCTCAGGTTTATTCAACATGGTTAACGTTCACCAGCTCGCCTGCATGCACCCTTACTATTATTATCACAGTTTTATTGTCTAGCAATTGCACGTAGAGTATTGTCTTTACTGAACTTAACATTTCCCATGTCGATGTATTAACAAATAAAAGTAACGGATGTATGGGGCTAAAGAGCACCGTGATGCAGGTTAACGCCAGGTTCTGTGTTCATAAAAAATTGTTTGGTATTATAATAAAAAAAAGCTTGTTGGCTTTCTTTTGTATTGTTATAATTTGTTTTATTAGTATTTTGTAATTTTTTGTATAAATACAAAATATACGAGAATAAATTGAATGTCGCAAAGTGGTCTCCCAAGTTGTAAAATAAGTTACTTCAATGTAACCTCCGGATTGTGACTTCTAATCTCACCGATTTATGCAAACTGTATATGATGAAGAAGTCTAATTGACTTACATAATGCAAGTTTGTTAATAATGATGTGCAAAAACTTGTCCCGATTATTCTGATAAACCCAGATCGTGTCGCGCGTGCGCTACGCCTGCGTTACTAATTCTTATGGTTGGTTATGAGGGCCCTCGGTAGTTTTCGATGCGTCGCACACAACATTGTTCTCCTTGGGTTCATCAGAATTATTGAGACAATTTTAAATGTATTCAGGGCACGGCATTTTTTCGAAGAATGCTTTAATGAGAAGATTTTATGGGGCCTGCTTCTTTCGGGGGCGGTTGTAACCCCTAGAGGTTTTAGCACTGTTGGAGGGCGAGGAGCTACTTGTGGAATATGAAGCAATAGCGAGGGGAGGAGGGTTACCACACCCACTATGGTAGCTTTTGGCTGATTAGCGAAGTTGTGACGTTATACGCCTGCTGCGATACCCGTTGATGCGTTATGATCTGCCATCAATGTCGTGAGCACGTGCAGAGCTACGCTTCGTCATACGGGAACCCTTTGCGCTCGCCGGGGGCCGCCTGTCTTGTGAAGAGTCGTTCACACTCTACTCCCTGCATTTTCTATGGCAACTTTTTGGTCCGTATTCTAAGCAACTACTGAACCTCTTGAGGTCAGAGTGGTTGTATTCGAAAGACAACAAAACACTTAACAGTTTCCCAAAATTACATCTTTCGATTTTGCGTTCATGTTCTTTTTTTTTTTTTATGGGGCCTTAAATTCCTTTAGCAAAATGCCAATTTTTTTATAGCTTCCATTTTTAAGAATCCCAGGAATTAAGATGCAAGATAAATACAAATTGTAGTACCGCGTTGAATTGTAAACGCATTCGTGAATATATATCTGCTAATAGATTCCCTCTGTGCATTGTCGTTAAAGAATGAATTGAAGAAGTTTGCGCTTTCGTGAAATCCAAAAATTCGTCTGCTAAAACCATTCTTCGGGCTTTCTGCAGTGTCGTCATGTCGTGATCGTGCTTGATATACTCCACGGGGCAGTGACCAATGATTTCGTGCAGCGCTGTATTACTCTGCGGCGAGAAATTCACTGCGTGCGGTGGTCCGGTTGACATATATAATATATTCAAGTCTATGATTGTCATTTATTAGAGTTTTTTTTTTCTGGTTCAGGTTAGAGGCAGCGAGAGCTGTGGTGTTTATACTCCCTCTCAAAAATACCTGCAATGAGACAAAGCCACGGGCACGAACTAATGACCTTGGTAAGTGCCCTCTATGCGCCAATAGGCCGCCCTCACCAGCCAGTCTCACTACGCCTCAGAATGCCGCGATGCATGGAGGGAACTTTGGTCGTTCTGCACGCGCGACAACCTCGCTGGAGCTCTGCGCTTGAAGAGCACGAGACGGCCCGAGCTTTCTCGTGCACTGCCGTCTGCCTCCTGTAAACTAAAGTTATGGCGGCGTTACGCATGCGCCGAACGTTTAGTGAGATTGGACTATTGCACAAACAAAAACATTCGGCAGATCTAGGCTCACGCTGTGTGCCCAGCCTTGTATGTATTACTATACACCATTCCAATATTTGCCATTCCTCAGCCCAGCACGCGCCTGTTCGTCGGTTCGAACAACTACTAAATCACGTGCCACACGCGCGAACACGGAAAATGGAACCGGCCATGAGTCTTTTTTCCAGAAATGTTTATTCGGGAGGAGATCCGACAGTTACGCCTCTAGTGGTGCTCTTGAGCTGTGGGGCCAAGAAACCGTCTTTTCTTGTTTGTTTTTGACCCGAGAGATCGAAGATGACGATTCGAAGGCCGGTCCTGGTGCAACTAAAGCACAGGTCAAAGCGAAGTGCTCGATCCCAGACCATACTAGGCGGGGTTCAATTTCTTTATAATGTTTGTAGACGCCGGGCTGTGTGGACAACAAGCTCAATAAAGCGCCCCCTATAGTTCAATTTCCTGCCCAATATCTTTTCTTCACTTCATGGGGGGTGAAGTCGAATTAAGCTACAAGCACGGCGCATGTTACTTTGAACGATGCTTGCACTGCACGAGTGCGCGTGCTTGGCAGGGGCTCGGAGTTTGCCCTTGTAGCTTCTGCTACGCTGGTGGCAGTCATTGTGCTTTCCCCCCCCTCCCCCCCCCCCTAAAGTTTCTTTATTTCAGTGCAGAACGAAGACTATTGGTGTTACGTCAATGCTCATATGAGATGTCTATGTAGTGCGTGCAAGGACGCGTACTAGAAGCAGTTTCAAAAGCCACAAGCTGGTTGCTTTCCGGGCTCCAAATGGAGACTGAAATATCCATAGCATATAAAAAAATGAGCCGAAACCGCTGCTAACGCCACGTTGATACTCGAAGAACTGTGTAAACTTTTCGTGCAGCGGTTATACAGTGTTTCTGAAATAAATACCCAGGTTCGATTTAAAATGGGTCGTTAAAATTGATGCCTGCGGGTATCAAAGTAAACCTTCCGTGAAAAGTGGATTTCACAGTTCGGTTTTAGCTTGTAAAATACAAAGTGTAGCTCCCTTTTAGTAAAGCAAATAGGGCCAAAAGCTTGCCAGGGTCAACGGCGGACGACAACCCAGACGACCGAGACGAGTGGCGGGGTGCGCTTTGCGCACGTATTGATAGATGGCGCTACCTCCTTATCGAATCTGCTTGCGACCACCGTAGTCTAATAAAATGAACAGAATAATTTTGTAATGCACGTTAGTTTAAGAAATAACGTAAACAGTGATAGCAGAAGTTGAAGTTACAAGAATAAAAGAAAACGCGGCTCCATAACGACGACGCCAACGGCAATCTTGCTTCCGACGGATTTCGTCTGCGTGCTCTCTGTTTACTTTCGCCGAGCGGCTCGAACTACGCTTTGTAATTTTGCAAGATAAAACCGAACTGCGAAATAGACCATTGACAAAAAGTTTAGATCGTTATGTGCAGGCGCCGATTTTTACAGCCCATTTAGATCAGGCTTTGGTACCTCTCAGCACGTTTCCGCGGGCTAAACATTCCCGAAATCCCTCTTCTCACTGGTGCAAGCAAATCAAGTCACTTAACGGTGGCATGACCGACGTGCGCGCGATGCGAGGAAAACGACAGAGCCATTTCGTTGTCGTCCACAGAGTGTGGAACCGAAAGTTTTATCGGGTCAGTTAGGGTTCGGGTTAATGGCTTTCGGTTTAGTTTTATTCAGTTCCAGGGAGCAAAAATAATGGTTGAAACCGTTTTGAACCGCTCAATATAAAATATATTTTCCTCGTTGTATTCGCAATAGGCACTATTTCCGCCGTGAGATGAGTAATTCATCATTCCTCAAATAAGAAATTGCGTTATTTATTTTGACGCAAAAAAAAACAAAAAAAAATAACAGGAAATTTGGATTAACGTGCAAAACGTCGTATTTATACTACTCAACATTCATTTGTTTACCTCAGTCAGATATTTTAACTGAACTTAAAGTTAAAAGTTGTGGGAAACACGTGCTTCCCGTCTCCCTATGCCTAGCACACGCAGGCCGTGGGAGCGTTATGGCGACGTCATGCCGGATACGGGGGCAAGGCCGCATCCCTCGAAGAGGGCGTGTCTACCCTCGCCCTTTTTGGGTGAACCCTTGGAAATTATTATTTATGGACGCGGCCCATCTGCGGGATAAGCCACACCACCTACCCCGGGTGCGTTCATTTTCCGTTGGCTAGATAAGCGGCCGCGAATGGCGGCCGTGACTCTCGTCGGGGAAGGCTCTGGTTCACGGGGCCTCGTTCTTTTTGGAGCTTTCCCCTTTCCACGAATCTGCCTAATTCGGCAGCGTGGGCCCCCTCCAGGTGAATCTGTCTAATGCGACAGCGCCAACACTTTTCCGTTCTTTTTTTTTATTAGTTTTGCCGACGGGCACACCGTGGTGGCACATAAGTCAAATAAACCCGCTTCTTCAGTATCTTTGTGTTTCGGAGTGAATCCTCTCCTCGGAGTACACGGCAGCCTCCGGACGGACCCGGCCGTAGAAGTCCTCAACATTGAGCTACGGAGTGGGATCGACCTCGTGGTGCAGTAAGGCAAGTCGAATCCCACTAGGTTGTCACGAAGTGTGGTACGTCGCCTAGAAACCCGTGATCTGTAAACTTTTCGCCGCTGTATCAAAAGTATAATCGTAGTTGTGCTCTTGAACTAAGGTATTGATTGCAGTGCATAGAATGATGGAACGAGCGGCTCGCCGTCATATATATTGTCAAATAATGTTTACGAAATATGTTTTACAGTATATTTAATGACAGCGCAACTGAGCTAAAATCAATATTATTTTGAATATGTCACGAAAGGTTTAGAAAAAACTCTCAGTCTGCCTCTTACAGAAACACTGAGTGGGAATCAAAACGCTTGTTTTCTTAATCACTATAGTTTAAAATCAGCACCATGTTGCAGGCGAATAATCATGCGGAAAAGAGTAATGAAAATTGTTCGCTCTCATCTATACGCACTTTCATTCTCAGATCGAATCTGGCCTAAACTAGTGCCTCCCTTAGTAAACATTTCCTTATGCGGGATAAATTGGCAGAGCCTGGCTGCTGAGCTTCGTTCTTGACAAGATGCCGGTCAATTCAGTTTGTACATAAGCTTCATCCTTGCTAACTGATGTTTTTTTTTCTTGTTGAATAGAATTAAGTAGTGTTTCGGCATGGCAGCTACTTAATTGGTCACTTTCTGAACGTATGCGTGCGTAATCGTCATAGTTCCGCCACGCGCTCGTGTACTTTGTTTTCGCCCAGCCCACAGACATAAAATTGCTCTTCATATCATAAAATAGGCAATAATAGACTTCTGTATGTTTAAGAATTTATATATATGTCAGGAGAACATACTTATTTAAATCGGCTTAAAAATCAGAAATTTGTTTAAAGGGGTCATGAAACGAAACCGGGTTGGAATGTACTTGACTTTGCTGAGGTGTAATGGTCCTAGACTGGGCCAAGTATACTCGCACAGACCGCCACTGATTCAGAAGCTTCTTGGTCTCGGTGAAATTGTGAGGATAAAAGTGGCCCCTTTAAAGTGGCCCCTTTAAAGTTTTTCTATTCCTTACGCAGCGGTCCAATCCACGAGCGCGGCTCATGGATTGGACACGAGAACTGCGTACGCACTCCACTTCGGCTAGTAACAGTCCATGCCTCGGCGGACTCTCGGGTCCAACCACCGCTGTGTAAGGAATAGAAAAACTTTAACAATGCCTCGAGCTCAGCACGTGTTTTCTACTTTGCCGTCCCCAGCGCGTTGGCGGCGGCATAAGATTAGTTTCTGCGACTGGTTTGCTAGTTATCTTGGTGAACGCTCAAACATGGTTTCCTATTTAGGATGCAAATCATTCCCTTATTTGTTGAACTCTGGGATACCACAAGGGTCGAACTTTGGACCTTTAATTTTTAATATTTTTGTAAATGATATTGTAACTAGTGTGAGTGACTCAATGATGCTTTAGTATGCTGATGACGTGAACATTTATCGTAGTATCGACACGCCTGTATACTGTGAATTGTTACAATACAATACAATACAATACAAACTTTATTCTCACCACAGATACATGTGGTGAATGGGAGGCCGGAGAAAAAGCTGCAGAAATGCAGCTTGACGAGCTCCGGACCCCCCACTCAGCAGCTATGACGGAGCACAAAAACAAAAATGCGTTCAGAAATAAACAATGCAAATATAGTGCGCACATAAGGAATACATTCTTAAGTATTAAAATACAAATTGAGTATACTGCTGTTTGACATTTTCACTACATCTATATTTTGATCACAATATTCATTCAACAAAAAAGGTAAAGCATAACGTATTGTTTGTTTTCCATAATTGGTCCTGCATTTCGGAATTTTCCAAGGTTGGTGATGTCTAGACGGGTAATGATTCTCTGTTTCTTTTAATTCAGATAGTTGAAGAATTGTACTGGAACGGCCGTAAGTAGCATTTCTGTAAGCTATTGTTAAACGGTAGTTATAAATTTGCTGTATGTTAAGGATCCTATATAATTGAAACAATGATTCGGTGTGATGAATGTAAGAAACATCTGCTATTATTCGTATCACCTTTTTTTGTAATAAATGTATCATATTTAAATTTGAATCAGACGTATTTCCCCAGACGAGATTGCAATAACACAAATGGGAATAACATAATGAGTTATATAAAACCCTTTTTACGCTTTTCGGTAGAACATGTCTATGTTTGTTCATAATTCCTACAGATTTACCCAGTTTAGAGCAGAGCTTTCTTATATGGTTAGTCCAGAGCATATTATCACAAAAAATAACTCCAAGTGTTTTAACACTATTTACAAATTCAATGTGCAAGGATCCAAAGTTGAGAGGATTGTATAATCTATCGCTCGAACCACGTGGGCGAAATATTATTGCTTTTGTTTTTGAGACATTAATAGTTAAACAATTTACTTCAGCCCATGTTTTTAATTTTATAAGAAACGCATTTGCTTTATTTACAAGACCCTCCTCGGATGAATCTGAAAAAAAATACACTGGTGTCGTCTGCATAGATAATATATTTGCAACTTGAATCGAGTTTCACTATGTCATTTATATATAACAAAAAAAGAAGCGGCCCGAGGATACTTCCCTGGGGAACTCCTGATAATATATTTAAAGGTGTTGATCTCTGATTTTTAATTTGCACAAATTGGGAGCGATGTTGTAAATATGACTTAATTAGTGTGAGTGGAAGGTCGCGAATGCCATAAGAAAATAATTTATCTAGCAGGATTAAATGATTTATGCAATCAAATGCTTTGCTGAAATCTAAAAACAACCCAAGCGTCAAAATTTTGTCTTCGAAATTTCTAAGTATATGTTCTTTTTGAACTAATAAGGCTGTTTCTGTTGATCTATGTTTTCGGAATCCAAATTGACAGTCAGTAATGAGTGAGTGCTTATCACAGAAATTAATAATGCGGGAGTGAATAATCTTTTCTAACCCTTTTGAAAATTCTGGAAGAATGGATATAGGACGGTAATTTCCTAACTCATTTTTGTTTCCTGATTTGAATAAAGCTACAACTTTCGCGATTTGCATTTTTTTAGGAAAGATACCGGAAGATATTGCGAGGTTGTATATGTATGTTATATATGGGGCAATAATATCTGCTACATATTTTACAGGTTTAATTTGTAAATCATCCGCATCACGACTGCCACTGTTACTCAGACACATAATAGAGGAACACACCTCAGTCTCATATGTGGGGTACATAAAGAGCGATTCCGAGATAGGCTTACTATTTTCTGACGCTTCATGATAATAAGAGTTGGTCCCGATATTCACAAAATGGTTGTTAAATAGGTTTGCCAGGTTTGAGGCACTTAAGACCTCTCCATTATGTTTAAAATTTTCAAAACTTTCTGGCTTGTAAGACGAATTGAAAACACTATTTATACGTTTCCATAATATATCGGCCTTTTTTAGACACTCAGCATCAAACAGACTATAATAATGAATTCTTTTAGATTTTCTAATTTCCGCTGTTAGTTGGTTTCTGTATTCTTTGAAATTGACAAATGCCACTGCCTCACGTGTCACAAGAAATGTTTTATAAAGTTTATATTTTATACGCGTCTTCTTAAGGAGTGCAGTGGTCATCCAAGGCTTTCGTCCTTTTCGAGCAAGTTAAATAGTTTTATTTGGAAAACAAGAAAAATAAACCTGTTTAAATTTTTCCAAAAACGCGTTGTATGCACTATCCACGTCTTTTGAGTTCAGTACATCGTTCCGATCAGTGGCCAATAATTTCTGCCTAAATGCATCTAGTGTAAGCGGTGTAATGTTTTGGAAAGTCATAGAATTTGTGTCACGCTTATGTACCTCTCGTGTTGTGTCAGCTAGCATAAATATGGGCAGATGGTCGCTAATATCTGAGCTTATTACGCCAGCTTTGATCTTTTCCTTCTCATGGTTTGTAATAAAAAGATCAATTAATGTTGATGTAGAAAGTGTAGTGCGTGTGGGATGAGTAATTACATTAACAAAATTATTCGCCGTTAAGAGTGATAACAAGTCGGCCGCGTTGGGGCTAGTTTCTAACAAATTAATATTTAGATCGCCACCAATAAAAAGAACATATTTGCTTTCGTTTGCGTGACACAGCAGTTTATCTAGAAATGTCAAAAATCGTGCCACATTCCCGCTGGGCGGACGATATATAACAGCAAAAATATAAAAGTCCCGTTTTATACACAGTATTTCATAGTCATCCGTAACAGATGTGTATTCAGGAATATTTTCGAAATTATCACTCGCGACAAGCATAGCGACACCACCCCCCCGCCCGGAAACACGATTTTGATAAAAATGATTATACTGGGGGAGAATAAAAAAATCTGTTTCATCTCTTTACCACGTTTCCGTGAACATTATGACATCGAACGAGCATTTACATGACTCAAAAAGAAACATAAGGTCGTCTATCTTAGATCTAGCTGACCTAACATTCAGGTGAAAAAGTTTCAAGAGTTTACTTGTTTTATTTGTTTCGTTACAAATATCTTGCGGAAGAAACAGATCGTTGTCTGCCATTACCTAGCAGAAAAAAACAATAAAAAGGAAAACGCTTATTCTACAATTTTGGCTTAACAAATCTTGTCGAGATCACCGTCGTGTTCTATCGATACGATATCTGCGGTTTCAGATCTACGGGCCCAAATCTTGCTGTTTCGCACCCACACGTATTTCCATCCCGCGTCTCGCTTTTTTGCAGTGGCCTTTCCAAGTAGTTTCTTACAAAAAGATATTGATGCAATTCATTTGTGGCGCTGTGCGAACTCGCTCGTTTTAAACCCCACCAAATGTAAGCTTGTTTCTTTTTCCCGTAAGACAAATGTTGTTGTTCATCCTTACACATTAGACGGCTCTGAAATTTCAAGATCTTCTGTTGTGCGTGACCTTGGCATTTTGGTCGATTCACGCCTGAACTTTACCTTGCATGTCTCGAAGGTAATCAATGATTCCTTGCGCATCCTGGGTATAATTGCACACATTACTCGGGACTTCTGGAATTACACCTCTGTACGGGCCCTTTCTCTGGCTTTGGTTTTATCACGGTTGGAGTTTTGTTCTACGGTGTGAAATTCTTTGGGTGTCAGCCAGGCGCTCAGGTTGGAGTGCATACAGAGACGACTTGTGAAAGTTGTCAACGATCGCTACGTTGGACGGAGCGTTTTTTTGATTATGTGCTTCGTTTGGACACTCTTGGTCTTTCGCCTTTTTTAACTAGGCGACTAGTTTGCGACATGATGTTGTTAAATAAGTTGTTCAATTCCGTTTTTGATTCGCCAATATTATTCAGTAGAATCTCAATTCATGGCCCCTAGCGACAAGAAAGGGCTACTCTTTTTTTTACCCCTTTTATCTAGAGTACAGTGCTCCGCTGACACGGATGATGCTCATGTACAACACATTTTTTAACCCTCACGTGGACTTTCTATGCCTTTCAAAACGTTTAAGAATAGTATAGTAGTCAGGATTGCCGTGTAGTTTGTTTAGTTGAGTGCTGTTTTATTATGTCACGTGTTCAAGGCCCCTAAAGCTATTTAGGGAACAATAAAGCTCTGATTGATTGACTGATTGATTAATCTACTCCGCTGGGGCTCGAAACCGAAGTGAAGAAGTTGAAGTTTCTTTCCACGGGGCCGAACTCTTCTAGGGGTTGTACATAACGTTGTGACAATATTAGGCTAATTTTATATCTATAAATGATGATTGAGCTCTGCGTGAAAAATTGCACTAATGAAATCAAATCTCAAACTTTAAAACAAGTTCTGCGTTTTTTTTTGGTGACGCAGATCATGTGGTTTGTACATATACAATATCTGCATACAGGTCAGGGACAAACGACACTTTACCCCTCAAAATACCAGATAACAGTTTTAAATGCCAGAGGCTTTGTTCCAGCAGAACCGTGGTTAAAAGTGTCAGGTTGATAAAAGTAGAAATTCATTCAAACACTAAGCGCAGACTGAAAATATGTATTTGTAGAGAAAAAAGTCCTTGCTCATTCCTTATTGACATTTTAAACGTAGCAAAATAGCTTACAGTTTAGTACCGCAATTCTACTAAATCATTTTCAGTTATTTTGCATGGTTTTCTTAGCACAAATAAATGAGGAGTAGAAAATAATAAAAAAAAAAACGAAGTCAAGCTTTGATAGATATTAATTTTAGTATAATAAATAAGTACATACTTGTTTAGCCGAGTTTTCAGTGACTAGCCGTAGCTGTTCCCTTGCTTTCGTGCATGTGATTGGCGACGAAATACGATTGTTCAAAGAGAGTGTTACTTTATTGAAATTCAAAAGCTGAAGAAAACATTCATAGAGAGTTAAGACATAGAGCTCTGAAAAATGGCACATTGAGAGCATGGATTATGGGAGAGATATATTAGCGGCCTCGCCGACCAGCAGGTGCCCTTCAGGAGTGTTGTTGAAGCCAGACACCCAAAATGTGCAGTTCGACCCTTCTTGCGGAAGATCTAGAATAAGAAGCGGGTGTGCATAGTACACACTGGTTACTACTTCTTCTTTGCAATGCTGACCAATTTAGGCACTATTTTTATTTAGCCCATTAATTTCTTACGATATTTGAACTTATCTTAAGATTTACTGTAGCCGTTTTTGCTCATAATTAAATACTTTCTAAAATTTCAATGGTTTCGCTGAAGGAGCGATTCTGTGGGAATTCACTAATTCTAACATTGTTTTAGGACTTGCTTTTGCATAACCTGCAAAACCAAAACTTAATTCGATGTAGGTTTTCATATAAGTGTCTGCTCGGCTATATTGAAACTCTGACGAAGGTTTTTTCTTTTTGTTTAAGCTTTACCTTGAACAATTATTTGAAGGTCCTCAACAGTTGTGCTCAGCTTTTCACTGGATGGGCATTGCCAGGAAACGATGTAACCATTCAGCGGTCCGGCTGGCACGTGAGGATGCTCCCAGGCTACGACCACCCCGGTGCTGTTCTGACTCAAAACCTTTAAACCACCTGGCGCACCTGGGGCTAGAGAGAAAAAAAACACATTTTTGTTCAGCGAAACAACCCGTGTTTCAAAATTTATTGAGCAACACTGGCGTTCGCCACTGCATGGATACGTAGCGTGTGATTGGAACCGAGTCCTTGCCGAACGCTGACGTCGCACTTGTATTCCAAACGAGATGAGCCGAGTTTACGCCGTAGGCTGACGCAAACCCTCGTCACTAATACATGATCAAAGCACGTGATCATGCTATTACAGTGAGGCGATGGCGAGGATTTTTGAAAAAAACCTATTTCAGAAAAAATTAAAAAAATTGATCTTTTATTTTTACTTTGAAGAATTAGCCTTCAAGTAAAGTTCACTGGTGCGTTGACCGGCAAACTAGACCAGTCTACCTTGACGACGCTTTCGCGATGTCGAGTACTCCTCATATTTTTATATAATTGCGCCATAAAATGAGTTTTGAATATTCATCTTTAGTATTTAGTAATAAATGTTTCTTATATAGTAAATAATTCGATATACATACTCTATTGAATACTTAAACATAAAACAACCTATACATTGGACGTCAAAGTCAATTGGAGGCGGAGATCGGTTTACTTTGAATGTAACATCAATCAATGACAATAAATGTCTAGATAACGAATTTATAACTTTGGTGCCAGGACGCATTTTATAACATATATTGTTCTCAGTAAGAAGAAAATGCTCTTTGTGCTACTTTATTTTTAGATATAGTTTGATTGACGCCTGAGAATCATTACTTCCTGAGCCATTGTTTAGACTGACTGTATGTTTCGCCTAACGCGGCTGTTAAAAATAAAGTGCTTTTTATTCCCCTTGGGTGATAGATTGTTCTCGTCTTGTGGTGATCAGTAACCTATCTATTCTAACAAGCCTCTTCGTTTACCTTCATGCAGAACACCCAGACCTCAAACTTGCAATGTGTATAGTGCTTAAGAGGAGGTGGAACTTCTTGCTTATTCTCAGTGTCTGGGTCGTATTGATAAATTCTAATCGTATTCTGAGCTTTTGCCATTTTGTGGGATCCTGCCACGCTTGGCCATAACTGGCTATCTGCATGTTCCGCAGAAGGGTGAACGTAAATTGCATTTTAGAGTGTAGCTGCATTCAATCATCTAACAAGGTGTCTCTTCATTAGTCTGAACTAATAACAGGTCCTTAATGAAAGAACGAGTGGCATACAAAAACAGTAGGTATACACATTGTCAAATGCGACGAGCCATAGTTTTGTCTACCAGACCAAATATTTAATGATGTAAGTT
Source organism: Ixodes scapularis (assembly GCF_016920785.2). Lineage (NCBI taxonomy): Eukaryota > Metazoa > Arthropoda > Arachnida > Ixodida > Ixodidae > Ixodes > Ixodes scapularis. The sequence continues at coordinate 119,138,087 of NW_024609868.1, read as the reverse complement.
CAGAATCCATATTGTGAATAATTACAACTAGACTCCCGTACGAATACTCAAAGATTGTGTATATATATTGCATTCTGGTAATCTGCTCTGAGCAATTCATGGAAGCCGTCACATATCCTTTTTGACAGAGTCTTGCACGGAGCGGTGTGTCAAAATGTGGCGTGCCCATTTGGGTTTTTTCAGACGGCACACTCTGAGATGCGAAAGAACGCGTAAAAAATCTGATTTTCAACATTAGCTGCCTAATAGATGAAGCAAAAGTCTATGTAATACTGAGAACTCATAATTAGTTACTGCACTCATTATGCTTTCTGGACATAATATTGGTTATTTTTTAATACCTGGCCAGGAGGTAGTGTTTTAGGGTAGGCTATTTCTTTACAGAAAGTGGAATAAAATGAAATGACGTTCATTTATGTTCTGGGGCAGTATTTATAAAAATAAACTATGAATTAAGCAAGATACGTTCTTGTCAGCAAGTATTTTATACAGCGTGCATGATTTTAATTCGGTCATATAAAAAAAAGAATTAGATTTACTGGAGTCCCGTCTTCACCATCCGTTTATCAGTCTGGGCGACCATTAAATGGGGGGATAATCGTCAGGGTATGTCGACTAAGTAGCTAAAATTGTTCATTAACTTTTTTAATTTTTGTTTTAGGGGTTATATTGAAAGTGTAGTAGGGATGAAATTGAGCAAGACTTACTGTTGGGCTAGTTGGTTCAGTGTACTGAGTAAACTTGTGCGCGCAAACACGAATGACGAACAAGGAGAGTGGACAAGGACAAGTGCGCTTGTCCTTGGTCATTCCCTTGTGTTTGTCCTTTGTTGGCGCATACAAGCTTACTCAGTCACGCCAATTACTATAGAAAGGTAAACAAATTAAGATAGTTTGGTTGGGAAGAAAGCGTTTTACACTGGGTGTTTGCTTTCACTTGGAACATATTTAAAAATGAGTGAGAGTTAGACAAGAGCCGTCTTCCCCATGTATATATTGGGCTCGGTGGACGTTAGACGAAGGGATAATCGTCAGGGATGTCGACTAATTAGCTAAAATGTGTTCATTAACATTTGATTACTAGTTTTATGGATCATGTGTCATTGCAGTGCAGATGGCAACTATCCTCGGAAGCGAGACCAATTTAGATAATTTGCGAACAGGCAATACGTCTCGAGATTTGATTTTAATTACCAGAGATACCTTCTTACAAGAAGAATTCATAAAGGGTGTTTGATTTCTAAATTAGAACATAGTTAAAAAAGACTGAGAGTCATACAAGTGCAGTGCCATATTCACCATGTATTTATCGAGCTAGGCGGACATTAGATGAGGCGAAAATCGTTAGGGTGTCGACTAATAAACTGACTTTTAAATCAACTTCTTAATAATTGGGTGTAGAGGTCCTGTCGCGATTGAAGTTCTGACGGCCATTACTATTGAAAGCTTGAGCGATTTAAATATTTTGCAATCAAAAGGTTTTCGAGATATTAATTGAGAAATTTGGGATTTGTTTAGACCGATTCAAATGTTAAAAACAGAAAGAACTCCGCCCTGCCCAAAACGACGCATGGAAGAGTAACGAGACGTAATCGTTTCAGTTACGTCGACATTTGTGTTTTCAGAGCGCTCATCGGGAACACGCTACTGAGAAAACAACGATATGAATGAAACGGCTACGTCCCCTTTCCAAGCGCCATTGCGGCAGGGCTTGCTGTGCTCTTTTAGCGCAGTTTTTAAATCGGACAATAAAAAAAAAACCCAGACATTTTTTTATTCATATATTAAAACCAATGCCTCTTCACAGTTACAAAAAATATGTCATATAATAGTAATTTCAGTCAATACTGCAACTCAAAATGACTTTTAAGACCAATAATTAAAGAAGCTAATTACCAACTTTGAGTTAATTAGCCAACACACAATGATGATTATTCTTCATATAATGTATGCCGAACGTGATACATACATGGTGAAAAAGTACTGGTGTTACTCTCACCCCCTTTTTAGAAAACATGTTTGCATTAAAATAAAATACCCTGTGTATCAGGCTTTCGAAAGAAGGGATTATCCGAAGAAAATCCGACCCTATATTTTCACTCTGAGGTTTTTGCCTTCTTGACGAAATTTCAGAACTGTGTCTGATAAATTTTCTTTTTTTTTTCTTATTATCTTGTCTTTAGTGTTGGATAGAAAATGCCTTTTTTGTTCTTCAGTTTCAACATAGAAAATACATATTTATACAGGCTGTGTTAAGCAAAAACAAGTTTTTATTTTCAATTTCTTATCAATAAATTGTTTTCTCTAGGAATAAGTAAAATGCTGGCAGCCTAAGAAACGCGGACATTCTCCCGTCCATGGATAGCTTCATTTGGCCAGCAGCATATACTGAAGACGAAAATTCTTCAGAAATAGAAACCTACATAACGTAGCGGATAAAGGCATATCTGCTATGCGACACTTGTTTGGTTAAAAAACATTGTAATATTGTCAGTATATAAATGACTGTATACTTATCCTTACATTTTTTATATTTATATGCTGATTGGTATGTTAGTTTTTACACAACACTTAATTGTTGCAAATTGTTTTCAAGTATGATCGTTGATATTTGCTAAACCATTTCACTTTACGGACACTTCAAGCAGCAGCGACAGCAACTATGTTCGTTATTAATAGATTCATTTTGTTTCCAAATTAATTTTTATATTTAGTGAGCTGATCCTGAAATCTTACCAATAGGCTCGAATTTCTTAGCTTACATGACGCGCGAAAATAAAATATCCAGAGCTATTATCTAATTGTTCTTATGACAAGCAAAGCCAGTTAGATTACATTGTAAAAAGTTTCATGCATCACATGAACATAAAAATAAATAAAGGGCCCGTATTTGTAGCTTGTTTAAATATATTGAATCTCTTATTTCCTCAGTTATACATCACATTGAGATAACAAGCAATCCAAACGGTTTGATATCCAAAGGGTGGCGATGTGGGTTACTTGGTTCATACTGACGAAAAGGCAAACAGCGCGGAGTAAACGGGGACTAAAGGAAGTGCAAACAGGCAGCGCTTGTCCTGTTTGCACTTCCTTTAGTCCCCGTTTACTGTGCGCTGTTTGCCTTTTCGTCTATATCCAAAGGTTTTCTTACATGCAGGGAAGGCAAAGTGCACTGCTGCTAAAACGCTGAAGTGGCAAGAGACACATATACAAGTCTACATCATACAAAGTAGAAATTTGAGATCGGAATGCTGGAGGCGGTTTAGCTAATGTCAGAAAGCAACATAAAATAATTTTGACGGAATCAAGTTTGTTTATCGACATCAAGCCAAAGTCTATCAAGTACCCGTACCAGAGAAAGACGCAGCATTACAAACGCCCCCAGACACCGACCAGGTTGCCATAGCTTACAATGACGTAGAGATAATGCTTATATAAATTTGCTATCATTGACTTAGTTTAAGGCTCAAAGTACCTCAACCATAATAACGCGATAATCAGGTTTTAAAGTGTTTTTTTTTTGTGGGTGACGAATGCACAAGACTGTACCCACAGAATGCATAATTTTTAATTCGAACAATTCTAAAAATATTGAGTGGTAGTTAGACGAGTTTTCTCTTCACCAGGTATTTATCAGGCTTGGCGGAAAATAGATAAGAGAATAATCAGCATGCTAAGTTCACTAATTAACTTTTTAATTATTAGTTTTAGGGGTCATGTTGCAATTGCTGTACTGACGGCCATTACTATTAGAAGACAGATAAATTTAAAGCATTTAAGAAAAGGCAATTATATTGAAATATTAAGCATTACATTTTCACGTTTTCTTTTTGCTCGACTAAAAATATTGTGCGCTAAAGGAGCGCACTAAGCCCTGCCCAGAATGACGTTTGGAAGAGTAACGTAGTCGTTTAGGTAATCTCGTCACTTGTGTCATCGGCACACTTATTAAGGACACGTACTGTGCTGAGAGTGACTACATGATATAATTGACAACGCGGCTCTTCCATGCGTCACTGGGAGCAAAGATTGCGACGCTCTTTTAGAGCGGAATTCCTAAATATGTCGGAAAACGCAAAAATTGATCGAATTCTTTAAACTGGTATGGCCTCTAATATTATTTGCCGTCAATAATGCATCTACAACATGACCCCTAAAACCAATACAGTAAAACCTCGTTAATTCGGATCTCATGGGACCGGCAAAACTGTCCGAATTATCCGAAAGTCGAAATATCGCAAGGACAAAGAAAGCTGCGTGAAAACGTTGCCCTGTGACATACCTTTATTTTGAGAAGAAATCTGTTATTACCGCCTGCTTTCTGGACGACACTTGGGCGAAGACGGCAACTTTCCTTAGCGCGGTCGAGTGCTCCACCGCACTCGCACTGTCGGAGCTACGCATCCCGTGCGCTGACAATGTAGCACAGCAAGGCCTCTTCTAGTTTCGGGTGCACCACCTTCCAAGGCCGCTTTCTTTTCGCGTTGAACTTCTCGCTCTCGAAAGCCCGTAGGATATCGGCCACAATTTTTACGTACGCGGCCAAAGTGCTTCTCTTGACGTCGTAACTTTCCATCACTTGTCAAAAGACGCCGCCCTCCAAGGCCCTCAGTATTTCCACTTCCGTCGCTAACTTCTTAGCCTAGTACAGCTGCAACGGAAAACGAGTAGCACAACTGACCAGTAATCGGAGCGGCGAAATCGCGACACCCGGCGCTATTTTTCCCGAGCGCCGATAGCGAGAGTGCCAGTCACGTTGCATTTTTCAATGCGGGGTGGCCGACGAAAAATTGAGGGAAAGGATAGTTGTTAAAATGGCGGGCTTTAGGATCCCCGCGTTGAGACATAAAACGTGGCTGTCACTCTCGCTCTTGGCACGCTCGGGAACAATAGCCCCGCGTGTCGCGATTTTGCCATTCCGGTCGTCGGTCACTTGTGATACCCTTTTTCCGTTGCAGCAATGCTTCTGCTGCTTCCTTGCCAGGAGAGTAACGCGCTGAAGCACAGCGATCCAGAGCAAAACTGGTGCAAAACACGGAGAACCGAAAGAGCGAAAAACCATGGGAAAACCGGAAAAATCACGTGCGCACTTCGGATGGGTAGCGGTTATACCTTTTGGAACAGACGGTAGCTAGCGCCACCTGCCGAATTCGTCCGAATTTACGATAGTGCGCCGCGTTCACTCTGAATTAATGAGCGTTCGCTGCCATTGACTAATACATACGTTTGACGGGACCGAATCGGCAGTTCAAATTATCCAACTTTCCGAATTAGCGGGGGTTGAATTAACGAGGTTTTACTGTACTAGTCAAAAAGTTAATTAAACGATTTTAGTTAAATATTCAATTTGCCGTGACGATTATCCACTCATCAAATATCCATCGAACCTGATAAAAACATGGTGAAGACAGGCGTCGTCTAACTCTCGCCCTTATAAAAAATATGTTTGAATCAAAACTAGTCATTTTATTATTCAAGCTGTAATCCTCTGCATATTGAGCAATAAAATTCATTGCGCCTATTCTCCACTTATATTCAAATCAACACTAAAAATGCCCATAGGTGTACGTAATGGGAGCACGCATACGGCATTCAACTGTCTTAAGTATAAGACAGCATCAGCCTAGTCACAAACTATCTAAATCGCCTCGCAACGCGGGTGAATGTGATTCGTTGATTTTCCGCCTTCTTCGTTGAGCCAAGTAGGGCCAGAAGTCGGGTGGATTATCAGTAATTCACAAGCAAGTTGATATAGCATGTATGGAGCAGAGGGAATATATGTACCTTATTAGTGTTGATAATTACAAAATGAAGCTGGTCAAGAAAGGTAGACACTCAACAATGCCCGAAAAGGTGTTACCTGCCATGCCAGTCTTAATATGCACAGTTGAGTTGCCTCCACAGCCACCCTTGCTGCAACCTCTTAACGAGACACTGTAGTTTGTGTAGGGCACAAGGCTCTTGAGCGAAAGGAACCCAGTCTTGAACTCAGGCGTCCACCCATATATGACAGCCATATCGCATCCAACGTCGTCCGTGCAGTCTGTCCAAGCATTTTCGTTTGTCGATACCTGTAAACCACAGCAAGAAAAGCTTGTGAAGTATTTCGTTACACATAACACACCTCCTTATTGAGAGCAAAGCAAAACAGAATAAAAATGTATCCCAGACCATCGCTATTTTTGTGCTGGCACGGTACTAGTTCATTTTATTAGGCAGCACCGGCAAAACAAATCGGAAGTGTACGAAGGTTACGAAACCGTTCTAAGATGAAAATAATTGCGCGTTTTTTATTACCCAAATGAAAGTTTCAATAAAAAAGAGTAAAGGGTCAATACAGGGCGCGCTCTAGGTGAAAAGGGTAATCTTTTTGCAACGTTATATATATATAAGGTAATTTCTTCGAAAAGTGTTTCTTTCTGCAAGACTTGTGACAGTCAAATGAGTTCAAGTAAACATTTATTGAGACAACCGACGAGTAGTAAAGTAAACTAAGGAGCTGTCAAAAAAAAAAAAAAATGCAATGACGCGACTTACGAAAGCGACCTCCCCTCCTTACGGTCGCACCATTCAGCAAGCCCAGGCACATGAACAAGAAAGAAAAGGAACTTACATGGCCGGCAAAACCAAGCTTAAGAATTGCTCATCAGTAAAAAGACCAAATAAAAAGACATATTACACGGAAACAATCACTGAGTCTACAAAGAAATGCCACATGAAAGACATGCCGCCGGCGCACAATAAACCCACCGGTCACTCTTGAAACGACAAAAAAAAAAAAAGGCAGTTTTTTTTTTTTTTATCGCTCAAACCGTCGTATGCAGAATTTCTGTTTATGAGGAACACACTTAACGCTAACTCCAACCTCAGCCTTCCAGTCACGCGACGCCATGTCACAAAGCCACGCCTTCCTTTTGTACCGTCACTTATTTTTTTTTAATTTCTTTCCAAAGCTTTTGCAGCTGGCGACAGCTTTTCAACGCGTCCCGGAGATTTTTCCTGCCTCTGTTTTTTTTTTTCCTTTGTTATCTTATGCACAGTTGCGTTGTGTGGCCCGCAAAGCTCGCGGCGCAGGTGTTTGTCAAAAGTCCAAATGCTGGCTCTAAACTTGTTCTAAAAAATCGGCGCCTGCACGTAAGAAGGTCGAATTTTCCCAGACGTGTATTTCAGGGGTGCATCTTACCTTAAGAAATTCTAAGATATAGCTTATTATCTGCGAAAAATGAGACCAACAAACTTGCCAGAGTCAACGACTGTCGTCAACACAGACAGCAAATTTAACAATAGTTATAATTTGTGGCAGCAGAGCCGGATAGGCGTAAAAAGCAGATGACGAACCTGGTTGTCTGCCCGCTGCGACAATGTGTGTACAGCAGATGTCATTATGCGGCCGATTTATGCAACCTTTCAAACTGACGGGCAGCTTTCGAGGCCACACTGTAGATCCTCTGGTATTTTAAAGCAGAGTGTCGAACCGATATTTTTATCGGTTCGGTTCGGGTTCGGGTTCACGGCTTTCGGTTCAGTTCCGGTTCAGTTCCGGGGCGCAAAAATAACGGTTCAAACCGGTTCGAACCGGTTCGAACCGGTTTGAACCGCTAAATTAAGAATATATTTTCTGCGTTGTTTTGTCAATAGGCACTATTTAGGCCATGAAACTAACTGCTGTAAACAATCTGATTTTTGCGAGGACCTATTTTTGAGAATTTCGCGAATCGCCTACAATTCGCGAAAAATGGGTCCCGCGAACAATTTCGGTAAAATGTAAACAGATTGAAATTTATAGTGAGATTCCACCGCGTCGAGAAAATTACAACCTACGAATTATTCCAAAACTTCAGCTTTGACCTAAATCGCGAAATATTGAGCCCACGAAAAATAAGTCGTTTACAGTATATACTTTTCTTTTTTGTATCGTTTGTTCAATCCAGTTTTATTTTCAGGTACAAAAATTATAAAATTCTGTTATTTATACCTACACAACAAGAAAGGAAAATCTCCATTAACATACCAAACGTCGTGTTTATACGACTCAACCTCCCTTCGTTTACCAGAGTCACATACATTGTACCTGAATCGAAATGTTTTCGCGAAGTGAAGTAGGTTGCCTAAAATACCCGTGACAGGTACAACTTTGTATCGCAGTATTAGATGTTGAATCGTGGTTTTGCGCTTGAACTAAGAAATTAATTACAGTGAATAAAATCATGAAATGGGCACCTCGTCGCCATATATACCATAAAATGTGTTTTAGGAATACGTTTCACAATATATATATGACGACGAGACGACTGATCTTAAGGCAATATAATTTTAAAAATGTCACGAAAGTCACGGGACAAGTCCTTTCACTCTTTATTTTATAAAAACACTAAGCGACAATCGCAATGCTTGTTTTTTCTAACTAGCATTGTTTGCTCTCAGCACCATGATGCGGGCGACGAATCATGCGAAAAGGAGTGGCTGAAATTGTTCACTCTAACCTATGAGCACCTTCGTACTGAGATCGAATCTGACCTAAAACAGTGCTTACCCATGTGAACATTTTCTATATTGGATAAACTGGCATAGCCTGGTTCTGAGGTTTGCTCTTGACAAAATGCCGGTCAATTTAATTTGCAAATAAGCATCACCCTCTCTAATTGATGATTTTTGTCAAATAGAACAAAGTGGGATTTCATGCTCTACTCAATTCGGAAGCTACTTAATTGGACACTTTCTGAGAATTTAAGTGTGCAATCGCCATAGTTCCACCATTCGTTCCAGTAAAAAAAGGCGATAATAAAAACGCATAAAAAACGCAATAATAAACTTCTATATATTTGAGAAGTTATATATGCGTGAGGAACACATACAGTTATTTAAATTAGCTTCAGAATAAAAAAAAACAACAACATTATTTAAAGCTTTTCCAAATCACCTATAACGTGTCTATAGGGGATAAAAGCGCCGAAAAAGATTTGCAGAACATCTTTCAGATAATTTAAAGGTGCATTTACTTATATATCTTTGAGGTGAGGATCTTCTATTTATGCTGCCAAATCTTCAGACAGGAATTAAGTATATTTGTATTATCATCGATAAATTTGACTTTATGAAGTTCACATAACCGCCTGAGACCGACACGGAAGGACGATACTCGAAAATACGCCAGCTGTTGAGTCTTCGGCAACGTGCTTTTGTTAGCTGTTTTGCAGTGTAAAATACTGGGTTGCAGGGTATGCCACAAAACACTGTGGTCCATGATATATCGCAAGGCAAATACACGAAATGTGCAGAAATAAGGAGATGACACGCAATTTTTTCTAAATAATCCCTTACACAACGCTTTACTGCAAAAAGAGATGCATAGAAATGCATAAAATCATATTCCTAATTAAACATAGATTCCTCGCAGGGCAAATGAAGATTTTTAGAATCCTAATATAAGTCACTTTTGGGCATCAGCTTGCCTCAGCTCGAAACGTCGCGAGATACTACTAATGTTATCTTAGGTTTTACGTGCACTTGTTTTGGGACCTTACTTCACGACTGTTCTTTATCAGTCATGTGCTGCAACATTTCATTAGGCTGCCGTATATCATCGCGAGACTGCTATAAATACTACACAACTTTACACCTTGGACGTCTCTTGCTAGTGTTGCGAACGTCGCACTTCACCAGAAAGCTGAAGTATTTAACATGGTTTGCACGTGACGTAATCGCACTAGATACTGGTTGTCATTGCGAGTTGTACTTGCTGAGAATATCAAATCCGATGGGGCAAAATGCACGCTGAAAAATTTTCGCGCTCAGTGCAAGCTATGTATTTGAGAGGCACACATTTTTCTTGTTGGTGCATCGTCATTAGACACGGCGCGAGTATCTGGCGCGGCGAAAACGTTCTTTCTGGCAAGAGTGTTTTTACAAATAAAAGTTGTACCAACTACCCATCTGTCACTATCGTTTCCAGGCCACGCTTTCTAGTCTGCGCCGAAAGTGCGGGGTAGAGGAATCTTTACGACACAGTATGCTTTAAAACTACCCCCCTACCCACTCCCTTCTTTTTTAGTTGCTCCTCAAGATACTTTTTATTCCTCAGGGATTGCCTGCTCCGTATTGAGTGGTGTTCACTCGACAATTATATTTGTGTCACTCGTTAACAGTAATTCTTCCTTGCTTTTACTTTGCACCAAACTGTGAAGGTTAAACAAAATACAGGGCGGTCGAAACTTGGAGAACTTGAGAACGACACTCCTGTGAGACTTAGAGCGGCTGCCAACGTTTGGCTATCCCCGTGAGACCACTAGGATCTTTCTTTTCAGGTATCCCTCACGTACACACTAATAGTTCCATGTAACGTCGGACTAATACGTCACATTTAGACCCTTTAACACTTCTATTCTCGGTACAACTTTCTGAGGCAGTTCAGCAATAACGAAAACATGTTTGGGAGCCTCAATGGTGTGCATACATGTAAAATGGGCCGTGCAGCATTTTTTTTACCTTCAGTTCAATAAATACCGCTAAGTTGTAATCCCTGACGTTGATAACTTGCAAAAGCATCCATTAGTTTGTTCCTCCGAGAAATGGGAGACAGTCGAAAGAAAGAAATGAAACAGCTTTCCCCTCCTCAACTCGCAATTAGAACTATCAGCCACGTGATCTGATCCTAATATATGCCTAATATATGCAGCGTCAGTGTTTATCACAGTCATAAGCAGGGTTGGCAAAGCGAAGCATGGGCTAATCTTCAGATATAGTTTTAGTTGGGCTATAACGAGCCCCACTAAAGCGACAAACAGAAACAAACGACAGCGGCTAGCCTTAAACCAGAGTATTTCGCGATTTGACAGGCTTTGTAGAATAAAGAAGGCTATGCTCAAACACGAGTGTCATGCACACGATGGTACCATTTGCAGGCTTGTAAACACTCGTGCTAACTTCGCGAGCACCGAACAACTCAAAGCCGTATAAAGGTACCATCGCGAACATGCTGCATCTGTCTGAGGCTTGTCGCTTTTGTTTGCTTCTGCTTCTAGCTCTAGTGAGACTCGGGCCCATCATAATCTTTGAGTTGAACACGAGCCGTTACCCGAATGTTTGGCGATACTGGTTGTCATGAACCAGAGCATTTGACTCGGGACCATGACAATCGGGTACATCATGGTGTCACGGGACTCTCAGTGCGAAGTTGTGATGTCATGTGACGTCACGGTATCAACAACGTTAATAGATCTAGCGACGTCCTCAATTTGAATCGACTTTACGCGGTGAGTCACGTGACGTCACGGGGTCACGTGATGTGACATTACTTGACAGCATGTCTTGACATTATGACGTCACGTGACGATGTGACACATGGCTATTCATAGTGCCAATAAGAAAGCGCCGCAAAAAAACAGGATTTATTATACATTGGAATTCTGTATATGACGAGTTGATCAATACTTAGAGGAATTCCCGTGCCAATTTTTTATTCCCAAATAATAAATTTGTAATACTAACAAAAAAAAATTACCGTGAACCGTTTTGAACCGGTTACCGTTATATTTTTTCCGGTTCCGTTCCGGTTCAGTTCCAAGATGGCGGCGAAGATTTCGGTTCGGTTCAGTTCCGGTTCGGCTAAAAATAACGGTTCTGTTCCGGTTTTCGGTTCGGTTCGGTTCCGGTTCGACACCCTGGTTTAAAGTCGGTTTTATCTTAATCACAAATGACAGAAGATATAGTAAACTAAACCTACGCTCGAGCTCAATTCTGGTAAGAAGATTTTAATCGTTTCATTAAATACTCCCACGACATCAATCATATAGAATGCACACAAAACGCTTGCACGTTTTATTTACATCACGTTGTGTAGAAATTTATACATTCTTGGAAAAACGCCTTGAGAGTCATAAAGAGGGCAGTTTGCAGACTCCTGTGTAGTTCAAAAGTATATTCTTTTTTAGGGGGGGGGGGGGGCAAGGTATTAAACCTTTCAATTCAATTGCACACTCAAGGTTATGTCTTTTGCAAGAAACCAGTCCAGTGCATTATCTAGAAGGTTCATTCAAGGTTAACCGAGACTTTTATTACCACGGAGAAACTAAATTCCAGCAAAAAGGAAACTAGATAAAATATTCAAAGTCCCCATGCACGTTTGGACAACAATGCTATACTTTTGTCAGTTTGCTGATTTTTTTCTGGTTTAGAGAGACCTGGCTTGCCTGATAGCAGTCGCACGAACATATGCGAGTGGTTGAATTATTTCTTGCTGTCATCCTTTGCCAAACTGTTAACACGTCATTCTGAGACTGCCATACATAACATCGTTTGTGATTACAATCTTCTCCAAATTTTAGGCAGAGTAACTTTATCCTTCACATACAATTTGACTATGCACCGCTGTTGCGCAGCTACAGACAGATTGATCGCCGCCATGGTATCTGAAACTGATGCTCAGGCGTCAGATACGCCACTTCGGATGCGACATAGCCAAGGATTACGTTTATTTCCTGTAGAAGTTTAATTAGGTTAAACTTGTTGAGCAATTTCCCATCGACACAAGTCCAGGCCAACGTTGAAGGACCCTCGTATTTAATTGTGAACTAAATACTGATGGAGTAATTTTTTCTTTACATTGATCAGTGTAAAAATGAAAAACTTAATTTTGATGTTCAGGCTCGGTGTAACTCATATAAAATAATGTTCTTACATAAATTTGTGATATTACTTTAGTGCACTAACACGTACCTGAAGGTAGTCGACAGTGCTGTTGATGAATGTCCAAAAGAGTACAAGCCAATTTGATCTCACTGTCGGGGCACGAACCTTCAATCCGGGCTGAAGTGGAACTGAAATTCATCAAAATTTGTCAAAATTTTCTTATATGGCTGATTTCTAAAGAATAAATTTGCGCCTTGGGTAACTTAATAGTCCCAGACAAGCGCGTAATCAGATGGTAAGGGCTTATTTTATTTGTAATCTTGATAGCATCGCAACAAACCAATCGTTCGATGAATAGCGCAGTGCCAGATAATTCTACTATATGTGCTACTATACGTAGGCACTTTATAGTGTGCATAGCCGTAAAATAGGCCTTTAACTTCCCTCTAACTTCTCATTCAAACTTACAAAATGTCATTCTCAAGTTTTAAAATGCAACCCCAAGAGCGTTTTTCTACATGAGTACTGTCAGACTTCAAGCTTATTTGCGTGTTGTTTTGAATCAGATCGGCTCTACATACGTTAAAGATTATCGCTAAGACGAGAATTGGCGTCTCAAAAATTCTTTGTTATGAAACTCTTCAGTTAAAATTACTGCTGTATTCTTACTATTATCTAGTAATTATTGAGCAAACCATAGTCTAGAATAGTCTGCTTCTTTAAGGTGGCGAATATGGAAGTTAGTTTTTAGTTTTCATAAACAACCGAAACAAAATATACATAAACACTTGAAAAAAGGCACAAATATTGACATAATATTTATTGACAGAAATAAAAATGTTTTAATTTCGTAAGACTGAAAACTTAAGTTTCGCCTAATTTAAATTTCTCATCATGGAAACCGTTTGTATTAGAGTTCGAGTTATATTTGCAAAATACAAGAGGATTGGTTTCTGAGTTGTTACGATTCATCACACAATTGCGACACCTCTTGCATAAATATATTATCTGCAACTACTTTATTTTTTGCCGTTTTAGATGATGATAAGCATCATCTGGTTATATATATATATATATAAAAACACGTTAACAGCTGTTCCTTTTGCCACTTTTTTCTACTGCATTTACGACCTTTATTGTTTCGTCGGCTATTAAATTACATTAAAATAAATAAAAAGCTGACAACAACGAGCAGAATCGTTATATATTGGCGCCGTCAAGTGATGCTGGCAATGGTAGTAAGTTGTGTAATTAGCGCAACACGCATTATATGTTTAACCTTCCTTTAATTACCAAATTTTCTGGAATGTGGAATCAGTCAAGACATATGTGCGTAGTCTTTGAAGGATAACCCAGGAGGATTATTAACTGCGCAACAATTATGCTCACCTTCTGTCCACGTAGAAACTTTCGCCTTGGCAGGGGGTCCCAGCTCGACGCGGCCATCGATGCGTTCTATTCGGGCGCGTACTTCAATGTCAAAAACCGTGTCAGAGCTGAGGTTGATTGCATTGATGCTGTTGGTATGTGTGTAGTTTTCCCGGCAGAATGATGCTGATGAGCAATATCGAACCAGGAAACCATCACAATAGCTGGTGTTCTGATAAGCGAAGGTCCACGTTATTTCGAAGGAGCTCGTGCTGTTTGAAGCCACTCCAGTAATCACAGGTTCTGGAATGACTGTAAAATATAATTTAAAGGATGTAAATTACCACAAAACGAATGTTTTTGACCGATGAAGATTATTATTGTTTTCATGACTTTATCCAACAATATAAGAACGCAGAATGTGTTTATTGACTGGATACAAAAGCGTTACGCTCGAATGTGCGGAAAAGCGTTACATGTAGGCCAGGGCAACATAAATAATGTGCAGCTTATTACAGGCATATAGAAGCATTCAGAAGGTACACCTCGCCATACTTAATTATTCGGTATTATAATTAGGCTTAAGTATTGGTTACAAGCAACATGAACCATACGGCTCGGCGGGAATTGTACCAGAGATCGTGGGATCCGCAGTCCAACACCTTCTCTCGGCGCCTCAAGAAGGAGGAAAAGTGCGCGCAAGCAGCTTGATTAAGTATACCGTACGAAAATGTCAGATCGAAACTGGAATGGAAAATGCGAGATCCGACCCGGATCCAAAATTGTGGCAGGAACAAATGTCAGGCCGGACATGAACCGGATCCGGTCTGGCATTTGTTCCTGCCCCAATTTTGGATCCGGGTCGCATCTCGCTTTCATTCCCGACCGGCCTGCTTCCACGCCTCCGGGTCGAATCAGGCCCTTGACTCCGGCGATGGCTTAGGGCTGCGGTTCACCGATCAAGGTACTCCCACTAGCTTCACGCCACCGGCTTCCCACTTGAGATCCCGGGTGGCAGCCGGATTCGTTCGGCGTACGGCGCCGCGCGGCATCGAACGATCGGCACCGGAGGGAACTAGACGTTGCCAGAGTATCACATTCGAAATCGTCTGCTGTGACTTTGATATTTTGGCTTTGATCGGCCATGTCGGTGCCAAAACAGATAAGGTGGAAGGGGTTCCAGGGTAATAAAAATTTATTTGCACATCTGCGCGAGTTTTTACAATGTTACAAGGCCATACGTGATGTATGCTCTGCACAAAACGAAAATTACACGACGCAATGATCACTTGGGCCGTCGCAGCCGGCAAGTGGGACACAGAGTGCCCGTATTACAACATCTCCAAGAACAGGCAGGTTAGGTGCACATGGCCGTTAAGCACCGTCAGGTACTGGTACGACCAGCGCCACAGGGGGAGCAGCGCACACTAAAAAGAAGGGATCAGCTCGCGTCGCAGACGCCATAAAAGTGCCCACATCACACGTTGGCAACGCTGCCGCACTTTCGAGGAGCAACGGTTGCGATTCCAAGGAACGCAAAATCCCCTCGGAGCCGATGACCGACTGATATAAGGACGCACACCAGCGTCAGGGAAGGCATGCGCCACAAGGCGCCAGAAAATCTGCTTCACCGCGCACTGCGCCACCACGTGGACGTTCGCCTTACTGATCTGCAGTCGGGACACTTTACATCATTGACCGCACCCCAGCGGTAAAGGCGGTCCTTGGTTGGTAAGACACCCCAAGCTTTCTTCCACTGGAAGTCACACACTTCTCCATGCAGGTTACCGTGGGGGAAGGGTAGTCCCGTGTACGACGGCTCAAGTCCCGGCAATGGCGCCGGAAACTGGAACGAGTAGAGGATCTCAACAAGACAAGATGCCGGAGCATTAACGTTTTGTTTTAATACATGGGCGCGGAGCTGCAGGAAACTCTCAACAGAAGCACTGTAGAAAGGGGGAACCGTGTCCACACGGGCTCCAATGAGGGGCGGTTGCGAGGGTTCCAGGTCACTATACAATGTCCCGAGAAAATAAATGACCATCGGACGGGCTGGGTTTTCTGCGTCCTCCAGGATAGTCAAGAGGGTCTTGAGAGCTAGGGCGAAAGCTATCAATTGAATACAAGAAAAGCTCCTGCCACCGCGCTCGCGAGGGAGGCTGAGCACGGAGCGGGCCACCAGGGCCGTTTTGCCTGCCCAAAAAAGGACACGAGAGAAGTGCGCGCCTGGCAATCAAACGAAGAGGGCGGTGAAGCCACGCGCGCGGCATACCAGAGTTGACCGCAAATCACGGACGGTGTCAAGTAACAACGTACGGCCATTGGGAAAGCATATTTCCTGGCCTCTTCTACGCGCGAGTTCAGGTCACGCGCAAGCGTAGATCACGTGTCGCGTGCCACACCTTGTCCATCAAAGGTCACTCCCAAGATTTTGACAGTTGCGCCAGGAAGCGGCAAGGGATTGTGCGGGGGATTGCCAATGTAAACAATCTTGAACTTGGTGGAGTTTAGGTTTACGCCGGACAAAGCCGCGTAGGTCGCAAAAACCTGAAGTGGCTCCAGAACTCTGTCGCCATCACGGGCGAAGAGCGTCACATCGTCAGCATACGCGGTCGCGTTGATCTGACCCGTTCCCGGCAGGTGTAGGCCACAAACACACAGGTCCCCGAAGGAAAGTTTATAGGCTGAGCACAAACAGAAGGAGGGAGGGAGATAGGACACCCCTCGCGAACGCCCGCGTGACCTGGATACGTGCTGCCGGAACCTGAAGGAGCACTCGACGGTCCGCTCGAAGATGCTGCCCCTGCATTGAGCATAAACCCCGCCACCTACTTTTAAGATAGACCCAAGTGGCAGGAGTAGGGCACATTACAACAAAAGACTGTTTTATTAGGTTGGACAGCGTCCTCTTGGCTGATTCGTCACGCAAAACTCGAACGTCCAGACGCCAAGGACGCATGCCGCTTGCTTTGGGTAAAGAAAGAGCGACGATGATGGGACTACAAGCCAACACGCGAACCGGGGTCGGCGGAAAACCCTCCACGGTGCAGGACGTCACCGCCGTTGTCAACCGACGTGGCACGTAAACGCGATACAAGCGGCAGCTGGTCCTGCCGTCGCTCCTTGTAGATTGAAAAGTGGCTCCGTGAAGGAAAGACGACGCACCCTCAAATTCTAAATGGCACACCAATCTCTACAGTTCGCGTGCATATCAAACTGACCGTCCTATTTCCGGGACCCGGATGCTCGTCATCGTGTCAAAGACCAAATTAAAATTCCCCACGATGAAGCAAGGACACGCGTAGAGTAGATGGACATGGAGGTTGTTAAAAAAAGAATGCGACAAAGCGTGGTTCGCGGAATCGTAAACCTTAAAAAGCCTGTACTTAATGCCCTGAACAACCGAATCAAAGCGGATCACTTGACTCTCCGTGTCGAACAAATAGGAGCCATGACGCAGTAGTTCATGGTTAAAACTACATTACCTACGGTACGCCGCACAAACGCTGTGATGCGAAAGAAAAAAAGTCGCGAGAAAAAAGCAGCCACAAATTCTGCTACATCACGGCGGTTGGAAAAATTTGTTCCCTGGAGGCAGAGGATATCGCCAGCTGCTTGCTTGGCGAAGTGCAATATCTCCGTTTGCTTCGCCGGGTCGCCAAAGCCACAAATGTTAAAGGAAATAATTTAAAAAAACTAGCCAGAAAAAAAAAAAAAACTATCTAAGCGTACTAATATATGACACACCCATAAGCAGGCGCCAACTAAAACAATCTATTCATTAATGAAACAATGATAGACTTTGACGAGAAACGTTTTCATAAAAAAAGTAATGCAGAATGAATGACTATCCATGCAGTGTGTTCACGTCGTACTGGAATTACCGCAGTGGACTTTGATAATGCCGGAACGCTTAGATTGGGTCTGGACGGGTGTAGCCCGAAACAACCCATTCCCGTTTGAACCCGTCCCGTTTCGACCCATTCCCGAAACGACCTTTCTGTCTGAACCCGTCCCGTTTCGACCCATTCCCGAAACGACCTTCTCGTCTCAACCCGTTCCCGAAAAGCCCTTTATATTTGAACCCGTAGCCAAGACATATTTTACGTTTGAATCCGTCCCGTTTGAACCCATTGGCATAAAGCCCCGCACATCTCAACCTCTTCGCGAAAAGTGTCCATCGTTCTAATCCTGGTTTGCGCAGTTTTTCTGCTTAAAGGGGCGATGCAACGATTTTCGTATTTTGCGCTAATACCGCTTAGAACGGATCCCTGGCGCTAATGACCTGTGAAACACCCGTTATTTTTACACCACGCGCAATTGAAGTCGCAGAAAAATATTAAAGGAAACGAGCAGAGTTAACCCCGTCAACTCGCAGCCAGAACAAGCGGCCACGTGATCTGGAGCCGATTATATGCCGCCAATGTTGATCATAGCCAGGAGCTGGGGTCGGCAAGGCACAGGACACGCGCTGAGCTGCAGTCATTGTTATGGTTCGGCTACTGTCGTCATTGCAGCGATGGGACACAGGACACTACCCGAATGCTTCTCGAGCTATCGATTATCACGAGCCAAGTCGAGTGCCCACGCAATGCTCGGATCCAATCTATGAACCGCATTCAACTATCGTCACTGGGAGGTACTGCGACCACCCACCTATCTCATCAAGTTTTACGAAGGAGAGATTGAATGAAAACACTCGCTTTTGTCCTTGAAATTACAGCGCAACAAAGAAGTTTCTTGGCCAGTTACGTTGCGTCCGAGTATCCTGGAGTGTCACTAGTGCCAGTAAGCTCGCGTGAAGTGAAAAACATTCTAATTGAATATCGCTGCACCGCCCCTTTAAGAATATGTCCCGAAATGATGTTAATGCAATTAATGCAAAGGTGCAGGCGAGCAATTCAGTTATGTTGTGAAATATTTTAGCTTGTAAACGTATTCTTAAAATATGCAATACTTTCAGACAAGCTTCAACGAAATATATTTCTACTTGAACCACTTAAAATGTTTCTTTCAAGATGGTCCCTAAAATGTACTACTACGAAATGAACTATGTACACTGCGCGACAACGTTAGCACGAACACGATGTTGGCTATTTTTCGAATTTTACTTCGAAATGGTATTAGAAGGTACCACATTTTACCGCTTAGGTTAGTGGCCCAGATGAGCACTTTCAAACACACTAATAATATTGATGGCAGTCTTCTGACCTTTTTTTTTTTTTTTTTTAGACAAACAGCTAAAACCAACAATCACTTGTTCCCGCTAACGGTTTCGCGCTCTGTACAATAACAGGGAACGTTCGTAGACCGTTTTCGACGTCACGCGACGCTCCTCCGCAACCCGCTACGATACCCAGAACTTTACAGTCAAGGCCATCGGCGCGCAGGCGCAGTAGCGGCTTCTCCGTTGCGGAGGGCTTAGCGAAAGGGGAAACGCGGTCTACGAAAACTCCTTAATACAGTCTTAGAGTAACGCAGGCCAGTACTTTGAGTAAGCAAAAATTATCTTTGCCTAAGTTTTTATATCGCGACACTATTTTTAGGTAAACCAAAGCGCTTGCGTACGTTATTCTAAAACTTCCTTATAGTGAACGGGATATTTTTAAAAGTGATAAATCACACATGCGGACGGGCATATGAATGCGACTTCATTTTTTTACAAGCTCACACACAGAACCGTCGTGTACACAGGCAAAAATCATAAACCAAAAAATGCTATCGCCTTGGTTGAGGAAGTCGAGGAAGAAAATCCCGCCATCAGAAAGGCGACACTCCAATTGTGATAGTTCGCGGCGGTCACCTGGCCCGCACGGCACCACCATTTGCAAGCTGCTGCAGCGATATCCTTGTCAAGGCGTCATCCCGTTTGCAGGTCGATGAAGTTGTAAATGTTCGGGTGAGCCCTCCCTGACACAGCGTTTATCTTACGGTGCCATGTCTCCGAGGTCGTTTCGGGAGAGGGAGAAGTGATGTGTGCATGGAGAACAGATACTGGACACTTGAGCCTAATCAACTGTTAATGAATAATACAAACGAACCAATGGCCGAAGCGGGAAGGTTGTTTCGGGAAAGGACGAAATGGGAAAGGATGAAACGAGAAGGTCGTTTTGAGCCGGGTCGAAACGGGAAGGTACAAACGGGAAGGTTGTATTGGGAATGGGTCGAAACGGGAACCACCCGTCTGGACTGCATCCAGTCCTTGACCGGGCCTGGAATGGATCCAGACCGGGATTAGAGTACGAAGCCCTAAATGGAACAGGGATTCAAGTGGGACACTTCCTGATCCATGGCTGATTCAGGCCGTATATGACATTTTCGTACGAGATGGCTGATGAGATGCTGCGATATAATTGAAACTGTCTGCGCGCACAGCCGACCTTCAAATGATGAAGTCGCGCTCTCCGCGTTATCTCACGACCTCATGAGGCGGATAATAACGCACCAGCGGATAGCGCAGCGGGTATAAGACGCCACGCCTTTACCTAGCAGCAAATACATGGTACATCAGGCGCAATAAGCCTCGGTTACTTGAGTTAACACAAGGGTCTTCTCGCAATCCAGAAGCACTAATATCTCGAGGCGCTACACGCATCCTGAAAAGATTCAGAACCGAAGTACTTCAAACGGTATAATACATTATACCTCGCATATTTGCGTTATTCAGCGCGCCTTCCGTGCCAAATTCTCTCCGAGTGGTTTGGAAACGCTCCGTCCGAGATAATGTATGCGCATCGCGCATTCCACGCTGTCCCGCTTTTTCGCTGCACGTAGGGAGAGGGCTACCAGTGGCGCACCAACATACCGGATTCACCAAGCCAGCAGGAACTGCCATCTCTGCTGTCTCGACGGGGCTTCGGAGAAAACCTCGAAGCCCCGAGTGACTCCACCTACACAAAAGCTGTCGGTGCCAAGGCTATTGTATTTTTGCGGAGTAAGATGTACTCCCTTATAAAGTAATTTCAGAACCCGCGGAAGCTTCTCATTAAGGCCCATTCGCCTCACATACTTCACTCATAAACGAATTTAAACTTGCCTTGATAATTTTAATAAACCCGCTAAGCAGCTGAGTGTGCCGAGTGTGCAACGTATTTAAAACCGACTAAAGCTACCCGCAACCAAGGATAATTAATCCTGACGCACTCGTATAATGCATATACGACACTTTCAGGGCCTACCAGGGTGATCGAGACAAGCAAATGCATGTTTACAGGAATCTACACAGAAGAAATAGACCGATCTCACCGGCTAGTATGAGTACGCCACCGCTGCACATGCATCGTGGGAGCTGTAGTCTTTCTGCAGGCGCGACAACCCTGCTGGAGGTCTGCGCGAACAGAGCACGAGGCGGCATGAGCTGCCTCGTGAACTGGCGTCTGCCTCGTACAAACTACGGTTACGGCGGCGTCACGCATGCTTGGAACGCTTGGTGAGATCGGTCTATTGAGAATGATAATTGCACCTCTCGAAGACATCTTAGTGCAAATTTTAAGGCCGTGTCTCATATGCAGCGAAGCGCTGATTTGGTGGTGCTCACGTGTCGTCAGCTACTTATCGTCTGCCATGAGGAACAGTTTTGACGGTGCGGTACAAAGCTTGTGAACGCTCCCGTTAGCACGCGTTTAGCGCGAAGTCAGCGCTATGCTTGTAGCGCTCCGCTACATGTGTAAACATGAATTTAATTGACCGGCCTCACCAAGCGATCGGCGCATGTGTGACGCCGCCACAACTTTAGTTCACAGGAGTCAAAAGGCAGTGCACGAGAGGGCTCGTGCTGCCTCGTGCTCCTCGTGCTCCTCACGCTCGGAGCTCGAGCGAGGTTGTCGCACGTGCAGAAAGACTAAAGTTCCCTCAATGCATTGCGGCAGTGGTGGCGTATTCGAATTGACTGGTAAGATCGGTTTATTAAACTTGGTTTATTGTCTTTCTTTATATGGTTTTTCACACGATTGAGTATTCGTCTTGAGAGTGGTTTCATGCAAAAGCGGGGATATACCGCCGGGCGTCGTCTGCTACGGGCACAGGTTCAGAAGCATGGATTTCGACGACGCAAGCCCGTTTCCAGCTAAGCAGGATCCTTCCTATTATATGCTTGTTGTTTTTTGTTGTTGTCTCTTCTCGCTAAGCGTTATTTTGTATTGTTTCACACTGGTGGAAATTCAGCAAAATGATAAATATTAAGCCGAATGCTTCCATTACCTTAGTGCTGTGGTTTGTACCACTGCTGGTCCTATATATTTTTGTTATCTCTCGCAATCCATAGCTTTCATAAGACATAAAATACTGATTGGAGCTGGGGGTTTAATAAAATATTAACCCGATGGATCGCAACCCTTCTTTAATAGACTATATATTAAATTGACGAATTCGATAGTTGATTTTTCTCCAGTCATATTACATGAAAGACGTTAAAACCACACATGTTTACTATGTCATAAATGTGGGGTGTCGAACCGAACCCAAACCCGAACCGATAACCGGATCAAAACCGTAATTTTTGACCGAACCGGTACGAAACCGAAATCGAACGCTTCATACTGAACCCGAACCGGAACTAAACCATAATTTGATGTGGCGGTTACCGGTTCAACGAAAGCGCTTCAGGTTCAATTGTGTCAATAATTGGCTAATGGGAAAAGTTAGTGCCCATTTCTTTCTTATATTGCCAGGACTAATCCTACATACTGTCAGATATATTTACATATCGTTTCCATTGCATACGTATTAAAAAAATACATGATCATCAAAAGCAGCGACACAAAAGACCGCGTGATCAGCGAGTTTACTGAGTTCCCTCCTCTACTCGGGCACCTGGAAAGCTTCAATTTTACCCTGGCGGCGCGGTAGCGGCGGAGGTGATTTCAAAGCACCGCTTGGCCGCTTGGCTACGAAATATCCAAGTGTCGGAGCGGATTCCGCCACTCTAGGCACGGAGGCCTACGCGTCCGCGAATGTTCGACCTCAAAATGGACCGCAGTTGCAGTCGATGAGCCATTTAGCCAATCGAGCACCAAAAGTGCACCACCTTCCACTTGGGTGCAGCGACACGCTGAAGGAAAGTGGAACAAGTACCGCGCTGCATCGGCAGTATAGTGTTTAGAGTCGCCTCCGGTCCATTTCAATGAAAAACAATATTTTCAACGTGTTCGGAGTGTCACCTCGCAAAAAAGAAAAACATGGGTTGTCGGAGGCAATGTTACGCGGCGATGATTCTACGACGCGACGCGCCTTGGAAGGAGGTTGGGGGGAGGCAAGGGTGAGAAGAAAATATGTTCCTTTGTATATTTTTTGTAGGTTTATCAGACTAGCAAGGGCCAGCATGCTGCCTGTTTATTCTAAAGCCCTAGTTTAACCATTTTCTCAGTTTTGTGTGAAGTCACTCTTTCATCGTCTTCAATAGAGCATTCGAGAAGCTTTGTTCGGTGTGGTGGCATTACCTGAACTTTGTTCGGTGGCCGACAGTTTCGAATGTGAGTACTGTTATATAATAATATCACAAACTTATTGTGAACAATTCATTCTATGTAACTAATTCTGAGTCCCTCAGAGCAGGTCATTTGCATAGAACGTTGTTTGCGATAAAAAGTAAAAAAGACAAGACAAACTATCTCCACGAGATCTTTAGAACAGCGTTTCTTCCGCCGGAACCCGAAGCGCTATCTTGATGTAGTCACATTTCATCATACGAGTGAAATGTTCTACCCGTTCAAAAACAAAGGTGCTTGGTTTGAATAACTTCTTAAATTCATTTAGATACGACGCGAATGGTCTTTCAACGTGGTTCATGTCGTCTCCGCACGGCGGCCTCGTAATCTTCGCGCCAAATTGCTTCAGCCCTTCGCAAGCAGCAGACTACCGGCGATTGCTGCCCAGCGTTCTGTGTTTTTCAAACCGTTTTGCGGCAAGCACCTCGCGGACGGGTGTCAGGAATTTGAACAATTTTCTATGGCTATATTTTCGATTTTCGCAAGCCAAACTGTTGACTCTTGAGAGTTGTTTGTTTCGAGTGCGAAGAAGCCACCGATATCCTCTGCAGACGATCTGGGGAGAGGTGCCCAGTTAAGACAGCTTAGACGGTAAACTTTTGCGCAGAGTCACTGAATACAAATACCTAGGTGTCGCGTTAACGTCTAATTTGAACTGTAATGCGCGTGTCAAATACGTATCTAGTGAAGCGCTCGTCAAATTATTTTTTTTTTCCAAAAAGATATTAAAACACTATAGTCGTGACGCCAAGTTATTCGCATACAGCACACTCATTCGCCCGGTATTAAAATATGTATTAATTGCCTGATTCCCTCATAAAAAAAAGAAAAAAAAAACAAAAACAAAAAAACAATGTCAACATCCTCTAAAGTGTTCAGAGGAAAGCGATAAGATTTGTTCACCGCAAGTATGGTCGCTTTGATTCCCCTACAGAATTGCTGTAAAGATCCAGCTACTGACCATTGCTGAGCTGGCAAAATAAGGAAGACTTAAATGTTTGTATTTCCTTTTAAACGACGCCTCTAAAATAGACACGAACAAGTACGTGAATTTTTCCAAGGCAAGAACAACAAGACATAAACACTGCAATACATTAACCGAATACTCTTTTAATAATAATACTTTTAGGTACTATTTCTTACCTTCAGCTGTTAGAGATCGGAGCAGCCTTGATCCGCTATTTTTGAACTACACAGATGTGGACGCGTTCATTAAAGCTTTTGAGCAAGACCGTCTTAGCAAATTCAAGAGTTAGTCCTTTCTGCTTTATTCTGTTTTGTTGTTTCAATATGAAAGAAAGTGACGATTTATAAGAATTACTGTTTTCCGCGCTGACGAAAAGCTTCGTGTGCTTTTTTTTTTATTTGTATTATACCTCCTATAATCCCCTAATGGGGATTGACAGTATTTTGAAAATAAATAAATAAATGACAACGCCATTTTTGGTGCGTTTTAATGTTTTGCAATTTTTGGAGACTAACTCCTTCCGCACGTGTTTTTGTTCGTTGGGAGGCTAGTGAGTAGAACAATTTACGTAGGACACGGTGGGTGGCTTCCCCGTAAGGCAATGTCGACAGCAGGTTTGAAAGTATGTGAGCCTTTGGCTAACCTAAGCGAACGTTTTGGGGCGCTAGTTTTTGGGTCGAGCTGGCCGGTGAGCCAGCACGTGCGTGTTCGTCGTTTTGGAAAGCGAGCAAAGCGAGCGCTATACGTACGAACACTAAAGATGGCACCGGGCAGAAGCTGTTTTCTCGAAAGGTCTATAGACCCCTCCCGATGTTACGCCATCTTCTGGCAGAGTTTGAAATACTGCACAGCTGCGTGTGCAAAAGATGCCATAAAGATGGAAAGCCGATTGCTTATATATAGCTAAAGTAAGAACAGTATTATACAATAGCCCTGCCACATTAATAGTGTGTTTTGCGCATTCCACTGTACAGGGTTTTCAGAACTACCTGAAGACGGAGTAGTTTTGGAATGGGTCAATTGTAAGTATCTCGTGCTGAGAAAAGGCTCCAGGAAGTGCTCGGTCAATATTCAAAGGCCGAGTTTGAAACCGGTTCGAACCAGTTCGCGCTTATTAAAACCGGTAACCGGAGTCATATTATGTGCGCTACCCCAAACCGGAACCGAACCGGAACAAAATACAGTGTTACTGAACCCGAACCCGAACCGAAGCGAAATAACGACCGGTTCGACACCCTGCATAAATGGCGTATTGATGTCCCATTTCAATCTTCACTTTTGGACACTTACGAAATATGAACACGGGAAGCCTTAAAAAGTGAAGTCATTTTTAATTTAATATTCTAACAATATAATCTCGCTCGAGGACAATAAGAAGCACGCGGAAGTGGTTTAACGTGCAAGACTCTCAAAAAAGAAATAAAGACGTCGAAAATATAAAAGCAAAAATTTCTCTTTTACATTTTTCCTGATTTTGTGAGCACAGAACTATAAACGGCAAAGAAAAATATCGTAATCAGTGCATTGCTCGAATAATCGAAAGGTTAATCGATGAACTGCCCAGTCCCGACACGCGTTAGGTTAGGGCGGAGAGTTATCGGAAACCCTTTCGAGAGGGGCTAGCCATGAGTAAAAGAGTGTTGCTGCTACCAATGACATGTATGTGTCGTGATTCGGGTCGTTTGTTGGAGTTGTAGAGTCTACCACATTCTTCCTTCATCCAATCCATCGTCTTTTTGCGCTGTTTTAATCTTTTAAGAATGTCGTACCAACTCGTCCAAGCTTCAACCTTAGCAAGATGATTTACCCAGAAAATTACAATATTAGCCTATTGGCATTCCCGGCCCTCCCCAAGAAAAGTAAAGCGGGTGAACCCAAAGTACAGAGAAGAGCATTTAATAACACGCACGCTGCTGCTTTGCTCGGTTGCACTCGTTTACTCCACTCGCGGCATATATTAGAACAGTTTGTTTCACTTGTCGATGTTATTTTGCCAACGTACAGTTTGCGTATCGTAACTAGAAGTGACACTCTGTCCTCACCTCAACGTAGTAGAATTGTTCCGACTCTGAAAAACGTATACCCGCACCAAACCTTGACTGCTGCGGAACTTTCTTACTCATAAAAGCTAGCAATAGCGCGACAATTTCCGATACAGGACTAACTTCACTTAGTACAAAAATATTTATAATGATGTAAAATATAAGTTACACAAAAATAAATATACAAAGAACCTGCGGTTCCACAGCCCAGAGCGCCAGTATTATGCAATTATCTGTGTTGGAATTCCTTGTTTTGTTGAATTTCCAGACTGGTGAACCGATACATTTTTGAAAGGAGCAAATATTTAACATAAATAGCGCAGTTTACCCGGAAACAGGCATTCGTCGTGGTGATCCATGCTTTTTAACGTCTGCCTAAAGCAGACGACGCATCCACACGAGACATTTTTTTTTTTTAAATTTAGGCCGTACGCTGGTCACACGAATGGATATTCACTGAAGCACCGAGCAGTATGGCACCTTTTTTCGCTAAAATTGTTTCCCCACCAATAAAATGCAACAAAATAAATGCTAGAATCTACATGCGAATCTGGAGAGCATATGGGACAGCCATGCTTCTATACCCGCTTCGATGATGATGATAGTGCGACAGTAGCGCCACCTCTAGGTTGATCCCGAGGCCAATAGCTCGAGAACACCATGCACACAGAGAGAGAGAGAGAGAGAGAGAGAGAGAGAGAGAGAAAGACAGAGGGAAAAATTAATGAAGTTAGTGGAGAGATTGGCAGCCTTAGAAACGGCGCCGGCAGATAATCACCATGTTGAGCTTTCGCTTTACAAACACCACCTGCCGTCACCTGAACCGCCAATGGTTGAGGTGCGGTAATTTCAATGTCGCTCATTGTAATTATTAAAGCACAAACGTTTTGATTCTCAACTTGAGTTTGGTGTGTAACTCCTTGATTTTGTGAGGTTTGTTTGTTTTTTGTATTTGATCAGGACGATGTATATGGTTGACTTTCTTTCGTTTTATTAATACTTATATTGCATAAAATAATAGGCATATTTGTACGGCCAATCTAAGTCAGTAAGAATAGTGGAATAATGACAACAACTTACCTATAGGTCGTACAGTGGCCGATGTGGTTGTTGCGCCGCTACACCCACTCAGTGAACAGGCCTCCACTTTTACTGTGCAATTCTTGAACCCAGGGAATTGATACACGATAACGCTCCGCGTAGAAGATTGCGTGCCTCCTCCGTCAACAAGAATGGTCGCCTGGTTTATTGTGGGCCCCAGATTCGTTTATAGAATGACAGAATAAGTAGCATACACAACAACACTGCATACACAGGAGTAACAAACACGAATAACCATTTTTTGTGACCCTATGACTACATGATTTGAATTGCAGCATAATTAGGGGTACATTATTTACAGAAAAACTCGACGATATTGATAACACGCAGTAATATCATAAACAAATTTACTCGATTGACAGCGCACTCCTCTGTACTAAATTTAGTAATTTTTTTGCCTGTCATATGTAGAATAGCGTGGCTGGTGCATTGTATTTTTTAAACGCCTTTAACGCATACTTTTAGAAATGGCCCTTTTAAAATGGCCCGACCGTCCTAATGTAAACTAAAGCACGTATTTCTTATTCGCTTTGTTTTTGAAAAATTTATCCTTGTTTCAGCTTAAAGGGGCGGTGCAATGATTTTAACACTGAACGAATGTGCAGCTTGTATTTTTTATATTGTTTACTTCGGCATAAGTAAGAGAAAACGTGCCGCCATACCCCAAAATGCCTCTATTTCGCTGCGTAATCGTAAAATAAAAAACGCTTTTTTTCCCAACCTGCGGCCACATGGTGGCCGCAAATGGAACCTGTGGTGTCACGTCATTCGGAGTGGTTTTTGTAAGTGATAGTGTTAGGCAATTGCAAGCTTGATTTAAGGTTAAGTTAAAAAAAAAAATCTTGTTGTTTAGGCATGCAGAAACGCTTCAAAAGCCTAATATTGCCGCTAAAAGGGTATGAATTATTTGTGGCGCCATCTACCGCAAGTCAACAAAACCTGCCGTCGCCGTCATCCGTCGACGCCCGAGGCGCCTACGGCGGCTACACGAGCAACCCGGACGTTTTGTCTTTCCCTTGCTCGACGGAGTGCGTTGGTCGTGGTTCGTAGTATCGCGGTATCGTTATTGTTCCTGATGTCTCGACCTCGACTTCGACTGCCCGCCGCGTCGGAAGCATCTTGCGCTCGACGTCGCTCAGGCCGTCCGCCCATGCCGCCATGTTGGTCGGGAATCGGCGGGAGAGCGGGAGAGCGGCGAGCCTGGCGAGCCGGCGAGCGCTGGGGAAACGGAAGCCAGAAGAACCCAACCGGAAACCAACGCCACTCCGAATGACGTCACAGGCGAAGCTGGTGCCGCTTCAATGTTGAGTTGAGGGGTGCCAGAGATACCAATTTCTTTTATTTTTTTTAATGAAAACTAGGGCAAGCAGGAAAGAATTGTTTTCGGTCCTTCGTTTTAAATGTGGCCGGGATCAATTCCCGCAATTAATTAGCCAAAGTCCGTAAATTGTTGCACCGCCCCTTTAAGTCCAGACGCAGCCGACTCTCCGAGCTCATGGGAAGAATCAGACAACGTCAAAAGTGCACAATCACGGTGTGCGTCATGGTTCTGCGCGCGTTCTAACATTGCTGGAACAATAATGTACACGGCAGGCCTAGTGACTTGCGCTTTTAACGACTCTTCATTGATCCCTTTACCTTATAGCGTCGGCAGCGTCTGGACGTAATCTGAAGTAAAGTACGGAGTCCAGTGAAACTTTTGACATAGAATTGTGAATTCAGAATTTCCCCGTGTTTTTTTAACGCCAAGCATATTGCAAGCTACCGGTATTTATGTCACTGCGACTGTCGGTTTTATATTGCGATGGTGGTCTTTTATTGTTCTTTATGAACATCGACAACTCTTTTAGTAATATCTCCAAAAGGGGACGATGGGATTAGGAAATTAGTAACTGTATGCACAGATATACGACATAATAACATTAGCAATGATAGCTGTGGAACAGGAGCTTGGATGAAACACCAATGCGGATTTAATGTCACAAAAAGGTTATATATTCGTCCTTTAATTATATTTTAAAGTCTAAATTAAGCAACTGATTTGTGGTGTCCTTTTTTATGGTAGAAACAATACAGATTGTCAAGACAAAGGAAAAGGGCTGACAAAACGAATTACGAAACGGCAGGTTATACTTTATAATTACAAAAAATTCTGACACATATAACAACTGCAAATAAACATTCGATAACAAAGATGAGACATTTTCACAAAATATTGCAAATAAGTCAAGTGTTTTGAATTGCGAGTCTGTTTGCCACATTGTGCAAATCACCCCTCAGTCCTTAAAGATGAGTAGCTTGCAACACTGGCAAGTGTTCAACATCTTAGAAGTAGCAATTGTAATTTCTAATGTGTGCAAGAAAAGTTGCATAATATCTGTACTAGTCTATTATATCTCCATTCAAGAAGATGCCATGCCTCCAACCAGTCCCCTTCCTGCAATTACTTTGGGTGTCTAAATGAACAAAATAATAAAAAAAAAAGCAACCGCGATTCGTACGTATTCCATTATTTCTTGTTATCTGAGAATCTAAAAAAATTACCTAAATATGTAATAGTTTTCATAATTTTAGAGGTATAATTGTACCCATTATTTTCCCTGAATACTATATAAAGCTTAACTTCATATCCAAAGCAAAGCACATCATTCTTATAAAAAAAAGAAGCTATTTCTTTAAATAAATTTTTAAATGTAATCAAGCTTCACCGGCTTTTATAAATGACAAACAAAACTTTATTTCAGACATCGTGTACTTACAGTTTTGTGTTGAAAACCGTTGAAATCATTTCGAGGTTCAGAGGAAGCACCAAAATGTGGATTCTCATTGCAGCAGCTCACATTTACCTGAAATATTACGAGGAGCACTCTCAATGTTTTGCCCCTTTTACGAGGGAAACTATAAAAATGTTTCGTGCTAGAAGGGCCTAGTAAGCAACTCTCTTATATTATAACTTCCCTGTATTCATTTATCACGCATCGTTTTTGCATAATAATTCTTCTGCGAGCTCTCCAGTGAGAAAATACATAAAAAACGGCCGGTTTTTAGGTTTCTTGCAAAAGTAAACGGAAAGGTAGATGAATGTATTGCTATGACTTCAACATGTAATATTTTACGTTTATAGTGACTAAACAAAATTATACCTGAAAATACATTTCCAGAACCTTGACAGCCGGACAAAAGCAACTGGATCATTAACTTGCTCGTCTTGGTTTGGATACATTCACGATTTACTAATAATATTCTGGTCTTAACTAAGTACATGTGCTTGCATCTCGATAGTATTAATTCACTTTTTTTAATAATACTTATGAATGTAGTAGTCTTGTGCGAATAGTGGATTTTGAGTCCGAAGCGAATTCGAAGCGAATAGTGGTTTTGGCCGAATATTTTCGATTCGAATATCGAATAGTTTTTTTCCACGACTTTCACTACCATTGCATAATGTTTAGACGAAAACCCAGCTAAACCTGTAAAGGTTATTCAACTTCTTCATTCATAAGCTAAGCTTAATCTATCTATATTTGTGAACTGTGATCTCAGAAGGTCTGGTGTCTCGGGATGGCAAGTAAACGACGGATCCGACATAAAATGAATCCTATATAGATGGTCAACTATACCAATAGAGTGAATTTACAAATCTTGATATATAAAATATTCTTTCTTTAATCTCAAGTTAAAAAAGAATGAGTCGCGTATGATGTAAACAGGCCGTAAAAGCATCTCTGCCTAACATAGTGTACTCTTCCATAAAAGTTTAATTTTGTAACTTTTACTACAATGTAGATATACACATTCACAAAGTTTCCATTTATTTTCATATACAGTCGGCACGGGTGCACCGTTAAGTGCGCTTCTTTGCGAGCACTGGTGTAATGCGGAGAAGCAACACCCGCAAAGCTCACTTCCGCGGGTTTTGCTTCTCCGCGGCGCACCGGTGTTTGGTAAGAAGCGCACTCAACGGGGCTAACCCGCCGTAATCAACACTTCGAAAAACGCGAATAGTGCAGTTCTTTTCGAAGCGAACATCGAATAGTGCATTATTCGGAAATACTATTCGAAATTTCGAATATTCGCACAACCCTAGAATGTAGGAATGCTTTAATGCTCGTTTTTAATGTACGTCATATAGTTTCTAAATTGAAGTTTCCAACGACTACATAACGCATTGTTGTTCCCGGTGCTATCCTGGTCACCGAACTGATTAGATATGTGTCAGAATACAAATGTCTGCCAAAGCAATGATTGTAAAGCGCGATTTAAACCACAGCCAGATTGCAACAATACTTAAAAAAACAAGCGAGCTGATGGTGATTCATGGTAATAAAAACCCGAGACTCAGGAACACTAGAGTTCCTGTATAGCTACCTACGTAGGGAGCCTATACAGGAACTCTAAGGAACACAGAAGGGGACGTTGTGTTCGTGTTTGTCCCCTTCTGTGTTCTCGAGTCTCGGGATTTTATTACAATAGCCAGATTATGGGTTGAGGGGTCCCGGAAAGCTCAATGTCCTTGCCAGCCGTGTGACGTCACCGCTCACGTATTGCGACTTCCGGCAGTGTAG
Source organism: Ixodes scapularis (assembly GCF_016920785.2). Classification (NCBI taxonomy): domain Eukaryota; kingdom Metazoa; phylum Arthropoda; class Arachnida; order Ixodida; family Ixodidae; genus Ixodes; species Ixodes scapularis. The sequence continues at coordinate 119,105,933 of NW_024609868.1, read as the reverse complement.
CTGCATTTGCAGTAGAATGTGCTTCAAATTTCGGGAATTGCAAACGGTCAGGCGATTTTTGTCCTCTCCCCCCTGTCCCCTCCTTAACTGCTTCGATGCATTCAAGGTCACTCCACAAGTGCACCAAAGCTCCCCTCCCCTATTGCGAAGCGTCATGCGGCTAGCGGCTGGCTCGACTAGCTACCACCCGTACTCAACCGCGCGCTTTCCTCTCGAAACAGGTAGCGGAAATCACCGACTTCGCGGTTTCTGGGGCCCACAACCCGGGATTCAGTTTTGTTTGATCCGGCCTTTAACCGAGCTCCACTCGAGGGCTTTCAAAATGCTTGTGTCAAATTCAGGAGATGTGTTCGACTATCGCAACCTTTGGTTGATTCCCGCGTCTTCCTCAGCATTGTTATCAAAATGACATCATCAGCAAGCTTGATGAAAGAGAGATTAAGGGAAAAAGTCCTCTCTTACACTAAACATTTCGCAACAGCATTAAAGTTGATATCTTTTTTTGACTACATCAGTAAGCTTGCTGAAAGAGAGAATAAAGAGCCCCTTAGATGAAAGAAACATGTTTTTAAACAATTTGGTTCAGACACGCGCGTCAAAAAACTAATTTTACGCGAAAAAAAGTAGAGTAATATTGACAGCGCGAGACGCGATTTAGTCGAGAGTAATTTCCTTTCTACTCGTTCTCTCTCCTGGCATTTGGGGCGCGTGGAGGAGAGGTGGATCGGCTTCGCCTTCACGTTGAGGTCGAAAGAGCGAATTAACATTCTGTTTCGTTATAGACTTTGCGCTCAGAATTTCAAATAAATCTCTCGCCGTCAATATTGCTCTAAATTATTTTTTTGCGTAAACGTTTTTTTTTTTTTTTTTTTACATGGGTTTCCTAACCATTCTTCACTGGTCAATAAAACATTTTGTTTCCTTTTCAGGGGCCCTTTAAGGGAGATAGTCCAGTCTTATACTAAAAATTCACAACATTAAAGATGATATTGTTTTATTGCCCCTATAAAGCATTGTTCATACACGCAACCAGAAGACGAAAGATAAAATTTAAATGCCCGCGTAATACACCATACAGTGACTAAGCAATGAGGGGTCCAGCGAAAATCCTCAAATCGCGGTTAGAATGTTCTGGATTTTAAGAAAAAGTTCACATATCAATTCAAAGTAATAGTGTAGGGGTCTCCAAATTTTCTTTTCACTTCCGCAGTTTCTTTGATCTTTAGAAGGTACAATTTGAATGGCAGTACTTATAGCCAGCGCGCCGACGCGGACGATGTCAAAAAAGCTGAAGCTAGCGTGTGGCTTCAAAGGCCTGCAGCGCTATTGATCAGAAGAGAGCTGAACCATTCCCTACACCACAAGCCAATATAACTTTTCGCTATCGAGATTAGGGAACCTAAAATCTTATTGAATTCGTTTTAGATTTCAGGTTTTCAGGAAATATTACTTTGTCTGCAATCTAGATTTCATGTTCCCAGCAATTATTCCAGTCAGATTTCTTGGTCCATAATCCAGATAGCGAAAAGTTATATTGATTTCTGGTGTAGAGTTTTCAACGCTCCTGGTTGTTCTCTTTTTTCCACAACTTCTTTCCTTTATGAAAACTTGGAAACAGCGCAAAAGAATCGAAGGACAAGAACAAGAAGTGAACGGACACAGCGTTGAGTCCGTTCACCTCTTGTTCTTGTCATTCGTTTATTTTGCGCTGTTTCCAAGTTTTCATAATCCACCAACTAGCTCAACTTCATGCCTTATTACTCCTTTGCTTGACTATCTGTCGCCGACTTAAAGCTGATATAAGGGCCGAATTTAAAAACGTCGCCCCCCCCCCCCCCCCCCCGAAAAAAAAAGAAAAAAAAGAAAAAAAAAAGGAAAATTAAGCGTGGTTTAAGCCACCGGGTTGGCTTGTTGAGTGCTCAATTTTCATACGTTTGGTAATAAGTTCGTGGGATAAATGATAATAACCTGTTTTCATTTCCTTTCACCGAGCACTGCTCTTATCGTCTTTTACACAGAAATAGTATGCCGAACAAGCGGGAGTGAAAAAAAAATAAAATCGAACAGCCGCTAAAATGCCGCTTTTTTCACACAACAGCGTCGAAAATAGCTCAGCCTTTTCCCGCTAGATAGCACTAGGGGCCTTCGGAACCACGCGCTTGCCTGAGATTTTTCATATCCTCCACGACTGTACCGATCATGTCAGGCGACAGCAATCCCAAACTTAATCTTGCAACGTCCAACACATGTTAGGTTGGGATGTTTACGTTTTCATATATAATTTTGGCAGGCATCTTGAGTACTCAATAAACATACGCTTTACTCTTTGCGTTACTTTGAGAACGCAATTTGGTAGCCTCACTAACATGTGATGGACTTTTTTCTTTACTCAAACGTATACATCGCCCAATCATATATAATGGAATTTTTAATCCCAAATGGGGCTACCATAAGAGATTACGTATCCTCCGTTTCGTTGACTGCAATCACTTTAAAAAAAAATAATAAAAAAAAAAGGTGTAGGCGGGTGCACCGGGAGCACATGCACCCTTTTCCTGGTAGATGCACCCTCCGTTACTTAGACACTCTACTTGTACACCGACCATGAGCATCCTCCTCTCCATTAGAACCCTCTCGATGTATCAGTGCACCCAGCTTAGTACACCACCACGCTAGCCACGCGTCCTGATCAGCTTGTGCTTGGATCGGATAAAGTTGGATCTTTCGGGCTTTTTGTTTTGGAGGAGCCTACACATGACGACTCTAATATATTGATTAAAATTAAGCTTGTCTCAGTGATGTTTTAAATATATGCTGGGATAATTATTTCTGTGCCAACGAAAGCTAAAAGCTTCGGTTAAAAGCGGAACGGAAACGTTCAAAATCGAATCACACGTAAAAGAAAAAGAAAATTAACATGGCTGCAGAGATGTGCAGAGCGCTGGTTTTGTTTCTAGCAACGTGGTGTTGGCGGGTGGCGGGCAGCGCCGTGGCGCATCAGTCACGACGATGAACTGCCGGCACTCGTAGGCCGCAAACAGGCGGCAAAAAAGTTGCGATGCTGCGTGGGCGGTTGCTGACAGGCGTCGCTGCGTAGGGTTCGCCGATCATGAGAACGTTTTCGCGTTCGCACATTTTCACATTTTCAACGATAAAGCAGCATCCTGCCTCATCGGCAAGCTAACGCTGCTCGAGAGTCCCACGCTCAAATTTTAGCAGAGCGGACGCGGTCAGTAAACGTGGTCGCAGTCAACGCAGTCACGATTAATTATTCATTTTATATTACAATGTGGGCTATACGGCGTAAAACATAGGATCTTCAAACTTCCCGTTTTTGGGGTCACTTTTGGGCAGGGCAGTTTCTTTGGGAGTATTTAGCTGTCCTGTCCACTCGGTATTAACAGCAGAGTAGATGCTATGCTTGTTTAAGTCCAATCGTGTCTCCGGGTAGAGTCACGTGACTACAGTCTCCAAGCTAGAGATAAGGCAGAGCACGGCACCTGCCTGAAGGCGAAGGCCATGGATAGCATACACTGCACTATCAACTTTGGGTCCGACTTTCAAGAGTATATAAGTGACAAATCCTCTCGTTGTGTTGATTGTAGGGATGCCCCCGAAGATGAGCCTTTGTGAGGGCGCCCCCCTTTTGGCCTTGAAGGAGCTGCTTTCCTACTGCTTCTCTCTTTGTCTCTCTCTACCTAAGCTGTAAGCGTGGAACAAGGTGCGCAGTCACCGGGCCAATCAACCAAAGGCTTTTTTATCACTTCACTCTGCTCTCTGGGCGCGACTAACGTCAAGAGCGTGATCACGTGGTAAAGATTTCACGAATGGCGTAGTAGCTTTTTCCAATCCTGGAATGCCTGTTTCAATTCCTAGCCTCGTTTCTTTTGTGCTGTGCTGCGACCTGCGGGGCTGGCGTGCATTTCTCTTACGACAAAATATTCGAAGTGTACCAAGGCCACCAGTGTTTGAAATGTCCTACGCGTATACAGGCAACAAGCAATTTCTTCAAAAACGCCCAAGATATTCTTGTGATGCGTTTAATATTCGGTTCGGAAAGTGACTGTTTCTGCCACATCCTGTGGAATCATCACAGATCCCTTTCTTCTGTAGATGGTTGAGCGTTTTGATTTATAATTTACGACAAGAAAAGAAGGACATTCAAGACTTCGGTGTCCGTGTCGACATATATCTAAGATGACATCTTTCAAGTCCGGTATTTTTATCGTAAGTGCGCTGCAACCTACTCCTTTGCAACAGTTGACCGTTGCGTTCTGCACTACCTCTAGCATTAGGCAGTGCCTATTTTCTAGCAGCCAGGAGAATAACTCCCTGAAATTCTATCGGCAGTCGTCTGCCATTAGCTGCCTAAAATCATGTGACAACTTCAGGCACAATACTGACTTTCTTTTTCTCGTGGCGTTTTTTGAAGACACGTTACATACACACTTTTCCGTTTATAGAGGTTTTGTAGACACGTTTCGTCGACACTAACATTTCATCAACACTAATGTTTCATCATCACTCATTACGCGAAATGCACGATGTAAGGACCTTTCGTCACGCGTGTATCTCTGATGCGCGTGCTCACCGACCCATCCCACCCGTTCACGTTGCTTCGTTGCGACAGCCTGCGGTGGCTCATTACAAAAATGTTAACGCACCTGTCCCACCCGTAGACGTCACTTTGCAGATACAGTCTGGGGCGGCTCATCACAAGAAAAAAGAAAAGAAGCTAATATAGGAAATCTAATATGAGCTGTCTATGAAACATCGCATGTCGATGAAACGTCGTTCAATGAAGTGACTGTAACGCCAATGAGTGGCCACCGCCGGTAGAATTTCAGGGAAATAATCCTGCCGGCTGCTGGGAGAATAGACTCTATCTAAAGCTCAGCCCGGTTCTTGTTTGCTTAGGCATCTTCTCAGTTGTGTAACAGCTTCTTTGTACCTCTTCACATATCACGGATTGCTTGCAAGTTTGTACTTGTTTACGGACTAGGCCGTCTAATAAACTTCTAGAAGATTTCAAAACAATCCATTGTGTCTGTTTACCTACTTTTTTGCAATCACCTGGGCGTGTACATTGTTTTAGGGTTTTCTTGATGTTTTAATTATGTTTATGAGGTTAATTATGAAGCGGGTGCATAGGGTGGTGGAACGGTGCACCTTTGAATAGGGTGCATTTGTGTTCCCTTCGAGTTCAGTAGATGTAGAGAGGTGTAACAGTGCATCATAGGATAGGGTGCTCCTGTGTTCCCTTTGAAGGAAGTAGGTTTAGAAAGGGGAGTAATGGTACACTATCCAGCAGGGTGCATCTGTGTTCTTTTTGAGTGAGGCAGGTTAATGAAGCGATGCAATGGCACACCTTCGAAAGGGAACATCTGTCTTCTTTTTAATTTCATTGGGTGTAGAAAGAGGTGTAGCCGTACACCATTGAACGGGGTGTACCTGTGTTTCCTTCGAGTGAGATTGGTGTAGAAAAAAGTGTACATGCGCACCACAACAACGGGCGCACACTTTAGGGTGTACCGATATTACCCCAAAGGGTGTATATGGGACAAGCACTTACACCCTCTACGGGTGTATCGCTCTACACTATCTTTCTTTAGAGTTCGTTGAGTGGCGTTGTGGTTCACTCTGACACATTGCGGGGATCCCCAATGTCGCGGAAGCGCACGGTAGATCTCGTTGTAAGCAGTCGTAATATAATCGGTCGTTCTGAAGAAGCAGCTGTTTGAAGCAGCGTTAACAGTTTCATTTTCTTGGCATTTTCTGAATAGAGTGCGTATTTGTAATTTAAGACGTCTAGTTTCTAGCTAAAATTGCGATGAAAAGACTGACAGGAACTTAATGACAACTCAATAAGAATTTTGGCGACGCAACGATCTTGATATTAGTTGTAAAAAACAGAAATAACTATCCTACTCCGGATGCTGTTGAAATCAGAAAAGAAAGTGTGTACTGAAACTGGTTAACGAATATGCAAATTATAACCTGGTAGGCTAATGTAAATACTCCGAGAGTTTCTAAACTTGTACATATTGTTTGCTTGCATTCCCCACATTTCTTTCATTTATAACGCTCAAACTCGCCCCTAATTATTTAGACACAACACTCACTATCGAGCGTTACGCTTTTTCATAAAATGCAGCCCATAAACACATTCTGTTTAAATGCAAGAAGCATAATACCAAAGAAATGTGACATGAAGCATAGACTGTAAATATTATTTTGATGTTAAACGAAAACAGACAGATAAAAAATAAAGAACTGAATTACGCAGTATATATATAGAGCACCAGACTTGCCTTACGTGGAGCAATTTTAACAGAGTTTATTTAATAAAGATCGACTCACCCGAAAGAATTCAGCATGACCGGAGACGCCCCAACGCACTAATATTTCTCGAGAGCTGAGTGAGTCAGCCTTGAGGTTAATAGGGTCTGGAATAGATTTGGCAATTAGTGTGGGACCAGCGCTAATTTGGCATGCTTGCAAAATTTTAAAATTTTCCTCAAACTGCACGATGAAAACTATACTTCTATAAAAACAAATTCTAACAAATGTACACCTTTCGACGCAAACAGGTAGACTGTCAGGCTAAACAATTTATCAAAAATTAAAGCGAGGATATGAAGAAATATTCTATTGTAATGCGTTTAAGGAAAGTAAATCGCGGCACCCGTTTGATGAACCTGTCATCAAATATTGAGGCATATAAATGTCTCTAATTTTGTGTACCAACATGCAGCTATTAACAAGTGGCAGATAAAAATATTTGATATATACACAACTCTCTATAATAGCAGTATACCTAAAATATATGTTAATTGAAATATATTCAGCTGTTTCTCTGCGGAAATTCGATATAAGCAAACTGCTAGTTTAAATTGTCTCCGGATGAATCGTTAACCCTTTTCTATTTGCACACATTATTGTATTTATTGATAACTCATCCTCTAAGGTCGCTAAATTTAACACAGTGCAATTTCCTTGCGAATAAATTATGACAATACGGAACATTTGCAAAAAGTTTTTTGCATTCTCATAACAATAACTGATCCTCTCTGATCGCTTCGCTTACGCCTGTTAATGTTTTTGGAGAGAAAGAACTTTCTGCTAAGATTCCTTGAAATTAAGGTTTTAACTAAAGATTTACATCAATCTTCGTATGTGAAAAGATGGATTAGATCAGGGGAAGCGTAAGAGTTAGACAGGACACTCAGAAAAAGGTCCTACCCTTTGATCAGCCGTGAAACAAAAAATCTCGCATGTTCTAGAAATGAATCTGTCAGTTAGCGAATTTCCGAATTGTCGCTTTTTAATGTAATTATTTTTATTATGGAGCTGCCAAGGTACGCATTGATGGTAAATAGCTGACGGAAAGTTTTTCGGACATTCGCCTCCGTCATAGAGGAAAAAGAAGATTGCGGCTCCTTTCCTTCATAGTCACCCCTGAGGAAGAAGCCGAACCGGTTTCGAAACGTTGGGCCCCTGATTTAGTGATTGGTTGGTCGTCGTATTTTAATAAATAATATTTTTACTTTACAAATGCTTTTCTTCAAATTATTTTCCTTCAAATACATACAAATAAGCAAGCACAAGAATGCGATATTTTATCATGAATGACAATTGATGAGGCGACGATAACTGAAAAAAACAAAACTTTTAATGCGACGAATTTGTGCCCAAAACAAAAAGGGAACAGAAGATAACAATAGAGCGCCGCGGGAATCGATAGCGGTGTAACAGCAGGATAGAACGCTGTGCGAGACTGACTCCACTCGCCATGCGGAGTCCCTTATGTACCCTCGTGGGTTTCTGGAACAATCGGCGTAGAACTTTCGACGCGTAGAACGTTCGCAACTCAATCAGATGAGAATGTTCTCGAACTTACGAGAACAGCATGTTGAAGGAATAAATAAAACGACAGTGCGATGCCTGAAAGCGAACCTAGACCTTAAACGCGACAGTCAAGCGCGGTAACCATTCGGCCACGCACGGGCTTGCTTAGCGGCGCGCCTGGCATTACTCCCCCTTTAAAAGCGCTTCGTCTCGATGCGACGTGCCGGGAAACAAAACAGCAAAACAAACAAAAATAATGGCAAATTACGTAGAATTGTACAAAACAATCCTACCGAGCGTATTACAAAACACAATGCACAGTCCTGTCAATCGTAGTACGGCTTGAGGCGCACGACGTGGACGACTTCCGGTAGCGGAGGGCGGCGTGATGAAGTCCTTGTTCTGTCGGGCATCATCTCGAAGTTCAGATCCCCGAGTCGACGAAGCACTTTGTAGAGTCCTAGGTAGCGCTTCAGGTGTTTCTCGTTCAGATCACGCCGGCACAGCCTCATCCTGTCTCCGAACTGGAAGTGGACGTCCCGGCGACGAAGTTGTAGCAACCAGGGTCGACACGTTGTTGGGTTTTAATCCGAAGTCTGGCGGGCTGACAGACTTCTGCCCGCTGGGAGACCACATGGGCGTCGTCGCTTCCGTCGACAGCAGGTTCATGGGGTAACATCGCGTCCAGCATTGTCGTTACCGTGCGACCATGAACCAGTTAAAACTGTGTCAACCCGGTTGTCTCTTGCTCGGCCGCGTTGTGGGCAAATGGGACGTACGGCAACATTTCGTCCCATGTCTTGCGTTCCACGTAGACGTACATGGAGATCATGTTGGCGATGGTCTTGTTGAGTCTCTCCTTCAGCCCGTTGGTATGCGGGCGGTACATCATAGTGCGACGATGGCTGGTGTTGCTGAGACGAAGAATTTCTTGCGTCAGCTGGCCTATGAACGATTATCCACGGTCTGAGATCAGAACTTCGGGACCGCCGTGCCGGAGGACGATAGACTCCATGAAAAACTGGGCGACTTCTACTGCAGTCCCTGAAGGATGGGCTTTCGTTTCGGCGTACTGCGTGAGGTAATCTGTGGCAACGATTATTCATCTGTTTATTTGCGTCGATGGTGGGAAAAGACCAAGTTGCATGTTCCGTTTCTTGTTGGAAGTGAGTATCGCGTTTCTTGTTGGAAATTCGTCACGAAAACCACACTGCGGTCATCCTGAAGTTCGGGTACTCCTCTTGCGACGTCTATTCCTCTTCCCAGGAGCAATTAAAGGTTACATTTTAGAACAACTTCGCCGCAGGTAGCTGCATCGGTCACAACGGGTAAGAAAACACTCGATCGCGGCGGCAGATTCACGTGATTGACAGTGACTCGGACGGCGGCAGACGGAGTTTGGGGTTTTTCTGAAGACGGAACAGGTGTCCGCAGCGTCAATCTGTTTTCTTCAAGGTCGATGATGGCGCCGTACTCACACTGAGAGTCCATGCCGATAATGGCGTCTCTGAAACAGTCTTGTAAAACGACGAATTTTACAGTATAAGTCTTGCCCTGAATTTCGACGTGAGCAGTGCACCTTCCGACAGGCGTGATGAGGTGTCCTCCTGCGGTCCGTATCTGGGGTCCATCCGGCGGCGTCGTGACTTTTTGAAGGCGGCGACAAAGCCTCGCACTCAAGACTGAGTAATCTGCTCTGGTGTCCACGAGTGCCGATCTGTCGTGGCTGTCGATAACGTTTAAGTTGTTTGCGCCGTTGCCGGAGGGTCGTTGCGACGCGTGGCGTCAGGAGAGTGGGAGCGCTCCGGCGTTCTTGGAGGCTCTTTACGTCATCGGTCCACGGCAACTTCACCTCCAGGAGTTGACACGTTTAGTTCTCCCGGCAGGACTCGGGCGACAGATTCTCACGAGGGGGTCGATGCATCGGCGAAGGTGGACGCCGTGGTGACAGCAATTTAGACCCGCGGCGAGGTGCAGGCGGGCGGGACTGAGGTCGCCGAAGGTACTCTTCAATCTTTTGTGGTCGCTCACCGTAGCGTGGGTCGTTCGGGTGGAAGCCGCGCAACCCCAGTTGCCAGTAGGGATAACGGGGGTAGATGCGATCAGCTTTTCCGCACTGGTACACAACGGGCGTCGATCGGCCGCCCTCCATACGTCGGCCTTCCTCGTCGAGGGTCGCTCCGAGTGGACGTACTGAACCAGTCCTTCCTGACATCAAGAATAGCGCGGCATCGGAGTGTCTCGTCGGGGTGGTGCAGGGGCCTGGCGCTTAGCTTGCGGCGATCGTCGGGCCATGGCAGCGTAGCTCAGCGTTGGTTCCACTGGCGTCGTCGTGTTGATGGGAACTTCAGGCTGGAAGGCTCAGTGAACCTCCTCTCGGACGAGTGATGGTGACGGGCTATCCACAGCGGGGAGCACCTTGCGGAGCTCTTCCCGGACTACTTCACGGATGATGTCACGAATGCCGAGGATGCTAGGGCTGATGTCGTAGCCCAATGCAGAAGAAGCTGCGATGCTCGAGTGCCGGTAGTGGCTGGCTTTTGCGAGGAGGTCCCGTTCTATGTTCGTGGCTTCCTTGACGAAATCTTCAACGGTGGAGGGGGGTTGCGGACAAGACCACCGATGATGTCATCCTTTACACCTCGCATCAGGATCTGCAGCTTCTTTTCTTCGGTAGCTTGAGGGTCGGCGCAAGCGACCAGGCATAAATCATCCTCGGTGAAACTGGTGATTGTCTCGTTTGCGCCCTGGGTCCTCATTCGAAGAAGGTTCTCGGCCCTCTCCCGTCGATATTGGTTCGTGAATGTCCGCCTCAGCGCATCCTTGCAGGCGGTCCACGAGATCAAGGAAGTTTCGCGATTCTCGAATCAGCGCCTGGCCGTTACTTCGAGCGCGAAGTAAAGACTCTGTAAGCGCTGTTCGTGTGCCCATCGATTGTGCTGGGCCACTCGCTCGTACTATTGTAGCCAGTCCTCGATGTCTTTACAAGGCTGACCAGGAAGGACGCTGGCGTACGGGAAATGACGGGTAGGACAACGACGGATGGAGTGGTCATCGTCGCAGCCTTGTTTGCATGGTTTCTGCGGCAGGGGTTCGAATTCCGTGGGGCGGCCTGTGGTACGGCGGCTTACTCGGGCGTGGGCGTCTTCTGCTTAGAGTAGCCTTCCGGGGCTGGGCACCTCACTTGGCCGGGATGTCCTCGTAGGGGTACGCTTCACGGGCATAAGAAGCGATACCCCGCACCTCCACCAAAAATGTCACCAATGACAATTGATGAGGCGACGAAAACTGAGACAAACTAAACGTTTAATGAACTAACTTGTGCCGGAAACAAAAATGAAACAGAAAATAACAATAGAGCGTCGCGGGCGTCGATAGTGGCGTAACAGCAGGATCGAACGCTGGGGCGAGACTGACTCCACTCGCCATGCGGAGTACCTTTAGGGGTATTCACACGAGGGAGAAATTCCGGGGTCTTCTCCATGGCACGCGCACCACACGACGAAAACAGCAGACTTTTCGGTGTGCAAAAGCCTTGTGTTTTTGTCTTGTTATGCGCGCGCGCCGGGGAGAAATCCCAGGGATTTCTCCCTTTTGTGAATACCCCTTTATTTACCTTCGTGGGTTTCTGGAACATTCGGCGTAGAACTTTCGGCGTGTGGAACATTCGGAACTCGATCACATGAGAATTTTCTTGGACTTACGAGAACGCCAAGTTGAAAGAATAAATAAAGGTACAGTCCGCTGACTGCAATTAAACTATACCTTCCGCGAGACAGTCAAGCGCGGTAACCATTCGGCCACGCACGCGCTCGCTCAGCGACGCGCGTGGCAATATATATACTTTTTATTCAAACGCTGTTTACCTTTAATAAATGAAGAGGGGTATGGGAACCCTACTCACCCATTGGAATAGTGGATATATCTTGGGAAATGGCCGGACTTTGAAGTGTGATGTTCTGACTTTCTCCGGTATTCTTTGCCGAGATATGCACTATGTACCTTACACCAGGTTCTAGCGACAAAAGAACGCTCATCCAATCCTGGTCGTGAGGCCGCGTTGAAGGTATATCGATTTCAGTGTTTCCAGGAAGTCCGATTTGGGGGTCTCGAGGTTCCCATCGGAAGTGATACTTGAGCGGCAATCCATTCCAAGCGATAGGGTCAACGACGCGTAGATTGACCTTTCCTTGTCCTGATGAGATTATCTTGATTTCTCTTGGCGGAAGGGGAGCTGTATAAATCAATAACAGTCATTCATACGGAGGAAGATAGATTACATGTGTGAGGGGGATTAGTTAGTTTGGTCTTAATTTGCGTTGACGCAAATTAAGATCAAACTAACTAATCCCCCAACCGCCACCCCAAATTCATTGAGATATACGTCGCAACAAAGTAAGCTAAATGTCAATTCTAATTCGGTCGTAACTGGCGACTTTATGTATTGAAGTTCCCTAATCGTTCAAACTGCCAAGAACGCGAGAACACCGAGGTGGTATCACCGTTAGGCGCATTTTGCATTTTCACACTTTTGGAGACGTCGCTCGTTAAGATGTTAAACATCGCAGATTTATCGGTTCTTGCTTTCTGCTACGAAAATCAAATCAAAAGAGAATGTTCACAGCGTTTAAAAAAATGTAGTTAAACACCTAAGCCCAACATAAGGTGGTAGAGGATTTTATGAATGGAGCATATTTGTGCGAATGTGAATATGTTTTAATAGCTTTTAACATTTTTCTTGCAATGTTACGTGAAAAACACATGGGAAATAAAATATTTGGTTACATATATTTTGACTTGGGAATTATTTCTTCACAATTGTATGTAATATGTTATGCTGAAATGCATTTAACACAAATCAGTATTGACTAGTTATTTCTTGTTTACTCGATCCAGAAAATGGCTCTTACTTGAATTTAGCAAGCAAGTAAACATTCCAAATTAATCTGTGTGGGCTGTAAAATGAAATTTTCTATAAATGTAGGCGTCCCAAATTTGAATCGAAGAAGTAGGTTGCTCCTGACTCTTCTCGGGTCCTAAAAGTAAACCTTTTTCGTACACTACATAACTGCTTCTGTTGCAGAAAGAACCAGTGTTGTAAGAAATGTGCTACAAAAAACAACAACAAAAAACAGCATTTTTTAACATATTTTGGAAATTTTTTTTAATGGTCCTGGAGATGTTTGTCGGAAATGCAAGTACTTCTTCAGGGTAGCGCTTACTTGTAAAACCTAGCTTGCTCTTTGTTATCTTCAGCATAATTCATGTCGAATTTTCGCAACGACGTTACTTCGGCAATTTCTTAGATAGCCATTAACGCACTATTGTGATACATTTTTCCAGCCGAACGTTCAGCTGGGGCTGATGAAATTACCTGTGCCAACGCTTGTATCTATAAACAATTCTACGTAGAACCCTTGCTCGAATTGCATTCTTATTAAGTCATTCGCACATTTGATAGCGGAAGAAAGGAAAAGAAAGGCGGTTATTCACTCGTTCCTAATATTTGTCAAAAATGAAGTTGATGCTATAATCAAAAACCCTTGTTCCTTCTTTTGTAGTGTTACTTATTCGTATCAAAGTAAGCCAATTTTTGGCAGTTTTTTTGTTTTCTAACTGCTCTGTATCAAAGTGAAGCCCACCTTTAGCACATCTATAGAAACAAGTCTGGCATATCACGGAACGTTTCGACTCGCTAAAGTATACTGCCATGTTAAAGGAAAAAAGTGGCAGCGTTCTTTACCTTCTGAGTTCTATAATGTATGAAATACGTCATAGGAAATTGGTGAGGAAAGTTTTGTGTCACGTGACATATTTTCTCGCTAAATTTAGCCGGGTAACTGGACGGTCCTATAGGTCACGTGACGTCAGGTATCGTGACGCCAATGTCCCCTGCTAAAGTTAGTAGGGAAACCGGATCGGTGTCCGGGCCACAAGACGTGAATTCCCCTGCTGAATTTAGCGAATAACTGAATTGGTGCATTGATCACGTGACGCCAATTTCCCGCTAAACTTAGTGGGGAAACGGAATTGGTCTGAATGTCCCGCGACGTCAGGTAGTGTGACACCAATTTTGCCGCTAAATGTGGCTGAAAAACTGAATTAGTTTATAGGTCTTGTGATATCAATTTCGTCCCTAAATTTAGCGACAAATGCACGGAAGGACGAACCGATGGACGAACGGACATTTTGGGACTGCGGGTAGCGATAAAAAATTAAAGACGTTTACAAATCTTTGTAATGCGAAATTAAAGCGCAGCTTTTGAGGAGGAAGAGGGGAGGGTACAAAGGGGAAGGTATGCTTCTCCGTACCCTCCCCTCCTCCACCTTAACCCGCTAAACTTAGCAAAAAAAAAAATTTCCCGCATAATTTATCCAAAAACTTTTCCCGCTAACTATAGCGGGAAATTTCTCCTCTAAGGGGAGTTTCCGCTAACTTTAGCCAGGAAATTTTTCCGATAAATTTAGCAAGAAAAATTTGTCCGCTAACCTTAGCGGGGAAACATTCGCGCTAAATTTAGCCGGGAAAATTTCTCGCTAAAACTAGCGGGGAAATTTTTCCACTAACATTTGCGGGGAAATATTTCGCTAAATTTAGTGGGAAAACTTCGCGGCTAAATTTAGGGGTTTAAGTTTTCCCGCTAAATTTAGTGGGGATATTGACGTTACGTGACCTCTACCCCAATTTAGTTTCCCCGCTAAATTTAGTGGGGAAAATGACGTCACGTGACTTCGTGTAACGTCACTCATAAACAAATACAGTTTCTCTGCTAAAATTAGCGGGGAAAATGACGTCACGTGACTTCGTGTAACGTCACTCATAAACAAATACAGTTTCTCTGCTAAAATCAGCGGGGAAAATGACGTCACGTGACTTCGTGTAACGTCACTCATAAACAAATACAGTTTCTCTGCTAAATCAGTGGGGAAAATGACGTCACGTGACTTCGTGTAACGTCACTCATAAACAAATACAGTTTCTCTGCTCAAATCAGCGGGGAAAATGCCGTCACGTGACTTCGTGTAACGTCACTCATAAACAAATACAGTTTTATCTGCTAAAATCAGCGGGGGAAATGACGTCACGTGACTTCGTGTAACGTCACTCATAAGCAAATACAGTTTCTCTGCTAAAATCAGCGGGGAAAATGATGTCACGTGACTTCGTGTAACGTCACTCATAAAGAAATACAGTTTCTCTGCTAAAACCAGCGGGGAAAAGACGTCACGTGACTTCGTGTAACGTCACTCATAAACAAATACAGTTTCTCTGCTAAAATCAGCGGGGAAAATGACGTCACGTGACTTCGTGTAACGTCACTCATAAACAAATACAGTTTCTCTGCTAAAATCAGCGGGGAAAATGACGTCACGTGACTTCGTGCAACGTCACTCATAAACAAATACAGTTTCTCTGCTAAAATCAGCGGGGAAAATGACGTCACGTGACTTCGTGTAACGTCACTCATAAACAGATACAGTTTTTCTGCTAAAATCTGCGGAGAAAATGACGTCACGTGACTTCGTGTAACGTCACTCATAAACAAATACAGTTTCTCTGCTAAAATCAGCGGGGAAAATGACGTCACGTGACTTCGTGTAACGTCACTCATAAACAAATACAGTTTCTCTGCTAAAATCAGCGGGGGAAATGACGTCACGTGACTTCGTGTAACGTCACTCATAAACAAATACAGTTTCTCTGCTAAAATCAGCGGGGAAAATGACGTCACGTGACTTCCTGTAACGTCACTCGTAAACAAATACAGTTTCTCTGCTAAAATCTGCGGGGAAAATGACGTCACGTGACTTCGTGTAACGTCACTCATAAACAAATACAGTTTCTCTGCTAAAATCTGCGGGGAAAATGACGTCACGTGACTTCGTGTAACGTCACTCATAAAGAAATACAGTTTCTCTGCTAAAATCAGCGGGGAAAATGACGTCACGTGACTTCGTGTAACGTCACTCAAAAACAAATACAGTTTTTTTGCTAAAATCAGCGGGGAAAATGACGTCACGTGACTTCGTGTAACGTCACTAATAAACAAATACAGTTTCTCTACTAAAATCAGCGGGGAAAATGACGTCATGTGACTTCGTGTAACGTCGCTCATAAACAAAAACAGTTTCTCTGCTAAAATCAGCGGGGAAAATGACGTCACGTGACTTTGTGTAACGTCACCCATGAACAAATACAGTTTCTTCGCTAAATTCAGCGGGAAAATTGACGTAGCTCAACACCAATTCAATCACCCGCTAAATTTAGGGTGTGGGTTACGCTGATGGCGACTCCGACGCCGATGGCGACTCCGACGCCGACGGCGACGCCGCGAAACTCGGAAACGGGCGCTTAGAATGCTTTAAAAAATTATGCGTCCATACGATCCGTATTCTATAATACGGTATGGAAAACCCACATGACGCGTAGCACGCATATTTCGCATCAAAGAACGCACAGCTCATGTTGATGATTGGTGATAATTGTCTGACACTTTTTCTGTCAGGTGGCATTTAAATTACAATTTTTCTCCTTCTTGTCTTTATTAATTTTTCTTAGGTGAGGCGTACGGCTTAGCAATGTCCTGCTTTTTCTGTGTAGCATGTCTGTAAGATAAGGGAGGATGTCTTAAACCCCTTCAATTGTGAAGTCCACTGATAAGATTGCTCGATTTTCAGCTTACTTTTATATGTGTTTTCTTCATATGTGATGTGATTCATGTCTATATACATATATTTTTTTAATGAGGTAAAAATGGCAAACACTAGGGATGTAAAAACTCATAGCCTACTTACTGCCCGCCCGTGTCCGCACTGTTAATGCTGCTGCCCGTCCTATTCTCATTGTTTGACCACCGTCCTCGTCGCTCAGGTAAAACTTCCTCAGCGTAATGTTGTAATCGGTCCAGGGCTTCAGACCATGCAAACTGTATTCGGTGATACTTGGCTTCAAGATCTTCTGGAAGGTGTGGCCCAGCGATTTTCCCGTCAGAAAGTAGCCGCTAAGTTGCACAGCTTCGTTTCCATGCAAGTGCGTGCCAGGTGTAGCCTCTAGGCTTGGCTCCACAGCAGACGACCACGTGAGAAAGGTAGCGTTGTTCGTGGTGTGATGGGCAATCATGTCCAAGCCTTGCCACAGGAATTCCTTAGGAGCTAAATGTCGTAGGGAAAAATATAAAAAGAAAATATCAAAGTATATAATGGCTCTTTCAATTTTGATTTTGATGCAGCCTAGTATTTATGAGATACTAATGACTGGCCTTCTTTTAAGTTGGTCAACACAATTTTCTCTTAGCTTGCTACAGTATTCTTTGTTACAACGTTTCCAGCAGCCCGACAAGAATCTTTCTTTATTTGGGAAGCGTTATAATGGCAAAAATAAAATCTTTGTCTTTGCCTAACTTGCAGGTCACAATGTGATAGGAAAAAGCTGGGAACACTCTTCCTTAAAATAATTTATACGTAATACGAAAGGGCTTTTTAGCCCGACCCTAGACGACAACTGGCGTATATGTGCTTTGGGTACCTGATGAGTACCTGATAACTGATTCCCATCGTACATAGCATATACGGGGAATGATATTAAGACTAGGTTTGTAATATTTACATATACATGAGTAAAATAAACATACACATACGATTAGAAACTAACTACTTATTAATAAAAAGAAACTTAAAGCTCGAATCCACGCTGCGAAAGTGGTTCGACAGCGAAGCTGTGGTATCCCCTGCAACGATGGCCCACTGCACTATAGACCTTTTTTTTTGACAAAAGCCATTAGGTGGTGCTCCAGTCTTTGACGTGCCAGGGAACTTCCGGTTTATAAGAACGAGGAGCAAAAACCACCTTAACACCGCTGCTTAAAATCTTCTAAATGAAACGTCTAACCACTAATTCTCCAGGGAACGCAAAAAGAACGAAAAAGTGCGAGATCTGAAATATGTTTCGAGTATTCTTGTAAACCTACTTGCCTCCTCCAAGATGTAATATTGTACAGCCGAAGGCCTTCTTTAAATCCCCAACTTTGTTGTCCGTGTAGAATTTATGCTTTCTAGAGCTGGTGACATAAGCAAGCTCAATAGGCTTGCAAAGGCGGTGCGACCGGAAGTCAATTGGGAAGAAAGCGACAGTTCATGTTTGTAAACAGCGAAAGGTTCTCTACCAAATGATTGACGAAAGAAAAGTAAACGCACTGTACCAAAATCCTTTTTTTATATATGAAATACATCGTACGTTGCCTTTGCCACGGCAGCTTATGCAACCCAAACCTTTACCGCGAAACGCATGCGGAGAGTGCTACGTGCTTCACATTGTTAGCGGGGCAAGTGACGTCACTCGACACTTCGTACTTTGCCGTTGCCGCGGCAGCTTATGCAACCGCACTCTTTTCTGTGAAACACATGCGGGGAGCGCTACGTATTTATCATCATTCGCGCGCTCCTTATAGACCATTCCATTTAGCGCTCTCAGGGCGGCACCATTTTGTTCGACCGCAGCGCCCTCTCCACACATCCGAGAAGTTCAGCGGGTTCGGCGAGGTAAAACGAGAGAGAGGGCACGCCGCCGACTCCGCTAGCAGACGACAAACCGGGAGGTTGCCGTTCTCCATCTTTGGGCTGTATCGGCGGGCTCAACCGAACACCGAACTCTCGCTCGTGGCTGCCGTTGTGAAGTGGTTCGCGTTCTCAGAATAGTTGTGGCTACTCCAAAATCAGCCTATAGCTCTCTGTTGTTCTATTTTGCTAAATGATAAACTAGCATATCTTTTTTCCGTTACTTAAATAGCAGTTGAGTCAGCCGGCAGTACTACCCTCAACTACTGCGTGTATTGCGGCAGGAGAGCACGTTTTTATTTATTATTTCAGACTTCCACTCATGGTCGCTAAAGGCCTACACCAGTACGAACTTTTGTATAGTAAAAAAAGGCACAGCAACCGAATTTTCTTTTCGCCAAAGAGACCGGCCAGTCTGACACAGTTTTCCCTATTTTTGTTTTTTATTTGCACGCAGGTAACAGTGCAATTGGACCCTGTGAGTCGTTTTATCTAGCATAGTATTACACGATAACTGGCATACCAAAATCTGCGCATCTGCACTTGAAAGTTCCAAAATGACGCGATTTTAAACGGAGTTTGCACGCCAGCCGGACGCTAGCTACAGCCCACTCGGCGGAGCGGACGGCTTGCGGGGGAGAGGGGGAGTGCATTTTTTTTTCTCTTTTACCCTCTCTGCTATGACCCTAATGGAACGGTCTATAATCTATCACGCGGTTTTGACACTTGTTGTCTGGTTTTCGTATCGAAACAAGTGTCAAAACCACGTGTTGACGGACAAAAAAAAAAATCCACCTGCGAGTCATATACAGCTTCGCTGTAAAACAAAAATATAGATCCATTTGAAAAAGATTTGGCGAGCGTACGTGCTTTGGTTTTCTGGATCCTGAAGTACATCCAACTTCGACACACCCAAGCCTACTTTCAGTTTCTTCTTTATATTTTTCAACAGTAGCATGAGTGGTAAATGTTACGCACAGCATGCTTCCCACACGTCCAATATCTCCCTGTGATTTACCTAGTGGTTTTCGATGCGCCTCTTCTTCCATCGTCCAGTTATTGATACCATATGTTTACTTCCCGATCAAGCGTTTTATTTGCCAAACTAACTCTTTAGAATTCAAAACGCTACGTACGTAACTAAATTAGCTTCTCGGCCATATGTAGTAGGCCAATATTTGTTTGTATTCTTATGACGCGGAGGAACTTTTTAGGTGATGCTTCATAATACGTCCGGTATATATTTATTTACTAACCCGTTTTGTTTGGATGAATGCCGTCGACCGGAAGGACATATTTTCTAAAATAAAATCATGAATTTAAAGTAGCAGAAACTTACCGCAGAGGGAAGAATCTTCCTCTTCAGGCTCAGGCTCTATATACCGATAAAATTCACGACGCCCAAAATATCTAGGGCATTCAGAAACTCCATTGCAAACATCGGTATTTGTCAAGACGCTGCCAGACGGACACTTAAATGGATCTTCGTCATACTTCAAGTCACCTGCAAATAAGACATGTTAAGCATTTCTATTGTAAATTTAATTGTCTGCCTCGCCTTGCTTTTAATATTGTATTTTTCATTCCGCACTTACTAGAACCATTTAAAAATACGTTACTCTGTTGTTAGTTAAGTCGCGAATATACCGGAGACTAAGGCAACAGCGAATGAAGAAAATGCTTGAAGTGTAAATTGAATACAAGGAACGAAACAGTCTGAATCTCTGCACTCTCGAGGTTAAACGAATTGGTCACACAAAGCACCCTTTGTTGAGTATTTTTAATAATAAACTTTAAGATCAAGTACCGCTAAAATCTCCGCGTTCTTTGCATGGAACTTTACAACCGAAGACAAACGTTTCCTTCGCAATAAAACTAATAGAGCACCCGAACAAAGACTTTGACCACTTCAAAAGCCTTCAAACAAAACGAGACAGTCTTTTAAAGCAAAATCTCTAGAACAAGCATTGTCGAGTTTCTGGAGGATGAGAATCAAGTCTTCTCGGTTTTTAGAGCGAAGCTCTTATGGTACGTTTACACTTACGGATCCGCTAGCGAATTCGCCCAGCTTTGGCCGCTGGGGCGAAACGCTGGGCGGAAAACGCCGCGGCGAGCCGTGTAGGTCCAGGACCTATTTTTGCCGCCGAACGAGGCGTTTCGCCGACCGGAAGCGACATTCTTGGGCAGCGCGACACTGCCGATGTCACGAGTCGCGTTCTTCAGGGTGCAGCAACCATAAAGTTATTATAATGTACGCTAGAGGTTCAACTGGGGCTAGTGTCTATGCGACTTTCGTTACGCAAAATAAAGCAGACAGCAACCAGTCTACTTTTGCGGAGCTCCTGTGCATTCCTATGAGAAAACGCGCGTGCATTTTGTCTCTTCGCCGGAAAATAACACGGAACGCTTTGGTTATTTGGGTCGTATCGAATAATATGTACCTTGAATAACATTCTAAAACTGTAATGGACCTTTTCCACATACCGACGGCACCAGGTGGTGGCTGCACGAACTAAAAATTGAGGAAGTGACCTACCTGCGCTACCAATCGATTTTGGGAGCTACGCTACCAGTTTCTTCGCTCTCTGAGCTGCGTCGCGAGCCAACGCGAGCCCAACGCGGCTGTAAAGAGGGGCATCCGTGGCGTCCACCCAGACGTTGTGTTTTTCTTTTCGTCCACTTTCTTTTTTTGTGTAACACAATTATATATATGCTGCAATTACGTGTTATACTTGCTAATCCACAGCCTCTTTCCGAATTTCCTCGATTTTTCGTGCCTACTTCCGCCGCTTGGCATCGGGCGCTCGCGCGTGCGCAGAACGCTTCTTGGAAAAGGTCCATTGCTTTAGCTAGCGCATTTTTCTTCATCGGTGAACGATGTCTAACTTCGCTACATTTCAGTCCCAAACATCTGTTCTGCAGCAGGTGTGTAAAAACAAGCGACGATTCAAAACAAAATAACAATCGAAAAGAATATAGTGTGTGTTCAAGGTTCGCCAGCATCCCGGTGTCGCTTATATATTGATAGAGTGCCAGTCCTGTCACCATATGAAAATGACCCAGTCGTGCATGAGCGGCTAAAAACATTCAAATAAAGAATAAGGTATGTGGGCTATGAAAGGTGGCTCTTCGTAGTGTTTTCTCTGCCGGGCAGCCTTTATCCGGCAGTTATTCTCAAAGATTTCGAGCGTGCGGGTAATGTTTTCAACGCAGAACAAACATCTTCGCACATATCCTCACGAGCAGAAAGAACAAAGCGGTACTTACTTATTTAAAATCGGAATATATTACGTGGCCTTCAATTTATTTTGATCGTACATGCACGGGTAGTTAACTGATCGAGTGTTACTGCGTAGTTCTGGCCGTCTCTCTTGTTTTTCCACATGTCCTTCGTTCGTTCGGCTCGTATATCCCTCATGCTGAAAAGTTCCGACGTCGTGTTCGCGCTAACAGTGTCGGACAGTGCACATAAATACACGTACGGAGCCGTTAAAGCACCGTTCTTAATGCGATGAATTTGAAAGATAAACGCCGTTACTGACCAATTATTTCATCGGCCTGACTCAGAGCGCAGGGAGAAAATGCCCTCACTCTTTCCCATAGAAATGCATTACGGAAAGTCACTTTTGGACTGGTTGCTGTCTGCTTCAATTTGCGTCAGCACACTAACGCCCCTTGAACCTCTAGCGTACACTATAATAACTCTATGGCAGCAACGCCCGGGAGAGACAGCCGAGGTGGGAAGTCTCGCGACTTCTCGTCATATTTGACGGAATGTCACGAGAACAGCTGCCGCAGCCGGCGCCGCCGCTGCCGCTCGAAGGAAATAGAAGTAAACACAACGCGCTCGTCGCCGCCGCCACCGGGAGCGAATCCGCTCCCGCAGCAGCGGATTTCGTCTCAGGTGTCCCGTTTCCGGCTTGAGCGGCGTCGCCCTAGCCGTCGGTATAACCGGGGGCGTTGCATTATGGGACGTTTCCCCGCTAAAGTTATCGGGGAAATTTTGTCGCTAAACCTAGCTGGGGAAATTTATTCGCTAAGTTTAGCGGGGAAATTTTACCACAACATTTAGCTTTAAAATTTTCTGGGTGAATTTAGCGGGGAAATGTTTCCGCTAAATAGCGAGGAAATTTTCCCACTACATTAAGGGGGAAAACGTTTCCGCTACGTATAGCTGGAAAATTTACCCGCTAAATTTAGCGGAAAAATTCTCCGTTAAATTTAGCGAAAAAATTTTTCGCTAAACTTAGTGGGGAAATTTTTGCTAAATTTAGCGGGAAATTGCGAAAAATTCACGCTAAATGAGAGGCGAGCAGCAGAGGAGAAGGGAAGGATACGGCGTTGGAGGTAGGAAACTTCCTCCCTTCTGTACCCTCCCCCCTCCTACTCAAGAGCTCCGCTCTAATTTGGCATTACAGAGACTCGTAATTTTTTTCTGAATATTGTTGTAGATAATATTAACATATTACTTTCAAGGAAATGTCGAGTTTGAAGACTTAGTAAAAAGGAACATCTTTTCGAACATGCGAGGCGTATAAAAATATGCATAGCTAAAAAAACTGAATGAAATCTCCAGGTATTTTTTTAGATTTCTTCACAGCGAGATCAGGAATAAAATTTCAACGCTTGCTTTTAGCTTTTTTTTTTAATAGCAGAAAGTTGTAAAAATTTGGATGTAGGCACCTTAAAAAGTAATTCGTGCCAAATATTTTTCGACTTTGGCGAGATCATTATCATTAAAACACAGCTGGAAAAGTGTGACAAGAGAAATGATTGAGGGCTTTTTATTGCAGTTCGGGAGGAGAGGTGCGTCAGTGAACCTCCACTGTGGCTCTATCGAAAAATAAGTTCGCGTTCCTACACCCATGAATAAATTGCGTCCCATCGAGTTATTTCACTGTTGACTTGGTGCCCGGTATGCGAGTCAGAAGTGTGTTTCTATTTGATTATTTGAGCTTGCTTGCTTCCTTCTTGCCCGTTTGGTCTATTAAACTACGGTGCTAGCAAAACAGTGTTCTTTCATAGTTGTGTCTTCTATTCCTCGACGCTTATTGAACTGTTTATCTCCATTAAGTACGACCTGACTTGTACGTAACTTGTTAGAAGTAATGCGCTACTTGTTAATTTTTAATGTATCGAAAAAACGACTTAGCTACTTCTTGAGAGGAGGAACAAGTAATGCGCTTTCGTTACTCTTTGATGGTGTAACGAGTCACGGTGCTTAGTTACATCCAGTGTTGTACATGCGCCTCAAAAAAAGGAACGGAAGCTCGTTCCTCGTTCCTTCTGATTTTTGGAACGCGTTCCCGTTACAAGTTTCATCTGTGAGAAAGGAACTCGTTCCTGTTACAGTTTAAAAAAATGGAACGATCGCTACAAATAAGTTACATTTGTTTTTTGCTGATTACCATGTTTAGTTAAATCAAGCAGAGTTTTTTTTTTAATCTATCCCATTTATAGGCAACATACGAGTTTGTATGTCTTGATGGAAAGGCACCAGGAGAAGAAAACAGGCGGAAGCACGGTTTTATTTGTTGATATATTTAAGTTAAAAATCTCAGCTTTTAACCATATTCATGTTTGTAGTGGACGATTCAGACGAGCCAAATGTACTGTTACCCCACACTGCACGAGCATTTTACAACAACTTCGAACGTTTCAATTTAACAAAGTATCTTGTTAGAACTCAACAACAGTTGCTCCTCGATGTTGTTGTCCGCAAGAAGAGCAAGATAAAAAAGTGTAGGGCGTTTGGAAGGTCAGTCTTGAAAACTACAAATACTTCTTTGTGAAGGTTGAATTTGTTGTTCAGTTTGCAGGTGGGGGACAAGAAAAGGTATTAAAGTATTTTTTTTGTATCTTTTGAGTGACCAATGTTTTGGACACAAGGGTGCGTCGATGTCTGTCAACCTGTGATTTTATTGTAACTGTTGGTATCGTTATAAAGTTCAGAAATGGCTGAAGTCGGCCTTAGATGTCTGGGTGTGTGAGGATTCGTGGAACCAAAGAAAGTAGCATGAGTTTGAAACGACCCTCTTTCTTTGTCTTTTCCTATGACTAAAAGTTTTGCTTTGTGTAGCACAGTTTCGGGCACTCAAAAAAAAAAATCAGTGTTCACCAGCTCTTCTGCACCCCAAACTGTCAGCGAGCGAGGACCACACAAAAAAAATCCATAAGATTAGTAGCCAAAAAGTTGACGCGATCCTGCTCTTCGTACAGATATTGGTTTCCTACTTTAAAAATTTCCCTGTTAAAAATAAAATAAAAATTATCCCACTGGACGAAAAAAAGGAACGCCGTTACTCTTTCCTTTCTAGTTAAAATGTAACGCGTTCCCGTTCCAGTTCCAGCTATGCAAAATGGAATGGCAGCGTTCCTTCATTCCTCCTAAAAGGAATGCGTTCCAGGAACGCCGTTCCGTACAACAGTGGTTACATCTAAAGGGGAACGCGTACAAGTCACCCAATTTAGTTTTCGCCAGAGGAAAAACGTTCGATTCAAGGATCTTACGGCACTAAATTATTAAGATATCATTGTGTCAGCAACCAGCTGGTACATCAAAGTTAGTACGTACATTTGTTTGTTTTTGTCCTCTCTGTTTCTACTCACATGCATTAACCCATGCTTACAACCGTAGTAACATTAATCCCAAACTGATTTTTCCTGATGCTGTCTAATTCTTCTAAACACTGGGAGGCGGCTACTGCTACACAAAAACAATACACTCAGAGTGACGAGAAAGGAACGCGTTTCGTTTAAGCTGAAGGTACGAGTTTCTTTTGAATCTCAGTGACGCGTAACGTACTTAATCACTTCGTTGAGCTAGTAACGAGTAACGTTATTTGACTACTTTTTTTATTAACGTACGTACATCTATGTGTACAAAGTCTACTAACTGACCCAACGAACTCCCTCAGTGTGTCTTGGATGGATGGATGGATGGATGGATCTGGCTAAACCCTGTGAATCGGGCGGTGGCTTGCGCCACCTAGCCAACATTATAAATCTAATTATATGTTTTGAATTCCAAGATTAAATCTCACCCCTGCCTCGATTTTAGCCACCAGTCTGATAACCTCCGCTTGGTTATTTCTACCCGTGTAAAGTCTATTTTTCCTTCACTGTCTTTAAAACCCAATGCTTTGATTAAATCCGCCCGGTCACTGTTAACTGTTGGGTGAAGCCCTTTTTCGACGTTAGCACCGCCCCCTGGTGGCCATCGAGGACAGGTGAGAAAGGGAAGAAGCAGAAAAACTTGCCAAAGCGACGTCAGGGCCAATGTTATGCGGCCCTTGCTTGCCTCTCAGCTTGCTCTAAAAAGGAGGCCGTGACGTCTCAACGCCATTAACAGGTAAAAGGGGGCTCAAAGGTTCGCCGCATGGCAATTGTTGCCGGCTTTAAAAATAATAAAGGTGGTTTGCGTAACACCCTTCTCAATGGAAGCGCTATCACCAAATTCAAGAGAGCTAAGGTAGCCTGATATTAAGTAAGTTTTTTTTAAAGTTTTTCGAATTCTTTTTAATGGTTGGTAGATATAGGTAGTTCTGAATGCACACTTACCTAGGGCCAGTGGACTGGAGGAAGTCGCCAACAATCGAGCAGCTCCTGTGAAAAAAAAAAGTATCGCAAGTTGCCCTGCAATTCTGTTGCTACGTGAAACGTTCTTGGTTTAGCACTAGTAACCTCCAGGCATTCCTTCTCGAGCTCTGCCTCCAGGACCCTCGTTCGTCTCCACTGCATTGATTCAACCCCATTGACCATACTCACCCCTCTCCACCCCTGTAATGAGAAAAACAAAGGGGCGAGAGTCGAAGACCCAGGTATGCTATTGCAGACCTTTCGTCGTCTCAACCCATGGACTCCGAGCTCACAGAGCAATACCATCGTATGAGTATGGTGCCTGGATCGCGTCTTCGAATGGTGTGTTTAGCGTCTTATCCCGCCCATACATCAAAAGTGGTCCCCAAGTGGCAACAAATGACGTCACAGAAGCCGGAGTGTCATGCTGTTGCCTGTCGCGATCCTGGCGGTTGGCCATAGAAATGCTGACGAAAAGCACGAGCGAACGCGAGTGTCGCTGTCGTCACGGCATCCCAGGCGTCCCAGATTCCGGCTGCTCTGGCTCCCGTGACCTGTCACAGTGGAGAGCGACCTGTAGCAGAACAGACGTCTGCTATTTCTACCACAACCGTTGGGACGCCGCCAGGGTCGCGACCGGGGACAACATGACACTTCTATGACATCAGCAGGCGGAAATCGAGGGACCACTTTTTTGGCCGCGGTAAACACACCAGTCGGAGTCGTGTTCCAGGCACCATAGTATGAGTCTCCCGTGAGCCAAACCAAGATCAAAGTACATGCAAGTGGCAGGGACATTCAAATTATGGTACCGCGTACGTGAGGTGGCGCGCAGAACTGATATATCGTGTAATTCACTCCCCGATAACATTCTAACAATATAGAAGAGCCCAGCACGTTTCGAGCGGCACTTGCCGCTCTTTACACGTAATTAACCTAAACTGTTTTTTGTTGGTGTGTGTGTTTTCACAGTGAGTTTTAACATAATTTGCTGTTTGTCCCCCCTTATGTAAAGCCCCCTGAGGGCGATATAAAGGTACAATGAATGAATGAATAAATGATTGAACCAATACTTGTGACAGGTCAGACTGGCTATTAATCGCAAACACAAACTGTGCGTGCTTGTCCTTCATTATCTATTATTTTTCTTGTGCGGCACTTTCTAAATAACGATTTCTCACAACTAGCGGTTTCGTATTCATTTTCTATATCAGATTAAAAGCCTGACAAGCTTGGCGTTCGCTACAGGATGAGACCGCGGGTGTTACCCTTAACATTTTCGACGACTAACATGGATATTAAGAAATGGTTAGATGTGGCGGAGCCTCTATGTCTACAGGGACCGGATGCACATGAATGGACAGACGAGGAACGCGCACGAGAACGAGACGAACGGGCCGCCGAAAGAGATGGAGCCAAGGAAAAGTTAGCCTCAGAAAGAGAAGCAACTCGGGAAAGGTTGCAGTCGGAAGAAGGAGCGCTCTAATTAAGAGCTAGGATCGCTGAGTTAAAACCAAGGCCAGGTCCCTCTAGAGGTGCCGGTGGTGGCGAGGGCAAACAATTATCGGGAGCTCAAGTGAGTCCGCACGAAATGATCCCAGCCTTCTAGGAACAGAAAGATGACCTGGACGCACACCTCACACGCTTCGAACGGGTCGCTGTAGGGCACGAATGGCCAAGAGAAAATGGGCAATTGCGTCGAACATGTGCTTAACGGGGGAAACATTGGACGTGTATGGATGGATGCCCCCTAGATATCCTTAGATTATGAAAAAAAATATTTTTTGCATTTCTCACTCGATTTCGGTTTCCAGCAATTGTTTATGGCGAGAAGTTCAAAGAAAGTAGGCCCGGGGAGGGAGAAATTGCCAAACAATACGGCACGAGGTGGGCTGGTTACTTCGACCGATGGATCTATATATCGAAATCTCAGCAGACATGCACGGATGCACTGGACTTGTTGGTGGTCGAACACCATTTTGAAAAATTTCCCCACCGAACTAGCCGTCTTCATAAGAGAGAGGAATTTCAAATCGTTATCGCCGGCGGCAGAGGCTGCTGGTATGTTTTAAAGGCCCAAGGACAGTCAACTTTAGCGTTTCTCCGGGGAAATGTGGATGTGAATCGGGCGCTAAACAAACATAAAGATTGGGACCTACCAGATACGGCGATGAGGTGCTCTTTGTGCGGCAAGAAAGGCCATTGGACGTCTCTCTGCCATTCGAAACCAGGTCAAGCTCAACCGTTATGTCACATTTGCAAAATAAAAGGCCACATGTCTAGGACGGGCCGTCATCGTACACGTAGGCCTCATGTGTCCGGTCTAAGAGCACCACAATGAACGGCAGCAACGGATTGACAAGAGGAATCTGGGAAGGCTGAACTTGGGAATGCCTGTCATGAAAGGCCTTCTTAACGGTTAACGAGTAATGGTATTAAAGGACACAGGCTGTGATACCGTGGTGGTACGTACAGGTCTGGTTCCCCTGAAAGAGGTGAGCGATGCGAGGAGCCTAATTTTCTTTGTTGATAGAACATCTCAAACGCTACCTGAAGCAAACATTTCAGTAGCTTCCCCTTCCTTCATCGGAGAGGTCGTAGCCAAGTGCATGGACACCCAACTATATGATCTTATAATAGGCAACATCCTAGGGGCACGCGAAGTGAACGTCTCGAATCTAAACTCAGAAGCTCCTCATGTGACGAAAGTCAATTAATGAAGCTGCAATATTCTTGAGGATAAAACCAAGTGCTTTGTCAGTGAAGTGACAGAAGCCGTACCGAAGTGTCGCACGAGGCGAGCCAAAATAGCCGTAGTTAGAAATATAGGAATAACTCGAGAAATTCTAAAGCGGTGCAGAAGAATGCACCCACGTTGTGGGCTTACTGGGAGATGACAGAAACGATATTCCGTATCAGAGAAGGAAGCTCTCACAGCTTCTAAATCTCCAGAAACATCTTGTTCCGGTACTATCATGTATCATCAGGCAAGGAGTTTAAACAAGTCGTTCTTCCGAACGAGCTAAGAAAGCAGGTCCTCGAAATACCTCCTGACAGTCCAATGGCTGGTCTCCAAGGTGTAAATAGAACAACAAACATGGTGCTTGAAGAGTTTTATTGACCTGGAGCACAGGCATACACTAAAAGGTATGTCAGCTCTTGTGACATTTGACAGAGAAGATTTCCAAAAAGAAAAGTGCCGAGAGCACCGCGGGTCGAATACCCATCTTTGTCACTCCGTTCGAAAGGGTAGCCATTGACATTATTGGTCCCCTTTCCTCAACCTCCGAAGGTGAAAATCTATTTATTTTCGCCATGGGGCACTTCGAAACCAGGTACCGTGATGTAGTGGCACTACCAATGAAGGACACAAGGCGGGTGGCCAAAGGGCTCTTAGATATGTTCTCGCGTGTGGGATTGCTGGGTAAACTGTTTTTTCGACAAAAGGGCGAATTTTAAATTAGAATATATGCATGACGTGACCAAACTGCTGTGAATTCGGCAAATGTTGTCCATACCATACCATTTTCTATTTAAGGGACTAGCGGAGAGGTTTAATGAGTCACTAAAATAGATGTACGAGTGTCAAAAGAGGCCACGTTCGTGGGATCGATATCTTATCTCTTGCTCATTCGAGTTTGGGATTGGTTTGGGATTCTTTTTGAACTTCTGTATGGCCGCCACGTCCGAGTGCAACTGACAGTCCTAAAGGAGAACTGGACCCAAGATGACCTCAGCGTAGAATTCAAAACGACATATAGCTATGTATTAGAGCTGTGAAATAGACTTGGACAAACCTTAAAATTGGCCCACCAGAAACTAGGTGAGGCTCAAATATCACAAAAAAAGGTTTTACGACATGAGATCGTCAAAAAGACAACTTAAAGGAGCTGTGCAACAATTTCAGGGCTTTGCTTAAATAATTGTGGAAGTTGATGCAGTGAACTTCTGCAGTGAACTACAGAAAACAGATTTTGCCTGGATACCCTAGTTTTTACTTAAAAAAATGAAAAAGATCCAGGTTTTTGCCGCCTCTCAACTCGTGCATCGTCTTCCGGGTCACGTGCACAGTGACGTCACTAGAGTAGGCGCGGAGTTCCGGAAAAGTTCTCTCTTTAGAGCCATCAGCGAGCAGCGAGAACTCATCCGCTGCCGACTGCGTGACCACCCGTCCTTGCCCGTCCGGCGCTGTTCCCCTCCCCCTCCGGCTTCTGGCGGCTGTTCGCGGTTTTGTGGACCTAGGATAGATGGCGCCACTAAAACTCCGTATAATAAAAGTTGTTGATGATACCAGGGTGTTGACGCATTTATATATACGTTGGAACGACACGATTTGTAAAAAGAGTTACCTTTTATCGAGCAGGTATTCGCACAACTTGCTATCTTTCTTACAACGACCCAAGTGACGTCACGCCGCTTGTTTCTCATGGCCGCCGCTCGTGGCTGCAGGTCGGGAAATATTCCAAGTTTTGCCTCGCTATTACGCGGCGGAATCGTAACATTACGATGAAAGGAGGTGTGTTTTCTGCCATTTGTGACACAGTGAACAATATCAAAAGCAGAAAATGCCAATTCTTTCAACGTTAAAATCGTTGCACAGCTCCTTTAAGGGTGATCGCGCATTTATCTTGCTACCAAGTGAACAAAACAAGCTGCTTATGTACTGAACGGGCCAATTCCCTAGGGTTGAAAAGAAGAATTAGGTTGACTATTCGTTGGACCTAGGACACGCCAAGAAATTGTTTCAAGGAATTTGCTGTAGCAGTACATAAAATGAGATTTTAAGCGGGGTGAGAACCAGGGGTGTTGAGTTGTAGCAGTGGAAGTATCACACTCTGAAATACTATTACCATGCTTGAGTATTTCAAAGACCCAAAATCGCAAGGAAGTGGGCGAGTCCAAGGAACTTTCCGAAGCGCAACGTGACGATGTCGAACGTATTCTCAAGAAGTTTATAAAGACATTTTTAGCGACGTTCCTCGAAAGATAAACTTATTAAAATGTTATTTACAGCTTACAACAGCATCTCCCATACAGACGCAGCAGAACCCCATACTATTTGCAATGAATTGAAAAAATGAAGAGGTGTAGGAGACGCTCAGACTTTGCTTCCTAGAAATTGCTATCTCACCCTACAGCTTCTTTCTGGTGATATTGACTTCGAAAAACTTAACAATGTTCGCGGAGGCCGAGAATTATGTATTTTCCTAAACTGGATCTCGTCAAAGGATATTGTCAGATTCCCCTTACTGACAAGTATAAAAACAAATCACATCTACATGTGGTGAATGATGTTGACTGGGGCGAAGCTCTGGTGGTACTGATGATACTGATTTTATTGTTCATAAGTAGTGCTGATGGTGCTGATTTTTTTTATTGCTCATAGCTAGTGCTGAGTTCCGGGTGCGTTTCTACTTCATTATTACTGCTTTATGGTAGGTGAAATGCATAGCCAGTGGTTCTTCTAGCGCATCAGCTTGGATCCGCTAGAAGCCGTGGGAGCGCATCTCCACCGCTTAAGCCAACAGTCCATGTCAGAAAGAGAATGTGTGGTATGGAACGTGGTTATATACGCATTTGAGCAGTTGACCGCAGCGCCCTCGTGTCTATAAACGTTGAGCCAATGCATGCAAAGTTTAACGCGATTATATACGCATTTGACCGCAGCGCCCTCTTCTGTATAGACGTTGAGCGGCAACATGCAACGTTTCATCTATGACAGACAGATGGGATGGCAATCGATATGAGCACGGACGCCGGACGGATGGACCCTAAGGACCCCTAAAAAAACGGCGTTCTCAACGTCGTCTTGGATGTACCAGTTCAAGTATATGCCATTCGGAATCAAAACAGCATCGGCTGTCTTCACACGACTATTGGGGACGCTTCTTGGTGACCTTCCAAACGTAAAACGCAGGGGTGGCTTAAATCGAAAGACAGGTTGCGGTTTGGTAGTCTTGTGCTACTGCTATCTTATGTACAGTTGGGCTGCTTTTGACTCTGATAGATTGAAAGTAGTTCGAGTTTCGTTTATTGCTCTGGACAAACGCTTGCCCGCCCCCCCCCCCCCCTACCCCCCCCCCTCCCCCCCCCCGCGGCTCCTGGAAGGTTTGTGGTTTTGTTAGGGGCTCTTAGGCCGGGTCAGCCTGGCCACCCCTGCACTACGCGCTGATAGGAACACAAACATGGGACGAGCACATCAAGAAGCTGTGCAGTGTATTCTAAAAAATAAGAGAAGCCGGCATGACCGTCAAACCAGAAAAGTTCGAAGCCGGAATGGCCAAGATAATATTTCTTGGACACAAACTGGCGGCTGCGAAATCGTACTGTTATCATCTATGCTGGAGAAAATATTCGGATCGAAAAACCTCCGAAGAAAGAAACAAGTTTGATCGTTCCTTGGACTGAGGGATTATTATCGACAATTCATTCCTAACTACGGACGTGCAGCTCAATACTTAGTTTAACTCACGAAAAATTAGGCGGATTAGACGGATGCCCAAGAGGCAGCATTCACAGAAATGAGGAGGGCACTCTCCTCCCCTCCAATTCTCAGAGAATCGGACTTTTCAAAAGCTTTCGTGTTAAGGACGGATGGCTGGAGCGGTTATGCCGGGGGAGTACTCTTGCAAGAACATTGGGGTGTATATTACATCCAACAGCCTATGCAAGTAAACGACTCAATGATAGGGAAATAAAGTACTCGACCATTGAGCGAGAGATGGCTTCTCAATCTTGTTTCTTTGCTGTGTTCACTATGAGCTTTTAGAAAGCATGATTTTGCCTAAAAACAAACAAAAAAAGTTCTATTTGTAGGAACTTTGATTAGAGATTAGCACAAAATGACTGGCGCTTGATGTTTTCTAAAACCTTTAGTTTATAATGTTTTCCGGCACAATCTATATTGTTTTTGTACAACCAGGTCTCACCGGTGGTTTCAAGTGGCCCGTCCCGACCTGGGCGCGTTCTAACTTCGGTAGTATAGTTCGCGGCACGTCCGCTTGGGAGACGGGGCTTAACATCCCTGAAACCCCTTCGAACGTTTATGTTTCGGCGCCAAAATGACCGATTTAAGCCAAAATAGAAGAGTCACAGCGAACACTACCGAATGCGATACTCCCGGACCAAAACGAGCAACCGTGCAGTTCTCCGAGTGATTGCAGCGGGAGAAATGGCGGCGTTGCGATGGCTATTATAGTAGGTTACAAGTAGGGATCCGCGTTTTCGGTTTCTATTTTTTCAATATTCGGCGTACTTTTTTCGGTGTTTATTTTAAAATTCAATTTTCGTTTTTTTTCGGCGTATATTTATGCACAAAAATGTTTATCAACTTTTTTCGGTGAATATAAAAGAAACACCAACGGACACCGTATCAGATGATTCTCGTACCTGGCATTTGTGATCCCTCAAAGAATAACGGCACAGACACATTGAAAAAGAAATGGACACTTCATTTGCCAAATGTGTGCAACAGTAAAACAATAAAATAAAAACACAGAAGTACACACAAGTCAGATATGGAGCGCCCCAAAAACATGGAACTTCACCTTCTGTACATCAGGACTAGGTGATCTTATTATAGTACACACACATGTACTTTCCCAGGTTCTTTTCCTTGAACCGCACCCTGAGCTTCGAGAATGCCCCCTCAACGCTAACACTGGACACTGGCAGGCTGAGCAGATGAAGCGCTGCCTGAGCCAAAATCGGACAATCAACCGATTGTGACCGCCAAAAGAGTCACGGTGCGATGTTTTGAAGCGCAACACAACATGCAGAGCTTGCATCAAGTCAGTTTTCCTTGCAACGAGTTTGAAAGCACCCCCGTACATGGCAAACCCATGCGGCATTTCGGACTTCAAGTTCCGATCGATGATGCGCACATTAAAGCAAATCGTCGTGATGCCATCCGTGCATTCCATACATTCGGACACGCTTTGATAGACGCTGTCGTTCCACTTTTTCGCCACGGCTCTGCTGTACGACTGGAAGGTTAAAGTGACCTTTTCCGGTTAAAACTGAATTTTCGAAAATGAATTCGACGAACTTTTATCGGTTTTTATCACTTGAAGTCGAAAATGCCGAACTTAAAAAAAAAACTGACCTTTTTCGGTTAAAAACGATTTTCCAAAAAGGAATTCGGCGTACTTTTATCGGTTTTTATCGGTTTGAAGGCCGCTGTACAAACGGGACGTCCTGCAGGGAAGAATCTTCTCTCCCGAAGCTGGAGACGGGGAGGGAAAGGGCCAGCGTTGGGTGGAAAGGGCGTCTAGAGAATGGGATTAGCCTCGGGGCGAGCCATCCTCTCGAGAGGGAGTGGGGACGGAACAAAGCTGCCGTGGGTAGGGAGCCTTCATGTGCGCTTTGCTGGGGGTTCCGGCTACCAGGTGGAAGATAAGCTTGTCAAACGGCGACCTCGGATGCGAGGACGGGCACGTCAGAGAATTTGAAAATAGCTGCTTGATTAGCCGGAGGACCCAGTGCGGTCTACTGGCTCTAGAAGGTGACTCAGATGAAGAAACTCGTTTTGCTCCAAAACTCTAAAAGCATTCTGGAACGTGAACTCTTGACACAAATAAAGATAACACATGCATGAAAAACTACGAAGGCACCTAAGCTTTCTCCTATGGTGTCAGAATGCGTGAGCATTACAGGCAGAGTTATGTTGGCGCAACTTGCAATAAAGAAAGAAAAAAAAAGTTATGTTGGCGCAACTAGGCGCAACGAATAGCGCGCTAGTTTCACGATCAAGAGGGCCTAGCTTCGAAACCGGGCAGGGGATGGTTTTTTTCTCGTGTTCTTTTTTATTTCGCTTATTTTTTTTTGTTCGGTCACGTGACAATAAAAATCGCATGAACAGAAATTTTTTTGGCCACGTCACCAGAGATTTTTTTTTTCTTATTTCTCTTATTCTTCTGTTTTTTTTTCCCCCTTTCTTTCGGTTTACGCTCCCTTTTGCAAAACTCTTTGCACCAATTTCGCGTTACTTTGGTGTCAGCCGAATAATTTTATTTATGGAAGGGAATTCTGCCGTACGTATCTTATGTTACTATTACCAACCCTGGCTTGCAATACGCATAGAGAATTTCGTCCGGCAACCAGTTTGGGAATGACGAGGCCAAATTTGTGTTATAATTTTTTTGAGGTATGAGCATCATTTCGGCCTCGTTATCAGTCGGTCTCTAAGATTGGCTCGTCAAGTATCTTTTCGGAAAGAGTAGGCGACTGGCATGTTTACAGTGCACGTGTGTCGACCAGAGTGAACATTGCTGAAGCGCTTCCAGTGTGATTTTGGCCGTAAATAACTGAAGGCCCCGGACAAACCCACCCCATGTAGAAAAGTATCTACCTTTCTGGTTTCATAGAGAGGTATGAAAGGGACGAATCCCAGCCGAGTCAAACTACCGGCTTGCAAACGCAATCGTGTTGGCAATAGCTCTAAGGAGTTTGTATGACTCTCTCTGGCGGTGTGCATAGCGTAAAGGTACGAAAGTAATATATGCTTTCGCCTAGTCACCTCGCAAACGGTTGGGTATTGGCTACAGAGATCCATTTCGCTTTGTTTTATCACCGGGATTATAGCTTGATTTCTGTGTTCCTAATTTCACAGACAGAACGAAATCGCTTTTCTCGTGGGGCGTCACGGCGGTGAGACAGAAATCAATCAGTGTACTGGAATTCGACGCTTGTGGTCGTTCTATAGCGCTTCTAAAAACCGTGCGATCACGGCTGTGCAACGTCAACAATGCATAAACTGCAGTTACTTGTACACGTATTGCATCGTGAGGGAACGACTATGACTGGGTAAACAGGAATATGGAGAATGGGTGCGTGTGATTTGTTGAAGTTCGAATCAACAAATCAAGCTTCAACGAATGCGATAGTATTGCATTCACTCAACCAGCTATATGAGTTTTCAGACGGTATATACCTTCTAAGTATGCGATTCGTGTTCTGCCAGTGGTACCTCAGCTAAATTAAAAAACAAAATCCACGTTGAAAAAAAAAAAAAGTTTATGGTGACTCGAGCCGCTTCCGCGCAGAATCATGTTTCACGTAAGCGTAATCTTGGGGTCGATACACGACGAGGGGTCTTCAATCATAAAAATA
The DNA here is from genome assembly GCF_016920785.2 of Ixodes scapularis. NCBI lineage: Eukaryota > Metazoa > Arthropoda > Arachnida > Ixodida > Ixodidae > Ixodes > Ixodes scapularis. The sequence goes on along the minus strand of NW_024609868.1, from coordinate 119,069,843 downwards.
GTTTGATTACGATTATTCGCAACGCTAAAAATTTGAAAGCCAAGCAGTGAAGACAACGGTGTTTTTATAAATATTATATACATTTCATTTTACACTGTTTGAATACGCTGCCGTCGTTATGTTCTTGAATTATTGGCTAGCTTGTGGCGGACAGGGAAGTCTTGCAGGACCATAAGATAGGAGGACCTACACTAAACCTGCCGCGCTGCGAAAAATGTTAGTCCAGTGCATACAAGCTTGTTCAAGGCGGACGGAGCGTTGCGCATCCGGCAAAGCGCATTCGGTCGCTGCCCGCGGCGTTTTTTCTTTTTTTTTTTTCGGGCAGCGAAATAATTTTTGGTCAAGCAGCAGGCCCCCTTTTCGGCGGGCTAGGCCGGATTAACGGAGGCGTCTCCTAATCCATTCTCCGTGTTGTCCCCTCGGGGAAGGGCGGTAAACAGGGGGGGGGGGGGGCGGTGAAGGAAGGAAAGGAGGGCAGGGGAGGAGGAAACGCAAAAAAAGTGGAAAGCGCGAACTGTACGGCGGCCTTTAAACCGAAAACTCCGAACCCAAGTTACAAGACAAGAAGTCAGCGGCGAATGCCCCTCAAAGGGAGTCATATAGCCCTCCACCACCTCCGCATCCAATAGTGCCCCATCATTTCCGTGACATCGCGAGTAACGCGCGACTTTCTACTGCGGAGGGATTTGAAACCGGCGCATCACGCTTGTGGGAGGAGATTCTCCTACCTTTTTGGGACTTGTAACCGACTATAGTTCGGTTCTTGAGTACGAATCGGTGCCACGTTTACCGAGTAAGCTTATAGCAGTCTCCCAACTGAATTGTTCTAGTAACCTTGGCTGTGGAGGAGCAGTTTATCCAATGCAGTACAACCACTAGTCTGGGGTCTTTAACGTTCACCACGCAGTAGTCATACACGCAGACTTGTACACGTTACTGAAAAGACGTAACTGATTACAATTGCAATTACTTCACTGTAAAAAGTGACCGATTACAATTACAATTACAGCCTCAAAAAGTAATCGATTACTTCCCACATTACTTGCCGTTCAATTTCTTTTTATTAAAAATAGCCGCCTCGGTGGCTCCGAGGCGAGAGCGCCGGCCTACGGATCCCTGGGTGGCGGGTTCGAATCCCGACCGAGGTGCCTCGCAATATGAGGGAGGCTTATTGCGGAAAAGGCGCCATGTAACCGAGCTTTCGGTTTCACGTCAAAAGATCCCCAGGTGGTCCAAATTAATCCTCAGTCCTCCGCTGGGGCGTGCCAGATGCCCGTCGTTGGTTTCGCACGTAAAACACCCAAATTTGACTTTTTTTGTCGTTTTATTAATGTAGCATAATCCTTGGAGTCTCGCGCTCAATTGTTCCAAAAAAAAAAAAAAAAAAAAAACAAAGCCTTGACCGTTTTTGCTTGGTGCTGAGTGAGTGACGCCAACTCACCCAATCCCTCTTGTGAAAAAATAAAGTAATAAAAAGAGCGCTGTCTAAATACATTGCTCAGAAGAGACTGGATAAGGTCATTTTTCATACCCGGCGCAGTCTTCTGTGTACCAAAGAAAAAAGAAAAAAAAAAAAACGTACCCAGGAAACGAGGTTTAGTGAAGTGGCTTCCTAATCCTTGAGGTCCCGTGCTTATAGACCGACACGCTGTTTACAAACAAGCCCGTATTTGCCCACACCAGGTGTGGGCACTGCGCGTGCGCAGAAAGCGAATTTCCGTGACTTGAAGCGTCTGCGCATGCGCAGTGCCGTCCACAGTGCCACCGCAGATGCGTGACGTCAGGGCCGCGTGTTGGTCTTTTTTTTTTATAGTCGTTTTGAAAAAAAAAATATATCGACCGTTGCTTAGAGCTGTGTGACTCCAGCAACTCCCCCCCCCCCCCCCCCCCCCCACACACACAAAAAAAAAAGAAAAAAAAGGTTGAGAAAAATTGTAATGGGTAATTTTGTAATCGATTACAGCAAAAAAAGTAATTCGATATTGAGGATCGTTACTCCTTAAGGGATGTAATTGACGCGTTACAAAACTACAAAAAAATGTAATCGATTGGAAATAATCCATTACTTGTAACGCATTACGTACGGCTGGGCATCATACACAACCGCACGCCGGTACGACGCTCATCCAGGTCGAAACGGGTAGGGGTGGGGATTAGACCCTGGATCCCCAAGTTCTGCAGTGTGAGCTTTCGCTCCAGGTGCTCCGAGCTGGTGTGCGCTAGCCCACTCGGTCACCGATTCCCTCTGTTGACGTAGCTGGGGAATTGCAGTATTTCCCAGTAACGATATTTGAATGCGGTTCATAGATTGGATCCGAGCATTGCGTGAGCACTCGATTTGGGCTCGTGAGAATCAATAGCTCGACAAGCATTTGGGTAGTGGCCCGTGTCCAATCACTGCAGCGACGACAACTGCCGAACCACAATGCCTGGAACTCAGCGCGTACCAGGCACGTAGCCATGGGAGGGGCGGGGGGATTGGGCCCGGTTTTTTCTCGAAATATTTATATCTTTCTGGGACCTTCTCTCCGTGCTCTCCCTCATAAAGCATTTTGTCATGGGCGCCCCCCCCCCCCCCCCCCCCCCCCGAACCAAAATCCTGGCTCCGTGCTTGGCGCGTACCCTGTGCTATGCCAACTCCAGCGCGTGGCTATAATCAACATTGGCGGCATATAATCTTATCCAGATCACGTGGCCGCTTGTCCTGGCTGCGTGTTAAAAAAACAACCACTGCTTGTTCTTAAAAAAAAATTGCGACCTCTATTACGTGAGATGAAAAACGCTCGCGTGTTTCACGGGTCAATAATATCAGGGAGTTGTTCTAAGCGGTACTTGCGCGAAGTACAAAAATTGTTGCATCGCCCCTTTAAGCTTCTACTCGATCTCGTAGCACATTTTATTTTCATGTTCAATAAATGGTACACTCCGAAACTTCCTCCCACTACAACTTCCTCCGAGAGATCTTTCACATAAAATTAGTGCAACCGGCGGAGGCCTGGAGCGCAAGTTCGTCTGCTTTTTGCGCAGGGGTTGCGGTGACGTCGGAACGCCGAGATCAGGTTGGCTCTGATTGAAAGGAAAGTGGGGAGACTTCAATGCTATGTGCCTTGAGGCTTCCCCCACTAGACTTCGAAACGGAGCCAATCGGAGCTCGGGGTTCCGACGTCGCCGAAATCCCCCACCAAGAAGGTGACAAACTTGCGCTCCGCATGGTCACTGACAGCTCAAGAAAAGCAGGGCGTGGCATATTATGTTAGTCAAACTTCTTAATTTGTGATTGGTTCTTGGGCGTTTTTATCAGCCAATGCTGCAATCTGATTGGCTGAAGCGATAACAAGCTTCTCGGGAGTCGCCACGTCCTACGTTTTTTTAAAGTCGCAGTGGCCATAGCAGAACAGAACTCGTTTTGGATATTTTTAAAATAGACATATAGGATAAACTTTCTCGTTGCTATGAATGACTTTCTACGGAAGTCAGTTTACCCACCATGCGTATAACCGAACCCGACGCTCTAATGGCGGCACTGCACAGCTTCTCCATACCAAAAAAAAAAAAATAAAAATAAAAACACGAACGTTTTTGGAAACACAGAGCAGAAAGCGGAGAAGATGTCGCCCCTTTTATGTCATCTCTGATTCACTAAGTTGAGGGTCTTTGACTTAGGCGAGCACGATCCCCTATCACCGGCAATAGGGCGAGAATATTTGAGGTTTCGCTGCTGGCACATGATGACTCTGACTTTTGAAAAGGGTCTATTGTCACTGCTGGGAAAAGGAATAATAGTTGCATTGGGAGTACAAAAGGACGTAAAATTACTTACGTTCAAATAAAAGTAGAGTTAGGAGTAGACGCTTCATCTTCGCTGCAAAGAAGATACTCAAATGCCCATCTTCAAGCGAGGTCAACGGCGCTCGAGTTATCGCTCATCCTGTCTATCGGATCCCATTGGCGGTCTTGTTGGTTATCTCTCACGAGCCACCAATGAAACCGCCGTGAAGTGACGGCAGACAGCCGCGTCGAAATACGATACAAAGGCGGGGGAACTCGACGGTCTCTTTCACACGTTTGCAAACTGCGCACTCGCTCTAGAGCAGTCCGACGTACACTCCCAGGGGACTACTGTCGTTGGTCTTGTTCAGCGAACTAAGCATTTTACCAAGACTTTTTCGAAATCACCTTATTATTTCGAACTGGCCCTTAACAGCACGTTTTGGAGGTGCAATGTGAAATGTCGACACCAATATGGTTCACTGAAAATACCATCTGCTAAAAGTTCTCAGTGAGAAGGAAGATCGGCATGGGGACTGCATCATGATAACCGTTTCAGTGGCAAATGAGGGGACACAATTATGGCACTTAGGCAGCATGCCAACAGGTACGACGTACTGATCGCCCATATTATTGGTTGAACCGAATAAAGGAAGAGCTATGATTACTGTTTCCAGTACATATCTGATCGGTTTAAAGCAGGACCTTCTAAATTGCAGAACAAGCGATTGCAAACTAAAATCGGCATGTGCTTTGTTCCTTAGTAAGTGTCTGTGCATCGACGCTATTGATTGAGAGCTTGGGTTTTCTCATGGACTAGAAAGGCGGTGCCAAAAGCGGAAGGTTGTGGGGAAGTTATCTTACTGCATGCCCAACATAGAAGTACAACACGGAGCCGGGGTTTCAAAACAAGGGACTACAGTGGGGCCCCATATTCTAGAACTCTATAGACCTTTCCATCGCTTATCACCCGGGCGAAAAATGCTGACTCGCTGAGCTGTGACGCATGAGCAGCGTTTGATCTATCGCACAGCAGAGCAACAGCGCATGCTCAGAAGGCGCTCCACAGCTCAGCAGACAAAGATGGCAGCGCGCAGAAGGCGATTTTTGCAAAGGTCTATACTGTCAGGATTGGGGGTGAACGAGCATTACTGAATGCGTCCGGGTCGGTTGATCAGAAGAAGCGTACGAACTATAGGTAAATCACAAGCTTGTAAATATAAAAATATATAAATATCCTGCTGTATATATATAGGTCACTAAAATTTTCTTGCTAGCTCCACGATAACGCGGAGCAACCTGACACCACATATTAAAAGGAACATATATGTAGCACTGAAATAAAAGTAATGGGGCAGGCTAGCTGGCAAATGATCATACTTATAAAACTTCAAGACAAGGAGAAATATACGAAGAAAAAAAAAAGAGGACAACACAATGACGTCTCAAAACATATAACGCGGCAGAACAGAGCTTTCATTGTTGCAAACCACTTTTTTTTTTTTACTCGATTTTGGAAATCAAGCGAAGCCAGTAGATTGCATAAAACAAATTTTGGGTCAGTGTAGAGGTGTTATTATTGAGCTGACAGTATGGAATGGAAAGTAAACATATTCGACAGATATCTGCCTGGTTGGGTGAGAGTTAAAGTCTGAAAATATATCTCCAACCAAAAAATGAAAAGCAACCCGACGTTTCAAAACCAACACGGTTTCTTCTTCAGGGGTGACTGAAGGCGCGCGGACACAGCAACAGCTCCCAACCTCTTCGTCTTCAAAAAAGGAAAGAAAAAAAAAAAAAAAAAAAAAAAAAAAAAATTTTTTTTTTTTTTTTTTTTTTTTTTTTTTTTTTTTTTTGAAGACGAAGAGGTTGGGAGCTGTTGCTGTGTCCGCGCGCCTTCAGTCACCCCTGAAGAAGAAACCGTGTTGGTTTTGAAACGTCGGGTTGCTTTTCATTTTTTGGTTGGAGATATATTTTCAGACTTTAACTCTCACCCAACCAGGCAGATATCTGTCGAATATGTTTACTTTCCAGTCTTTACGCCTTGACTTCGGACCGGAAACAGCACAGCTAGCGAAGCGGTTTGTCAACGTAACCCGCAGCATTTCAACCTACAAGTCTCATCTCGACTTCACGAGGTCCTGCCGGGATATGAACCTTGTTCCCCGAAGCCTCCGTCTCAAGCGCCTTGTCCACACAGAGGAAGGGCACAAGATCGTGGCGCAGGCAGAGAAACGATTGGTAAGCGCCAGAATTCACGATTGCCAGGCCACAATAAGAAGAAAAGAACTGGACCTCTTCTTCGCACGCCGGCAACTCGAGCACCGCATCCCGGACGTGTTCCCGGCTTTGCAGGCTTTTGCCACAAGTGTCGCATCTACTGCTTTGGATAAACGACGGACTTCTCAGAAAGAGAAGATTTCAAGGCTAACAAGATCGGACCGTTCAAGTCGAGGCACCAATGACACAAACTTTGTCAAGAACCTCTCCTCTCGACAGCTCTCGCCATGCGAGATTGCGGTCTTGGCAAAAGGCCACGGATTTAACATGACCACGCAACGGCCGCCTCTTCCAAAAATGGTCGCGGCTGTGGAGGACGGAATTATGCGCTTAGACCCTAGCATCCGGGATGGAGTGCGGCTTAAAGCGGTGGGCATCCTTTCCAAGCTCCCACAACGGCAACGACTCAACCTGCCGGCCGAAGAAGTTACAGCGCTTCGGAAACTTCGTGAAGAGACGGAGATTGTGCTTCTGCCGGCTGACAAAGGGAAGTCGACCGTCGTCCTGGATCGGGAGGTATACGAGGAAAAGGTACGGGACCTTCTTGGAAGCCATGCTTACGTAAAGCTCAAGAAAGATCCGACGCCACAGGTTCAGAGGAACTTGAACAAAATCCTGGCAGAGATTTTCAAGAAATACCCTCAGTCAAAGAGCCTTTACTTGCAACTTATTTGCAGGAATGGCTCCGCTCCAGGTTTTTACGGCCTTCCAAAGATCCACAAGCCGAACGTGCCTCTACGACCTATTGTGGACTTTACAACGTCACCGCTTCGGGCACTATCCAGTTACCTTCACCGGACTTTGGCTCCCCTTGTCGGAAACACGTCGACCCATGTAGAAAATGCTGGCCACTTCGTGGAACGCGCCTCGCAATTACATCTCGGCGATGGTGACACCATGGTGTCTTTCGACGTGGTGTCCCTCTTCACCAGTGTCCCAGTTCCCCTTGCAGTTGCTGCAGCCCGCGAAGCCCTCGAAAAAGACAGCTCCTTGACCACAAGAACCAACCTCACTGTGGAAGAGCTGTGCCGTCTGCTCGAGTTTTGTCTTGGCAGCACATACTTCACCTTCAAAGGGGAGCTTTTCAAACAGGTCAGTGGCACTGCAATGGGTGCGGCCATCTCGGTCACAACGGCGAATCTCACGATGGAGGCAATCGAGCAAAAAGCGCTGAGGTCTTTTCCCAACAGCCCCAAAGTATTCATGCGCTATGTAGACGATTGCTTCTGCATTCTCAAGGAACGGGACGTGAATAATTTTTTGGCGCACCTCAACTCTATCGAGCCGGCCATTAAATTTACCGTAGAATATGAGACGGATGGCACCTTGCCGTTCCTTGATGTGCTGGTGAACCGACGAGGACAAGATCTGACGTTTGCGGTGTACCGAAAACCAACACACACCGGACGCTACCTCGATTTTGTCTCCAACCATCCAACGAGTCATAAGGCCTCAGTGGTTTCGACCCTGCTGCGTAGGGCAACGACCATCTGCTCGTCGGAAACCGATAGAAAGAAGGAGAAGAAGACCATAATTGAAGACCTAAAGAAAAATGGTTACTCTAGCAGCTTTATTGAGCGCATCGCCCGACGGCAAGGTCTCGCCAGACAAAACCAGATGCCAGTAGAACGACAGCCCCATCGAGTCGCGCGCATAAGCGTTCCCTACGTAAAGGGAACCAGCGAAGCGCTCGCACGAGTACTGGGAAAGCAAGGTATTCTGGTGGCCCACAAGCCCACGTCCACACTGGGAAGGTTTATGCCAAGACCGAAAGACCGTCCACCAAAGGAAAAAGCACAGGGCGTGGTTTACACCATTCCTTGCGCAGAGTGCCCTGCAACCTACATCGGCGAGACAAAGAACTTTCCCGAGCGTATCCGCCAACACAAGAACGACGTGCGGAAGTTTGACAGTGAGCGCAGCGCCATCGCCGAACATTGCGATACCCTAGACCATCGCATTGACTTCGCGAACGCGCACGTGGTGGACACAGAGCCCAATTTTCGAAGAAGACTTTTCTTGGAATCGTGGCACATCCAGCACACCCCAGGAAACCTAAACAGGTCGCTGGGCGCTCTGCCCTCTGTGTACGCACATGGCCTCCGTGACCTGACGGAAAAGCTGAAGAGATGACCATCTTCATAACTAACAAGTTATTTTACAATTTTTCCGATTTCCTAACTTCTCTTTTTTTTTTTAATTTTTTCTTTTCTCTTTTTTTTTTTTTTTTTTTTTTTTTTTTTTTTTTTTCTTTCCTTTTTTGAAGACGAAGAGGTTGGGAGCTGTTGCTGTGTCCGCGCGCCTTCAGTCACCCCTGAAGAAGAAACCGTGTTGGTTTTGAAACGTCGGGTTGCTTTTCATTTTTTGGTTGGAGATATATTTTCAGACTTTGACAGTATGGAAGTTGGGATACATCATGGATCCGCTTCGTAAGTTTATTCGGAGTGAGTCTTTTGTTTTGGTTACAAACTTCAGCCAGTCCCTGTAACCGTCGCTGTATTCATCGGGCGGCGGAGAGAAGCTCACCGGAGAACAGCTCACCGGAGAAAAGCTCACCGGAGATAAACTCACCGGAGAAAAGCTCACCGCAAAACCGGCAGATGCGGAGAAAAGCTCACCGATATTTTTTTAGCTTAGCGTGATTCTGCGTAAAACGTGGCAATTTAACACAATTCGCATTCGTCACTTCATTAAAAATATGTCCTCGTTTTTGTAATATTCTTGAGGTTCATCGGGCATATTTACTAATTCCTCAGAAATTAGTAATCACCCATTCTGTAAATTAATGAAGCCGCAAGTATAAAGTCAGAACATCGTATACCGGTAAAAAAGGCAACAATTTATTGACAGCTGGGGGTGCGCCGTCGGTAGCTCTGTCAGATAAAGAGGTTTATTTTTTGCGAGCTGATATGAATAGCGGTGTCTGAATCGCTTGAGGTCCAAATATTGTGTAGTGCCTGATAGACAAGTCGATGTTTGTTAATGTAATCAGTGTAGGCTACGCTGTTTTCTTTCTGTTAATTTTACTAACAAAACTTTAGTTGCGAGAACAGCTTCGTCGTGACGTGTTTGTTGTCTTCACTCCGTCGTCGTCGTTTGACCGGTTTTCATCATGTATAACGTTTACCAACTCTCTCAATTCGCTACGTACCTTACAAATGACTAGTTCTTATATAGCTCACGAATAACAACGGAGACGGTGTGCACCTCTGAAGGTCATGGCTGGCGCACCGTAGAAGGACACTATCGCACAAAGGGAACGTGTGGAAACACCAGCACGAATGGTTAGAAAGCGTGCACGTCCGTTGAAGAAATAAGCCTCGATATCCTATCGACTGTTTTATCCTGTTTTCAAATGTTAACAAAAGCTTCAAAGAGAATTTCAGGCACCGCGGAGTTGCGCGTGCACTTTTGAATTTTCGGCATTTACACCTTTGATTTTTAGGTTTTAGGCAGTCATCATTGCGTTTTTTTAACTTTTTCCTGTTCTTCAAGTTCATAAAGATTTTAGTTAGGCTTTCGTTGCCTAGAGAGTAAGCCACAAAAAACACTGGCCCGCAATTATTAATTTGGGAGAAATATACCCATTAAGCTTGACAAATATTACAAAAGAGGACATTTTATTTTTTTACAAAGCTGACGAATTTTAATGATAATAAATTGATATGTATTACGGACAATCCAACAGCCTCCGTATAAAAAGAAGAAAAAATATCGGTGAGCTTTTCTGCGCACACGCTCAATGGCCGGTGAGCTTTTCTCCGCATCCGCCGGTTTTGCGGTGAGCTTTTCTCCGGTGAGCTTATCTCCGGTGAGCTTTTCTCCGGTGAGCTTTTCTCCGGTGAGCTTTTCTCCGGGATTCGTATTCATCAGAACGATTATGACGCTAGAGTCATTGGCAGCTTAAAAAACGCAGGGCTTGACAAGTCCCTAGCATTTCATTATCCCTCCGCAGTCAATGAGTGTGCGACGTTATCCGATACAAACGCCCAGCAACCAATCACGAGGCAAGAAGCCCGAATAAAATGAGTCACACCCTGCACTTTCAAGGTTGTCATTGACTACGTTACAGATCAGGCCCATTGGGTTGTCGCCAACTCCCGGCTGGGACTGGTGTTCGAACAGGACGCGAGTACCGGCCTGGCGCCGCGCGGCGCCTGCACTTAAAAAAACACTACACCCTCCAGAAAAGTTTTTTTTGCCAGGCTTTTTATTATGGTTTCAAAAGACTACTCAATCAGTATTTTGCTACAGCGTCAAGTATATATTCAATAAAGTCACAATGCGCAATTGGCCGAAACCGAAACCGGAACTGGACAAGAAAGGAAGAAGAAATATACATGGCTTGCACATGACGTCATTTCCGATGCCCTCCAGAGAAAAGGGGAAGAAGGAGCTTCCTTTTTATCAGGATCCTGCTTTGTGCCTCCCGGATAACCACAGACCGTCTCTGTTCTCCTCCCAGAAGATTAACCTTGGCGACGTGAGCGATCGAAAGTGTCACTGTGGTCGGCCCACCACAATTGGCCGAATGCTGACTATGACGTCAGCAAAGGATGTCTCATGGACGGAAATAAGAGGAATGTAAGAACTTCAATTTTGACGGTACAGAAGGGTACAGAAGTCGTACATAGAGAAAAAAAATAACCATACGAGAGTGTTAAAGGAAAATTTACGCATTTTAAGCTTCGGAAACTGTATCAGTCAACCTTCATTATCTCTTGATAAGGGAACAAAAAAGTTTTTAGGTTTATAATTTTTTTTTGTTAAGTGTGTGTCACTTGTTTCGTGGTTGGAATTCTTCTCTTCGTTTGGGTTTTTTTTTTTCGGGCAATTGTTTTTTTTTTATAGGGGAACAAAAGAGTTTATAAGTGATGTTTGGTTCGGTCTGACCTTGTCGATTGTGGAAGTTCCTGCATTCCCTTTTCGAGTAAGTGTCCCTTTTTGTTTTGGGCGTGTTTGCTTTGTGTGCGTTTGTCGGTTTATGTTGAGGGTGGGAATACTCTGTGAAGTGGGCGAGGAGGTCTTTTGAACTGTTTTGAAGGTCGGTGACGTGTATATAAGACGATGGTTGTTAAATAAAAATTTCAAGCTGTGTTAGAGACTTCGTTGTACTGTCCGTTTTTTTTTTTATTTTTCCTTCGTCTCAGGGTTATTATGAATACCATTCACCAGCTCGCCTGTGTTTTTTACCTTTCCTCACTAATTTTGACGGTGTTGGCAGTGTTTCTTTGAGAGCTCTATGATTTCAGACTTCCAGAATGCTCATTACGGACATCACCAAGCTTGCTGTTTACTAGGTAATGATGTCACGAAAGGTACCCGAACGAGGGTGCCACCGAAACATCTTGCCGCTAATAGTCGTTAAGACGGAAACCCTGAAAAGGTAATTGACCGCAACGTAGACTTGGTTAAGCGTCTATTTGTATTTCCAAATGATAACAAGGAAACGCAACATCTTTTCATAGAATTCAAATTCCAGGTTGTCGAGTGTTCATTGGATGAGGTTTTCAGAAAATCGAGGAGAACTATTTATTTTAGTTTCCGCATGATATTCGCATAATTTTTACTTTCAGATGTGAGAAAACTTCGGGTGCATTCAAAACACCCTTACAAACACCCCCCTCAATTTATTGAATGTAATGCGTCAGTGGTGTATGATATTGCAATGACGAGTGACAAGGTGTACGTAGGGTGGACAGGAAGGTTTTTCAATGACAGGGTACACAAGCTTGCGTTGTCTGCCAGGAAGTCTCCCTCTTATATGCAATTTTATTGTTTCCAAACTTTCTTGCCCCCCAAGAGACTTCCGGTAGCTTTGTGTCGGCAGGGTTTCCGAGCCTGTTGATCTCAACATTCTTGGGACGATGAAGTTTTACGGGAATCCCGAAGTTGGGGATCTAGCGAGGACCCTCTGTCGTCCAATAAAACAAATCAGAATGGATCAGTCGTCCCTCAAGAGTATTGAAAAATCTCCAATAAATCTCTGGCTAACCGGTTCTTTAGCTAGTCACCGGCGAACTGTTCACAAACTATTTATTGAACATTACTACAAACGGTTCGTGTTGCGACTGTTGCTGATTAATTAATGGTTTTCTAATCAGTTAAGAAACTTCAAATACACTGACTTTTGGTTGTTTAGGGCTGAATATTTACAAAAGCTACCATAATTCGTCTACCAAAATTTGCTTAAGGGCAGTTTTAGGACTTAACCAACCAAAAATAAGACTGAAATCAATCAGCCAAATTATCAATGCTTATGAGGATGGCGAGAACAAAGTAGTGCTCTCCACTGCTTGCCACAAGATCATCACCCAATCGGCATAATAGAAAATAGCTTCCTCATTTTTTTTTAAATGGCAAGGGTACAAGAAATCTTCAACGTAGGAAGTTTTTTTGGAGGGTTTGGAACATTTTTATTTCGTGTTCCGATTTCTTTGCGATATTCAGTTCGTTTTCTTTACAGTGTTCCAAAAATAATTCTTATCTGTCTTACATTTTATACAGAGTTAAACAACGAAGTTTTACTAGCTTCATAGCCATTGCGATTAAATATGGTCTGCCCTGGATACTACGACTTATGTAGGCACGTGTGCCCATGCACTGCCTTTGGACAGGGTTCAAGTTCGCACTTTGCGCAAGGTACTTGAGTGAAGTACTGTGTCACTAAGAAATCGAGATGCTGAAAAGATCTTAAAGTTTTTAGTGTCAACCATCCTATTCGCATTTAATGCATTTTTTAAATTGTTCTGAAAACGTTTACCAGCAGAATCCAACAACATTGCAAACGAAAGTCACCTTTGACAAAAAAAGTAAGCATGTACTGGGAAAACAAATTCCAAGGTCGGCGGTGACTCAAATTCAATCTCCTATCATCTAACATGCAATATAAATTATAGTGGTGCATGTTCTTTTCTAGGACGGCATAATATCGGCTGACATATACCAATACACTATAGTGCACATTTTAGTAAAGAACTTCAAACGCCTGGTCGGTAGAATGCAGTAACATAATTTTAAAGGAACATTTACTGTTAGTTTCGGAAGCGAAATACAGAAATTAAAAAAAAATGAACAGCTGGAGCAATTGCTACATAATCGTGTTGATTATTGTTTTTTTTTAGTTTAGTTGTATGTTGTGTGGCGTACAGCCGTTAGTATTTTTAGGTTAGATGTATGGCATACAGCCGTATATTTTATTTCTTCGCTTTTAGATTTTTTGGTCGACACTGAAAACCAACATGCGACAAAAAAGCCTCTAAAAATTATTTATCTCAAATTAATGGTAGCCGTCGATTTCGATTTATCAACTAGTTTCTGCTGCTTTTCTGTGCTGCAAACTACCACCATTTTTCCACCGTGTGTTGAAACACTGGAAGCGTTGGTATGGCGAGGGTGGTTTGTCCTCTACCGGAAGTTCGCGGGGACGTCATTAGCCAACGGCGCTTGCAATGAAGGGGTCTACAGACTACGACAGAGGCCCATGTACTTCGAATCTGCCAGAAAGGAAGATAGTAGGAAAACTCAGAAATAAATCGGAGAGAGAAAATTCCGAAGTCCATAACATAAGGTCGAGGGGAGAGACAAACCCCGTAAGTGCACAGTCACCGCACCTATCTGGTAAAACATTTGCCTTCCTGGGCCGAGAACTCGATGATATGTACATATAATGTGTGTTTTTCAATAAACAATCCAGTTGTAAGCAGCGCTCGGTGTCGTCTCGTCCGCTGTCGTTGTCTTTGAAATGCATATTATTCTTTCTTTTGGTATTTCTTATTCCTCTGGCAATCGACCTTGCGTCAGCGTGCAATTCGAAAAGTTGTTTTTTCAATATCCTCTTAGATGCCATTTTTGTTCATGCAAAGAATAAATATCTTGCAAAAGTAAGATTCCTTCCGTTGTGTGGGTACCTCTGCGAGGTTTTACAAAATTTATTTAACATATATATATATATATATACATATATATATACAACACCCCCTATGGATCCTTATTTGAAAACACCAAAACACCGCTCAAGCCGCGCCAATCTTGAGCATTAATACCTTTCAGCTTCTAAATGTTTCCATTTAGAATATTTGTACAGAAATATATATATATTCAAAATTTAGATACAAATGTTAAACAAGCTTTACGTTGTTCGCTCCATTTCTAACAATGCATAATATTCTACAACAAAACAGGTTGGACATGACTACTTATCTTCGTGTGGTGCCGTCTTACAGTGAATGTATTTACGTTATTCTATAGTAACGTAGAAGGTTGAGCTAGGTGGTACGTTATTCTAGTTCGAATTCCAACACCGGAATAGTTCCCCAGTTCGAAATTCGTATGTCCCCTATTAAAAAATCTCGTTTGTATGAAACATTTCTGTGTCCAATAAACACATATGAATCATACCAGATATATAAGAATATATAGAAACCATAAAAGACCCATATAAGACCTATATAATATATATAAGAGCCATAAAAGAAACTCGTGAGAAGTTTTCTATAAGTATATTTTTATAATTAAGTATATAAGTACACTGTTATATACTTATATACTTATAATATATAAGTATATTCTTAAATGTTCTTATAAATCTTCTATAGTTCTTATTACGATTCTTATATGGTTCTTATATGTTCTTATATATATTTTATGATTTATATGTTTATTGGACACAAGAAATTTCTCATACAAATGGCTTTTTCACTAGGGTCAGGGCTCAAATAGAGATATTTAAAAGCCAGATTTAGGGGAAGGGAGGGGGAGGCGTCTGCTCCCCCCCCCTTTCCATTACCCCTAAGCCTCGCGAAGGTCAACCTTTGTTTAATAAAAAAAATTGGTATACGTGAGCAAAATTTTAGTTTTTGGTGATATAGCAAATATTTGGTCAACAAAATATATCTGGCAACGTTTCGGCCGCAATGTCATATCTGAGCAGACTCCCAACCCCCCCCCCCCTCCCCCCCCCCCCCCACACACAGCTCCCAAGCTTAACTTATACATCCGCCCTGGGCTATTTTCGCAGTGATTAAGCAGAACGAAAATGCCTGGAGGCTTGCCTGAAGACTTGAACCCGACAGTAAAACCATAAATTTTCATTAAAGAATTGGAAATTAATTTCATGTGACAAATCTCTACAGGGGTAAACAATACGATGTGCTATGTATAGTTGTTGGTTGGCTCTGCTAAATTAGAAACTTTGGTGCCAAGTCAGCGTACAAGTGCCAACTATCACAAACTGTATAGTTTCGGAATTGCGCGCTCGATGCTCTGATAATATCCGACTCAAATAACCAGTTGTGAAATCAGACTTGGGGCAAGTAAAATGACTCCGTCAGTTATCTAGAACGAAAAAGTCAAAAGAATTTTGTTAAGAATAGGTTGTTCCGTTATTAAATTTTTTTGCAGAACTTCATAAGATTACGCAATATCGTAATGTTACGCATAAAAAATAAAATGGTGGAAGTCTAAGAATTACTTTAAATTATACTTTCTTCCCGCACTATCTCAGTGATTCCAGTGTTCTCAGCTATCGAGTAATGTATATCACAAACTGCATAGTTCAGGAATAACATGAATGAGACTGAATTTCGACTGACTAAAGCGAAAATACAAAACAACCCTTTGTATATAAATTATTTTCGTCTGTATAGAGGTTGTAAACATATGAGGTAGAGGGTTACGTCGTTTCTAATCCACTCGCTTAGTTACACAACAAAGTGCAAAAAAACCCGTAAGAAATACGGTGCCACGCCTATTTTACACATCATTGCCTGAAGTATTTCGATAAACTACACTGGTATAAATGAATGTGATTACAGGCCTACTTATATTTTATCACTACCGATTTACAGATATTTCTAAAACATTCATACGTTTGTAAATAGATGAAAGGAATTTCTGTGGCCTCGCATCAACACGTAAATATATCACTGTTCTACTGGTACGAAATACTGCTCATCCCTAAGACAATTCGTCAGTTGTCTACGGCGGCCGAATCTCCAACAAGCAAATTTTGTCTCATAGAAATGTGGTACTCAGGCAATTAAAAGTATTTAAGTTAAATTACTTAGTTACATCTTCTCTAACTAAATATTTTTCAAGTTACAATAAAATGCGGGTAACTAGTGATGAAAATGGTCTATGGAAAATCCTATGGTGAGCTATCACTGCTATATGGCGCGCTATGGTCTGCCATAAGAAACTATAAAGAAAGCTATAGACAACTAAAGAATAATCGATCTCTTCAAAGCTATAAAACTTGATAATTTAGATTTCTGTAGCCCGCTATAGAATCAGATGTTTCTAAGAAGCTATGGACTCGCGGCTATTCAGTTTCCTTAACGAGCTATAGAAAAATGTATGCCTTTAATGTTACAGATTCGCCACTATGCAATCTCCTTCAGCGGGCTATGGAGTGGTTTATGTCCCTAAATCGATAGCATCGCGAAAATTGGATTTGTTTTAGCCGACTAAAGGGTGTTTTACGCGACCAAAGTTTTAGGCCTCCGACCTTCCAATGGGCTTTAGCCGGCTCAGTCGTGTTTTATACCGCTTCGGCTATAGACCCGCGACCTTCTTAGTAATGCTGAAGTAGAAAAGTGGGGAAGAGTAATTTATCCGCTCGCTCGGGGCGACAGTTTTCTTTGGACAGCTTAATGGGGTGTGCGCCACCGCTGCTATAGACTCACGATCACAAAAGGGTTGATTGATAGGAATTTTATGGCGCGAGAGCAACTAGGCGCAAATGCGCCAGGTGCATAAACTATTGCACGAAAAAGGTTAAGGAGAAGACAGAGCTATAGTGGCTGGTGATGCAATAAAAGTATGAACATGAATCGTGCAAAAGCTATGAACATAAATTTCAGGTAATTATAAACGTTATAATCAATAGGAAATTATCTGAAAAGTAAAAAAAAATAAACATGGTGAAAAAGGAGGGATTATAACAGGTGTGATAGCCTGTTATTTCAGGAAATTCCAAAACTTTACTGAAAGCTACAAGAGTTTCATCTCCTAGCAAAAATGTGGGATGAAATGGAAGATGGGGTTCAAAAATAGTAGCAAAACATGCTCGTCCTTTTTTTATCCAAGTACCTGCAGTGCCGCAGGTTATGTTGGACAGTCAATGTATTGCCACAATGCTCACAGCGCGGGGTATCGTCATTACAAAGTAAATATGGATGCGTTAAACGCGTGTGTCCAATACGCAAGCGGCACATCAAGACCTCGTGGAACCGGTTCCTCTGGTGGGAACTCTCCCATAATCCTAAGCAAGGTTTGATATTATGTAGTTTGTGGCCTGTTTCGTGATTCACTGCCAAAGTTCATAAATTGATTTTTTTTTAACTGGTTTAAAATACTCATAGGGCAGGCAAACCGATGTTTTTAGGCCACCATTAACAGGGTCAGCCAATCTACCTGCTGCTTCATTACCTGGAATACCTACATGGCTTGGCACTCAGCATAAGTTTATATCGAGGCCAGGCAGGAGAACGCGATTCAATTGAACACGCGCTTGTGCGAGGCGATTTTTTGTAACGGTAAGAGAACATACAGCCAGTAGAGCACTCTGGGAATCTACAAATAAAATTGCCTTCTTCACACGGTCTTCTAAGATGTGTTCAAGCGCCATGAGCACAGCGTAAATCTCAGCAGTGAAAATACTTGCAACACTGTCAATACGTCTCGCTCAACTGAAGTGTTCCGAATAAACTGCGGAAGCTACGAAAGACGAGCTTTTGGCCCCGTCAGTAAAAAATTGCACATAGTCTTGATATTTCTCGTAATGGGAGAAATTCCTTATGAAGAACCTGATGGTCAATTAACCTTTTATTACATTTTGTGAGCGACCAGTCGCATGATAATCTTACTGCCCTCCAAGGAGCAACAGTTTGTGTTTCCTTAATCAAGTTGCCTTCAGGCGAGACAGCTGCAGGGAGGCAGAAATGCTCTGAAGCCGGAAGTGTAATGGGCGTATTATGCTAAGTTTGTTTTCAAAAAAGCCGCAAAAACATGGAAGTGTGAATAGAAATATATTATGGATGCACAGGATCAGATTTAATTTTGTACCCATAACCCAAGCTAAGATATTGCCTGCGCTTCTCTAGTGACATGTGTTGTGTATCTACATACAGGCTCAGAACAGGCGATGTCCGAAATGCTCCTGTGGCGAGTCGAAGGCAAGATGATGAACTGGATCTAGCATTTTTAAGACAAATTGCCGTGCCGATTTGTATACAATTGCACCAAAGTCCAGACGGGAACGGACGAGTGAGTTGCACAATCGGATGAGACATCGCCTGTCAGACCCCCAGGCAGTGTATGAAAGCACTTCGAGAATATAAGACGACCGCAAGCATTTCTGCTTCAGCTCCTTGACATGAGCCAGAAAGGTAAGTTTCTTGCCAAAAATAACCCCTAAAAATTTGTGCTCCTATTTTATAGGTATTGCAGCGCTATTGAGCTGCAAACAAGGATCAAGCAACAGACCACGACGTAGGGAAAGGGCACACACACAGTTTTTTTAGAAAAAAAAACTTAAAACCATTTTCATCGGCCCATCTGCTCATTTTGTTTATTGAGACTTAAAGCTTGCGTTCGCCACTTGAGAGATTGCAGGACGAAAACGAAATCTGCACATTTACATATAATGAATATGAAACTGATGTAGGTATCACTGCAGCAAGGCTGTTTATCGTCACCACGAACAAAGTGGCGCTTAGCACAGCCCCTTGAGGGACGCCATTTTCCCGAGGAAAAACATCCGAAAGTGTGGAACCAAACCTAACCTAAAAAGTTCGGTTAGTCATAAACTCTCTTACGCAGCGCAATATCCTGCCACGGACGCCATATGTGTATAAGTCCATTAAAATCCCATAACGCCAAGTTATCATAAGCTTTCTCTAGGTCAGTGGTTCTCAAATGGGGGTCCGCGGATCCTTTGGGGTCCGCGAAGGCATTCTGGGGGTCCGCGAAGTCCAGTCTCATCCGTCAAGCCCGAAAATAAAAGTTGTATTTTTTTTCAAATTGTGAACAAACGTTCCGATTTTCGGGTGAATTTTCTCGTGTATATGTCAATAAGTGAAGTTTACTTCACACTAGCCCTCAGTTATATCCATTTATTAAATCACCGTCATAATTAACCTATACTTTCCCTTCCCCTCACCACGAACGGGGTCCTCCATCACCTCCGCCTATCCACAAGGGGTCCGCGAAACATCAATGGCTGAGAACTCCTGCTCTAGGTAAAAAATATCGAAACACAGTGCTGTCGATGAACAGATGCTTCACGTATGAAACTTTCCAGCCGAACAAGATGATTCAATGTTGATCGCCCCATTCTAAACCCACACAGATTGGGATCAAGAATTCGCTCATTCTCTAAAAAGTGAACCTATTGTCTATTTATTACTTTTTATAAGTTTTTCCAAGGCAACTGGTCATTGCAGTGGGACGATAAATTCCTGGTAGGGTAGAGTTTTTACCGGGTTTTAGAAGGAAAATCATATTGTCACGGGTGGTGACCAAAAAAACAATAAATAAACAGGAAGAAATAAACGTTTAATCTGGCGAGTGGTACGCCGTGGTGCGACGATGGCTGGTGTGGCTGAGACGGAGGACTTCTTGCGTCAGCTGGGACATGAATGATGATCCACGGTCTGAGATCAGGACTTCGGGAGCGCTGTGCCGGAGGACGATGGACTTGATGAAAAACTTCGCGACTTTAACAGCCGTTCCTGATGGAAGGGCTTTTGTCTAGGCGTACCGCGTGAGATAATCGGTTGCGACGATGATCCATCGGTTTCCTTGCGTCGACGGTGGGATCGGTCCGAGTAAATCCATACCGATTTTCTGGAATGGGGCAGATGGCGGCGAAATAGGCTGAAGAAGTGCTGCCGGTCTCGTCGGTGGCTTCTTCCGCCGTTGACACTCGTGGCAAGATCGGATGTGGTGGTGCACTGTCTTTGCAAGCTTGGGCCAGTAGTACTTTTCGCGTATCCTGGCAAGAGTCCTGCTGTAACCAAGGGGTCCCGCCGTCGGGTCATCGTGGCAGGCTTGAAAAATTTCTTCTTGAAGACTGGAAGGGACCACCAACAGCCACGCCGTGCTGTTGTCGCTGAAGTTCTCCTTGTAGAGCACACCTTGTCGGATGGAGAAGGTTGGCAGTGTTCGTACAAAACAGCGGGGAACGGCGCTTCCTTGTCCCTCTAGGTGTTGGATGAGTGCTCGCAGCTCAGGGTCGTCTCGTTGGAGTGCTGCCATGTCGCTGGCATCCAGAGCGCCGAGAAAACACTCATCGTCGTCCTCTTTGGTGCAGGAAGGACCGGCTTCGACTGGGGCCCTCGACAGGTAGTCGGCGTCATTGTGCTTCCGGCCGGACTTGTACACCACGGTCATGTCGAACTCCTGCAGTCCTAGGCTCCACCGGGCGAGGCGTCCGGAGGGGTCCTTCAGATTCGCCAGCCAGCAGAGCGAGTGGTGGTCTGTGACCACGCGAAAAGAGCTTCCATACAAATATGGGCGAAACTTATTTATTGCCCATACGACAGCGAGGCACTCCTTTTCAGTTGTTGAATAGTTCCTCTCTGCATTAGACAGCGTCCGACTTGCGTATGCGATAACTCGCTCTGCTCCGTCCTGCACTTGGACGAGTACTGCACTCAGTCCGGTGTTACTGGCGTCGGTGTGGATCTAGGTTCCAGCAAACTGGTCGAAATGGCCAAGAATCGGGGGCGTCTGGAGTCTTTGTTTGAGCTCGTCGAATGACCTCTGCTGTTCTTCTGTCCACTCGAACTTTACGGCGTCCTTCGTGAGGTGTGTCAGCGGTGCGGATAGTTTGGCGAAGTCTCGAACAAAGCGCCTGTAGTAGGCACAGAGTCTGAGAAATCTTCTCACTGCCTTCTTGTCAGACGGCGGCGCAAATGCAGCTACGGCGCGGGTCTTCTCAGGGTCAGGTAGAACACCTTTGTTGTTCACGACGTGGCCGAGGAACTTTAGTTCCCCATAGGCGAACCGACACTTTGTTGGCTTGAGTGACAGGCTGGCGGTCTTGATGACTTGAAGCACGGCTCGAAGTCGTCTGAGGTGTCCGTCGAAATCTCGCGGGAATACCACGACATCTTCCAGGTAGACGAGGCAGCTCTGCCATTTCAGACCTGCCAACACTGTGTCCATGACGCGCTGGAAGGTGGCTCGTGCTGTACAAAGTCCGAACGGCAACACTTTGAATTCGTACAGTCCGTCGGGAGTGACGAAGGCAGTTTTCTCCCGGTCACGTTCGTCGACTTCAATCTGCCAGTAACCACTTATCAGGTCCATCGACGAAAAATATCGGGAGTGGCGCAGTCGGTCTAACGTGTCGTCGATGTGGGGGAGCGGATAGACGCCCTTCTTCGTCACAGCGTTCAGTCAACGATAGTCCACGCAGAATCGCAGGGTTCCGTTTTTCTTCTTTACAAGGACGACTGGGGACGCCCATAACCTTCTAGAGGGTTGAATGATGTCGTCGTCGAGCATCTCCTGGACTTGATCTTGAATCACTTTCCTTTCCTTTAAGGAGACTCGATACGGCGACTGGTGGACAGGGAGTGCGTCGTCGTTAGTAATAAGGCGATGTTTCGCCATTAATGTTTGGCGAACTTTCGATGTCGTGGCAAAACAGTCACTGTATTCGGCGAGGAGATCAACCGGTTGCCGGCGCTTCGGGGCTGGGAGCTCGGGGTCGATGAGAAGCGGCGGCGGCGTCGTGCTCTTCTGCTGTTGGGACGAGGTTTCCTCGGAGGTTGCGGTGACCACGGCTAACGCCTGAAGCTCCTCGACATGGCCCACGGTGGTACCCTTCGTTAGGTGCTGCGGCTCGTCTCGAAAGTTGGTCACAAGAACAGTTGTACGTCCTTCTTGGAGATCCGTTGCGCCTCTTGCGACACCAATTCCTTTTTCGAGGAGCAGCTGGACGCTGCCTTTCAGAAGAGCTTCACCGTGCATGATTGCGTCGGTTATAACGGTGACGAAAGCACTGGACCGCGGTGGTAGGTTCACATGGTCGGCGATAACTCGGATAGCGGTTGACGTCGTGTTGGTTTCCATAGGCAGCAGGATAGGCTTTCGCAGCGTCAACTGGTTTGCCGCGAGGTCGATGACGGCGCCATACTCGCAGAGAAAGTCCATTCCGAGGATTACGTCCCTCGAACAGTCCTGCAGAACGACGAACTTCACAGGGCATGTCTCACCATGGATCTTGACGCGAGCAGTGCATCTCCCGACTGGTGTAATGAGGTGTTCTCCGGCGGTTCTTATTTGTGGTCCATCCCACGGCGTCATGACTTTTCGAAGGCGGCGGGAGAGCCTCCCACTCAGGATTGAGTAGTCTGCTCCGGTGTCCACGAGTGCCGATGCGTCGAGGCCGTCGATCACAACGTTCAGGTTGTTGGACACCGACCCAGAAGCGTCGTTGTGATTAGTGGCGTCGTGAGGGTGGGAGCGCTCCGTCGTTCTTGGAGGCTCTTTACGTTGGTCGTCTTCGGCAACTCCACCTCCAGGGGTTGCCGCGCCTAGCTTCCCCGGCGAGGAGCGAGGGGCGACAGGCTTTCAAGTCGGGGTCGGTGCATCGGCGAAGCTGTACGTCGCGGCGACGGCGACCGGAACTCTCGGCGGGACGCGGGCTCGGGGGACTGGGGTCGTCGCAGGTACTCGTCGATCTCCCGAGGGCGTTCACCATACCGGGGGCGCGGGTCGTTTGGTTGGAATCCGCGGAGCCCGAGTCGTCGGTATGGGCATCGGCGGTACACATGGTCGGCTTCCCCGCAGTGGTAGCAGAGCGGGCGTCGTTCGGCCGTTCGCCAGACGGTCGGTCTTCCTCGACGAGGGTTGCACCGGGCGGACGTCCTGGACTTGTCCTTCCTGGCGTCGAGGATACTGTGGCATCGGAGGGTCTCGTCGGGGTGGCGCCGTGGCCTGGCGGTTAGCTTGCGGCTGTCGTCGGGCCATGGCGGCGTAGCTCAAAGTCGGCTCCTCTGGCGTCGTCGTGTTGATCGGAACCTGAGGTTGGAAGGCCCGGTGAACTTCCTCTGGCACGACCTCGGCGAGCGACAGGGAGGACGGGCGATCCGTAGCGGGGAGCGCCTTGCGGATTTCTTCCGGGACGACTTCACGGATGATGTCACGGATGCCTGGGAGGTCGGTACCAAGGTTGTATCCGGACGTCGCCAGAGTTGTCACGCCAGGGTGTCGCTCGTAGTGTCTGGCGCGTGCTGGTAGGGCACGCTCCATATTCGTCGCCTCCGTGACGAACCCGTCGACAGTTGTCGGAGGATTACGAATGAGACCTCCGAATATATCGCTTTTCACACCCCTCGTCAGGTGTCGCAGCTTCTTCTCCTCTGTAGCCTGAGGATCGGCGCGGGCGCTCAGGCGAAGAACATCCTTTACGAAGCCGGTGACGCTCTCGTTGGGGACCTGGGTTCTGGTTCGCAGTAGGTCCTCGGCTCTCTCTCGGCGGTGGTAGTTGCTGAACGTAGCTTTGCAGTCGGTCTTGAAAATGTCCCACGACGTCAAAGAGGACTCATGATTTTCGTACCAGTGCTTGGAAGTACCCTCAAGTGAAAAATAGAGTTGTTCAGGCGCTGCTCGTCGGTCCAGCAATTGTAGCGGGCAACGCGTTCATACTGCATGGTCAATCCAGTCTTCGACGTCTTCGTATTGCTCGCCGTGGAATGGAGCAGCCGTCCGCGGTACGACGGGCAGTTAAACGACGGCTGGAGCGGCCGGGGTCTCCGTCTGGTTGGTCATCGTCGTCCTCCTTGTTTGCCTGGTCCTGGGTGGCAAGGGTCCTAACTCCGGGGATAGGCCAAGGTTCCAGCGACTTAATCGGATCTCAGTCTGGTCTTCGTTGGGTTCTTGGGGGCTTGCGTTCGGACTTGCATTGCGGGAACTCGGAAGGGAGCGCTGCACGGGCATGCGGTTACCCCACACCTGCACCAAAATGTCACGGGTGGTGACAAAAAAAAAATAAATAAACAGGAAGAAATAAACGTTTAATGTGGCGAACTTGTGCCAAAAATAAAAGAGTACAAAGGATAATAACAGAGCGTCGCGGGCGTCGAAGTCGGCGTAGCAGCAGAGTCGAACGCTGGAGCGAAAACTGATTCCGCTCGCCTTGCGGAATCCCTTATGTACCCTCGTGGGTTTCTGGATCGTTCGGCGTAGAAAGTTTGGCGCGTAGAACATTCTAACCTCGAATCAGCAAGACGGTTCTCGAATTCACCAGAACATCACATTACAGTGTAAAAAAAAAAATGTGTAGTCATGGCCAGGAATCGAACCCTGGCCTTCTGCGTGGAGGGCAAGCGCGATCATCGTTAGGCCACGCGCGCGCTGCCCACGTCGCCATCTGCGCGCGCGGCAATATGTGCCTGCTTCTAGCACTGGGGAAAGGCCGAAGCCACCTACAAATCATTAGAAAATGTTAACAAATGGCCTAGAGATTCCAGAGACAAGTTCCACAACATTTTATAGTGAATTTTGTCAAGTCCAGGTGCCGACTGCTTTTTTAACCCAATAGCCACCTCGAGTTCGCACATTGTGAAAGGCTGGTTGTGTACAAGAGTGTCTGATTCCGACATAGCAATTGGCCGCTTTTCTGCTACAGCTCTGAACTTCTTACATTTTGCAGCATAATTAGATGAGCTAGACACTTCAGAAAAATGTTCCGCAAGAACATTTGCCTGGCCCTTCAAGGTTAGCGAAGGCGAGGGAAAAAGCCTTCACAGACAAAGGCGAAACGGTTTTTTGCATCAATGTAGGAAATGTTTTCATTAACCTTCAAGGTGAGAATTTCTTTTTCTTGCTTCGATAACGGGCAGGATCGGTAGTATGCTGGATGTTTTCCATTACAGTCAGTGCACTGCGCTTCGTTCTCACACGCATCAGCGACGTGCTCTTTACTAGAGCATTTGGCACAGGTCTCGCTGCCCCGACAGTTCCGCGACCCATGGCCAAACCTTTGGCACTTAAAGCAGCACTGAGAGTTCGGCACATAAGTCCAGACACGGCACTGAAGCTAGCATGCCTTTACATTAGTGGGTAGAGTTGTGGAGTCGAAAGTCAGACTAACATGCCTCGTTTTGCGTTCTATACCGTCACGACGGATGGTGATACGTCATGCTGCAACAACTCCCTGTCCAGAGAGACCCTCAACTAGCTCTGTATTTGTCAAGTCGAGCAAGTCATCTTCAGGGATGACCCTATGGATGGTGTTTCACTTTTGATGAGGAGTCACAATGACCTTGTAGTCTGAGCCGGTGTTCAGGGCTAAAAGTTATTCAGTTTGTTTCTTTGTGTTTACCTCAACGAGAAGGTCGCCTGATGCCATCGTTTTGGCGCTAAAGTTTGCACCGGTAATACCTTCAAGAACTTTGGATACTAAAAATGGAGAAAGTTTAGCCAGTGGCTTTTCGCCCTCATAGTGCAAAACAAGAAACTCTGGGAATTTTAAAGGATCAGGGGTCTTAATGGGAATGCCAAGGACTTCGGTGCGGGTCCTTTTCAGGGCCCGATCTAGTGGCTTAGTTCCGGATCCCATAAAGATGGGAAGGAATTTCAGTGCCCGGGCGCATCGCCCACTACGTAGCCCAACCAGAGGGTAGGTAATCTACCATAGCAAGAAGAGCTTGGCTGACACACTTAGTCTACCAGTGCTGCCCGGGCACCATACAAGAGTGTGGTTGCAGGGACAGAACCTGTTTCCCCCCAAGGTTAGCCCTTGCCGCCTAAGAAGTTGAAAAAGGAAGGGACAGTGTAAAAGAAAAGAGTAAGAGGTGGAAGGAAAAGTGAAAGAAGGAAGGAAGAGGATAGAAGAGCCGACTGACTGAATCATGCTGGTCGGGCCGAGTATAAGCAAACCATATCCCATACAGCACCTGGCCACGCCCCTTTGTCACGTGACATGACGTCACTTCCGCCAAGGCAATTTTTTTATGTCACGTGACCAGACGTAACTTCCGCTCCAAAACGAAACCAGTTGTTTTATTGATTTGCGAATTGGCACGTTACATGACGCCACTCGCGCCGCTGTGGTAAGGTAAACATGGCGCCCGCCGCCACCTGAAACACGGAGCCTACGCCGTCGATTATAAGCCGGAAACGCTTGAAACGGGAAGCCTACGCGATCGACGCAGTCGCGGCTGAGACGCTGTGAACGCGGTGACGCGAGGGACTCAGCACTTGGTGACGCAACTACGCGACGCCCGCAGTATGCGACGTCTCGCATCGTGCTTCTGCACAGGAGTGCATAAAAGGCGCAAGTACTTCTCTTAGCGTTCTCAACGCATCACTTGATAAGAGCGAAGCAAGGATACTACCAACGCCTACCTGTGGTTTTCGAAGTCGAGCCTTCTCTCGATGTCGCTGCTGGTGTAGACTTTATTCTTGCTGAGCAGGTTCGTCGCCGACGCGGCGGATGTGAACCATTTCATGCATGGGCGCTTGCCTTTTTCGATACGAATATGTGCTCTGTCGTCACGAACGCTTACGCTGACCCACAAGCTGAATTTGAAGTATTGCCAGCATTTTTATTTCGCCTGTACGTTGTCATCGCATTACCGTTACTCGCGGCAACGCAGATCTTCGTGCTTTCCTTCTAGCGGTGCTGCGGCTCTCCCGATCCAGAATAAAAAGCTGCTCGACGCTCGAACCGCGAATGGGGATGTGTTAAAGAGATTTGCTTGGTACCGTCAGAAACACTCGTATAAAGAAAGGCACGCCCAGTGGAACTATGAAGAGAAAAAACAAGAGTGCATACTTTCAACTCGAGAAGTTTTTATTTCACCACATTAAATATATCGTTGCAATGCAGTGCTGGTTTCAAAGAAGGCTATTTCCTCAGTCCCTTCGAAACAACCGAGGCTTTTATATGATGCACATACATGCAAAAATCAACAGTGTGAAGACATGGGAACGATATGGCTATGAGCTGAAGTGCAAAATGGCAAGTTCACCCTGAAAAGCAACAGTTTACATATACATTAAAAGAAGTTCACGAATGGAAATAATAGTTTCTCTTGAGAACTACACTCTTAGAAAAAATGGAGTCCAAAGGGAGTCACTGCTTCCATGACTCTCTTTGACACTTCACGACTCTCTTAGAGAGTCAATTGTTCATGTGACTCTGTTTTGACTCTTCCCCTTCTCAACGGGAGTCACAGGTCAGCAGCATTTGCCCTACCGAAAAAAAAAGTATGAATGCTGCTTCGCGGCGTCCATCCGGCAACCCAAGCCCCGCCGTTTCCCTATGCACCTCTAGAAAAGGAGTCCGACACCATTTAGTTCAAAGCTTTGTCGACATTCTATTTTCAATAATTGTGCAAAAAAAAAATTAAAAAGGAAAGGAAAAGAGAGATAATGCACAAAGTTTCGTCGACATTCATTTTTCTCAAGAATAATTGTAAAAAAAAAAACAAAAAAAAACGTATGTTTATTTTTTGCATCGAACCTGGGTTCGCTCCGTAAGAAGCGGGCACCTTTCCACATAGCTACACCTGCGAGTACTCGTTTTGAGAATTCGTTTTATACGAGATTCAACAAGTTTCGCGTCGTGCACATTATTCGAAACCGAATCCTGCGTCTGCATTTAACATATTTCTAAAACTGTCGTGGGGTGCGTCTCTGGGAGCGAGTGAAGGTGCAGCAGCTTATTCAAGACTATACTCCGTTTCATTGGTAGCATGCAACGCAGTCAAAGCTAGCGCACCGATTTGCACCGCCCACAGTGTCCACGTTCACCCCATACAATAGTGCGTCCCCTGCAAAAACACTTATAAAAAAGTCGAAAATGTGCCTCCTTGGATCTAGAAACTGATAGTGGTGTTATGATTTCGACGGAGCACAAATTTTTTTCAATAAAAAGGAAAAGATAATGTAAACTAGTTTAAATTGTTTTCGTTTTCGTCCGTGCAGCAGCAGCTGCGGGTTTTCGGGTTGTGTGGCACTGGCTGGTTTTGAGAAGATGGCGTCTTACGCAACAAGCTCAGGTACCTCTCCTGCTCGGATATTTTCAAAGGTTCGTTGTGCGCAGACTTTGAAAGAGTGCAAGCAGGTGATCGCCAACGTGTGCGCGAGTACAAGAACGCGTTTCCCGGAGAAGTCGGTCGTGAAGTCCTGGAGACGGTCAGTAACAACACCGGAGTGTGCGCCCGTACTGTCGCGAAGTACAAGGCGCAGTGTCTATCTGGCAAGCTGGCGTCCCCGAAGCGAAGACCTCGCCATGTAGAAGTTTCGAGCACGGGGACTGTCAAGCATGCCGAATTCACACACAACGCCATTCGCCTCAAGGTGCATCGCAAGTACCCCGAGAGGGGGATTCCTACCCTTGACAGCTATTTCCAAATAAGCTGTTCAGGCCACAACTATTGTCGATTAACGTCCTATTATAAATTTTGGGGCAAGGCTGCAATCAGTGAGATTCCTCATTCCACGCTGCACGAAAAAAAATAAATAAAAATAACTCGGTGCTGGAGGCAAATAACACTTGCAAAGCGGCAGAGCAGATGGTAGAAATGTGGCCTCTCGGCGACTTACAAATAAATAGCAAGAAGAAAGGAGGAATCGAAATATGCAGTTCGGCAATGCGCACAATCTTGCACAAAAAATGGCTAAAAAAAAAACAAAAAAACTGCGCGTCTAGTGGGTTTGAACCACTGCCGCCGAGACGTCGGTATCGCCAGAGCAGCCCTACCACTCGTCCACGAAACGCGCCCAGGAGCACATTTTTTTTTCTTCTGTATTTTCATGCGCACCACTTCAGTACCTGTAACAGCTATGCACGCTATGTATGAAAATGAGTATAAGTGCCCATTTTGAGAACCACACCACCACACTGCGAGTTGAAGCAACGCCGAAGGCTCGCGTCTCGCAGCGCCGCCTGTTGAATAACCATTCGAAGAGTTTGCACACTGTGAAGGTAAGAGCGCTCACACCGAAGAGCTCTCTTTACAACGCCTACACACACACAGACAGAGCTCACAATTGAAGGGGGGCCACCGAGGTTTTAAGAGCCACTGATCGTAGCAATCGCATTACAAAGACGCCGCGTTGTCGTAGATTGTTTTCACCAGCTGGGTCCTGTAGGGATGAGGCCAAGGCCAAGGCTGGGGGATTCATCGCCGGAAACGTAAAGGAACCAAGCAAACGACGTGGGGCTCGCGGAAGCGGTTCGTGGGAGCCGACGACGTCCAAGCCACGATCCAAGCAGCCCTAGTAGCAGCCTTGCTTCCGAGAAGACTGTATATTCTTTCTGGCGGGCACACAATACTCCGACAGCATACTTGCGGCTGATGTGGATTGCAGGAGGTGGCTAACAGGACGACCAATGCACAGAAAATAGGTTGAGCACAACACAGCACGCAACGATTGTCGCCGCCATGTTGAAATAAAACCAAGCTGAGGCCGGCCAAGCTACAGTTTAGTATACGACGAAGCTGAGACAGGCCAAGGTTCAGTTTAGTACACAACCAACATACTTCATTAGAAAGAATCAGACAAATGTTTGAACAAATTTTTTTTACGTTTAAAAGTTCTAATGTATGTCGATTAAGACAGAAACATTCACGTTGCGTCAAATGAGTTTCGTCGTCACCAGCGAACGTCGCCGCGTCGGCCGCGACGCCATCGCCAGCGTAACCAAAATCAAAAGCAAAGTAAGCTGCAAACTTTCGGGCAGTTTCAGGCCTTTAGCGCCTTTAGTGTCTTCGAAGAACGTTCTCCGAAAAACAAAAAGTGTCTCAGATGTCGCCGTGCCCATGGACCGAGCTGTGGGTTTTGTGTCTACTTGGTGAGCACTCGTCTATTCGCTTGAATTTTTCAGTGCTTTCTTTTCGGAGTGTTTGTGAAGTGTCCTTGTGTGTGTGTGCAGGAAGCGTGAAGGCGAACGCGGCGAACGTGTTGGGCTTCTTGTCGCACACGTGCTTTGCGCATGGGATGACCTTCGAGCTTTTCCCGAGGAAGTCCCGCAACCGACCTGTCACCACTGCCTGTCACTGAGCGAGCAGTCAGATTGCGGGAACGCACACAGAGGCGAAGGTCCCACCGAAGCCGGAGGGGGGGACGGGACTTCGTAAGTGTATCGGGAGCTTTATCTCGTGGATCGGTGGACAAGGCGAGTTCTACAAATCGGGTGGCGCCTTTGTACGGCTGCGGTACCACCTAACTAGGCGGTGTGTTTCGCGGAACCCATGACTGCTATGGTACCCATTATGTGCTGGCGCTCGTATTTGTACCCCGTTTGCTTTCACTGCGGGTGTTCGAAATCAGGTTCGTTTCTCTGCATTGTTGATGTTGCTTTCGAAGGGGTCTTTTTTGACTAGGGCACAAACTTTTTATACAAAATGCTGTATATGTTGCAGTTATTTGGTAGCCCTCTGGCTGTAGTGTATTGTGAAGGTTGTGGGAAAAAACGCGCATTGAGTAATTACAAAAAGATATACCTGGTGTTTTTGCGAAGACTTTCAGAAGTCCTAAAAATTAGGGCGATTGAAAAAAGAAGAAACTTTTTCGGGAACAAACTACGAGCCACGGCGGACGGCAGGAATTGCCAAAAACCTACTGATTAGCCAGATAATTAATTAAAACTTGTTAATTAACTTTTTAATTAGTGGAAGTAGACATATGATTCCAATTAGAAAGTTGCTGAACGCTATCGAAAACCACTAAATCAGTCATTTTCAGAAAGACTTTAAGCGCTTGAGAAGAGTAGTAGCGCACTAAAATTACCACTCGTGGAGCAGGTACAAAGCTGGGCTAGATAAGAGACGGAAAAATCGCGCGGGCGCCTTACCGCAAATGCTAGCCTTGTACCTGCTCCACGAGTGGTAACTTTACTGCGCTACTACTAGTCTCGCGCGCTCAAAGTCTTTCTGAAAATGACTGATTTAGTGGTTTTCGATAACGCTCATCAACTTTCTAATTTGAACCATATGTCTATTTCCCCTAATTAAAAAGTTAATTAACAAGTTTTAATTATTTATCTGGCTAATTAGTAGGTTTTTGGCAATTCCTGACGTCCGCCGTGGCTGGTAGTTTGTTCCCGAAGAGAGTTTCTTCTTTTTTCAATCACCCTAATTTTTAGGATTTTTGAAAGTCTTCGCAAAAACACCCGGTTTATATATAATGTAGTGTCGAGTACCGTCCGACGGCACTCTTGCAGAACGTTCACGTGCCTTGCAGTGGCACTCCACTCACGTCTTCAAGTGCCGTCCGAATGTCTAATGTAAAGCGAATTGTCAAAACGAGTTTTTCGAAGTTGTAGCGTAGCTTATTGGAAATTGTAGCATAGCTCGCCTCATGGGCAGCGGACCCGGATTCGATCCACAGTGTGGGCTTACTTTTTAAAATCTTTTTCTCGAACATTTTGTTTTGTCGAGGCATTTGGCGATATTTACGTCATTTCTTTTTTACCATTAACACTGGGGGAAAAAAAAAGAATGTTGTCAACGAAACTTTGCTTAAAGGGGGCCCTGCAACAACTTTTTGACTGGTTTTTAATTTGCACCGAACTTGAGCGCACTGAACGTAGTAACTTAATCTTTTCTCAAATTTCGCTTTATTTTAAAAGTTATAGGCAATTTAGAATTAAAAAACAAACAAAAGATAACCTCCTTCATGACGTCGTAGGTCCTGGCTTGAGTGGCCGTGAACTAGAGGAGTAGTGAGCTCATCGAGCGCTCACGGCTGCTGCACTCCGTGTCGACGGCTCGAGAGGGCGCCACGAAAGCATATTCTGGATAGGCTGTATGAGGCGGGTGGCCAGGGCGGCTTGCATTGCATTTGCTGCGCGATTAAGGACTAATTTGGCATAACACTTCATTGGCCACAAACTACAGCAAACACAGTGTAAAGATCAGTTCAGAACGGGAGCCACTTCGCGCTGCCATACCGCCAAACGGCCAAATCGCCAGCCAAGCCCGTGCTGAAAGCCTTCGGAACGCTCGGGACCAGTCGAATCCTCGATCCGGTTTACGACCGCAGCGCCGCCGCGTACATCCGGGACCTTTCTACGCTCGCTGTTCTTCGGAGCCTCATCCCACAAGCCTTTTCTAGTATGCGTCGTTTTTCCCGCCGCTTGGTGGCGGGTTTGTCGACGAGTCTTTTCTTGTCGCCATACTTTATAAACTGCATTTGTTTATTTTCTGATCTAAATTACCAAACAAAAACTAGTTTCATACATAACTGAAATGGTTCGCGACACTTATATTTTGTATTTCGACTAAAAAAAGCTTTTAGCGGCTCTGACCAGTGGTAAGCCCAGGACCAAAGACGTCACATATTGCGCGCTTTCGGCGATGCCGGTCGCCCTCGTAAATGGAGGAGGTTTCCGCATCTTCCGGTTAAAATATGACTCACTGATATTTAGTTACTCTCTCCGTGCCCGCTGGCTTGCCCGAACCCTAAGAGACGTGGAAACCGCAAAGAAGGTAGGCGCTTAAATATGACTGCAGAGCCAATTTAACAAAATGGTATGGGCGTCCCTTTCCGGAGGTACATGGGGGACAGCGGGGCTCGGGATGGGACAGAGGGGCTGGACGCTGCGAGGCATCATGTGCAACGGGACCAAGTAGGTTAATAATTTTGTAATTAGCAGCCGCATACTGTTGCCGCGAGGCGGCATGAATGTATGTGGGGGGTTGGTTAACGGGCTCCCCAGGGATACATGTGCTGTTCGACTTTCTTTCGGACGGCACTTGTAGGCACGGGTGGAGTGCCGTCGGACGGCACTGTAGGCAGCCAAAAAAACAACAGAAAATGAGGTGTTTCAAACAACTTTCTTGAAGAGATCATGAACTGATTTTTCAACTACTTCGTCAGCTTTCCTCCTCAGTACATAAGCAGACTGAGAAACCATGTGGTCGTATTTCACTGAAACCCAAAGTTCTGCCAGCAGTCTGAGAGCCGGTATGGACAAAGCTTTACATAAATTTCACACTTCACATTTTTGCAAGTGCTGACAACCATGAAGGGAGCGACGGGACAAGCG
The DNA here is from genome assembly GCF_016920785.2 of Ixodes scapularis. Classification (NCBI taxonomy): domain Eukaryota; kingdom Metazoa; phylum Arthropoda; class Arachnida; order Ixodida; family Ixodidae; genus Ixodes; species Ixodes scapularis. The sequence goes on along the minus strand of NW_024609868.1, from coordinate 119,036,776 downwards.
ATGGCGACCCTTTTTGCTATCGCTCAGCCGCACGATGAGGCACACTGCATGAAAGCTACTGGAGCAAGCGACCAATGTGATGAGCGACGTTTTCTAGTAATTCAAGGACCGAGCAGCGTTACAAGCGACAGTGAGAAATCTCCGTCGCTGTTGCCGATGCTCGTCTCGTTGCTCACTAAATCGCTTACATGCGGTCCAGCCTGAATTGTCTGAAAGCGAGAGACACGTGCCACGAGTGAGTACCGTGCTGCCACTCACTTCCAAGTGCCTCTCATTTCAGGGCTACACTGCCATTTGCTTCCAAGTCCTGCACGGGCCTCCTGCTCAGGCGCTTTGATGCCACTTACGAAACTAGCACAAACTCGTCAAGGGGGTTTAGGTGGGGTGAGTCATCCGGTGTGTTTGCCGCACCATTCTTTACGATGCCTCGACAGTCCACAGTCACTTCACAGTAACAAGTTGGGACGCCATGATGACAGTGGCACTTGTGCCTGCTTGTCTTATTCACTAGAGGTTTGAAGACCAACTGCAGACTTTCGGCAGCATGACACTTTCGGTTTTGTAACATCATTGTTGCTTCCTTGGGACAACTCTTAATACATGGGAGGAACAAGATGGCAATTGCACCAGTGGAGAATATGTCCAGGAACTATACCTGTAGTAAAACTTGCTTGATCACCTATTTATTAATGATTACCTTTACACTTGCAGCGTTACCTCCGAGGCGGGGTTTCCCGACCAGAAAAAAAATTTCACAGGGCCATAGGCAAGGCCAAGTTCGACTCGCGCTGCTGATCCTGTTGTCCCGGTGCCTCTACAAGGGCGAGGACCTGGTCAATAGGAGTGTGACAGGCCAACATTCCAGGCGTGACAAAGTATGGCGCCGTGGGAGGGAAGCCCATTACACCTGTCAAAGTGGATGCAACTGCAGGTGCGTGCCTTGCTGCATGTCCGCCTTCCCGGCTCTAAACTATGTAGAAATTGGAAGGTTCAGCATCGTGCATTATATAGGTTTTATAGACCATACGCGAAATAGCTCTTGGGTATCATCATCATGCCGCTCGGAGCGACATGTGGTGGGTTTTGATATCTTGAATGTGCAAATGCCACTATACCTCGTCTCGCCTCAGCATGAACTAACTGCAAAAGCTGTACAAGCGCAAGCGGGTAGCCCTGGCTGGAGGATGGAACCGCAGTATGTGTGCGTCCACAGGTTTCCAATGTCAACGGCAGAAGCTTCCGAGGGTGTCCCAAGCGTGCACCAGCAACTTCGGGAGGATACATGGGCACTGCTATCTTGGAAGCACTTTCCAAGATTAAAGAAAATGAACACAGTTTGCAAAAACTTGAGTCTTAAGGCCCGTTCACACTCTTGCAACCAAGTACGACCGAGAGAGACGAGATCTGTTAAAACTTCTTAAAAGTTCTTAGGACGAGGGTACATACTGGGGGCATTCTGGCACCATCTGTGCGTTGACCCTTGAACTGCATTTTACAAGAGCGAAGGTTTCGCGGAATTTCCGAGGTCAAACGTGTGTAATACCTGTAGGAAAGGCTTGTTTATAACGTTGACAAAAGTTTTTCGAGCCAAGAAAGAAAGGATAATGCGCAAGAGAAATAGTAAATATGCCAGACCGCCGAGTTAACACTGCTACCCAATAGAGGGTGCCAGTGTGTCCTCTCGTTGTAAGAGGTTTTAAGGAACCCAATTTTACGAGGTCGCAAGAGTGTGAACGGGCCTTTAGAGAACCATGCAGTGAACGGAAAACTTAACAGCTCATGCGTTCTTGGCATTTCATCAGGCTGTCGGCAGGCCTCTTCACGATGTATAATATGTGCATTACTTTGGTATTTGTTGATTTCTCTGGAAACGGGCGCGAGCAGGTACGGGCATAGACAATCGTAATTATATTCGTGCATCTGTACAACTTTTGTTGTTATTTTATTTTAAAGCTTGCTATTTAGCTTTGAAAGAACTTCGTGGTTCCCATGGCGAAGTTGCAAACATTATATTGGTATGCTCAAAACCAGTCCAAGGTCAGAACTAGTGCCAAGACATCTAAAAAAGTAATGTGACCAGAAACAATGTTATTTATTATGTTGTCAAGCTAGGCCTCGCAAATATTAGCCAAATCGGGTCCACTAATACCCACCCATGTAGGAGGGTGTCTTTAGCGTCCATGCTTTTTGTTTAATTAGACCTTGAACATGGTTCCTTACTACGTAGGACTTGCATTACGAATGAGTTTTCCAGTTAACGGTGGTGTTCCTGTTAACAAACCATTGTATTAGGTAGGTAGAAAATAAGAGTGAAGTGAACTCTAGTCTTTAATAGCAAGTAGGCTCATATGGAATCATTTTTGCTTCAGTGGAGGCTCAAGTATGCACGACACTGAAGGGACTTTCCTTTCAGTCGACGCAGACAAGGGTACCACAAGAGCCAGCGAGGGAAAGAGGACGGGACCTCTTGGTGTCAACACCTTGCTGCCTACGTGGCTGTGCCCCGAACCGTGCAGTTTTTGCCGAGGTAAACAATTGGGCCATTTGAAAGTTTTGCGTTTTTGCGGATGAAAAAAACATGACTCACTTGCATGCCTTGCTGTAAACAATCCATTGCAGCACTGAAATTTGTGAGCTGCAGATAATGTCACAGGTAGGATAGATAACCTTTACCTTCTCAGAGTTCTGTGGACAAAGGGGCTGCCCAAAGATTACACAGCAGGATGGTGCCCCGCTACAGAGCACCAGTATATTGTCACGGGTGGTGACCAAAAACAATAAACAAGAAGAAATAAACGTTTAATGTGGCGAACTTGTGCCAAAAATAAAAAGGGTACAAAAGGTAATAACAGAGCGTCGAAGTCGGCGTGACAGCAGAGTCGAACGCTGGGGCGAGACTGACTGCAGATCGCCACGCGGAGCCCCTTATGTACACGTGTGGGCTTCTGGAATAATCGGCGTGGAAGGTTCGGCGTGTAGAACGTTCCGACCTCGAACAAGCAACACGGTTCTCGAATTTACCAGAACATTACTTTACCGAGTCGATAAAAAATGTGCCTCCGCGGCCAGGAATCGAACCCTGGCTTTCAGATTGGAAAGCAAGCGCGATAACCCTTAGGCCACGCGCGCGCTGCCTACTTGGCCAGCTGCGCGCGCGGCAATATGTCGTACCATAGCCTCCTTTATACTGACAAAACCTGGCAGATTGCCACGAGAAGCGGTCGCCGAAATGGAAAAGGTGAAGTGGCATACAACGGAGAAGAGTCTCGCCGTAGCGGACGTAAAACACGAAAAAAGTATGTTTTGGGTCCTCGCCACTGCAAAAGCTGTGTGCTGACGTCCAGGTTCCACGAGGGATGGCTCTTTAATGCTCTGTGCTACCAAATCCTCACGCTCCAAAATCTGTGACCAGGCACTCTATGACTCCGTCGTCGAACTGGCAGGCTTTGTGAGTTTAGAGGTGCTATGGTCATACTCTAATCCACTTTACTCCTTTTTTTTTCAGGGGGAGAGCATTGTTTTGTTTGCATTCTTAAAAAAGAGGGTTACACTGTTATGATTAAATTGGTGCGGACAACCACTAACAAGCTCAGTTTGCTGTCGTCGGGGCCTACGCTATTCTTATCAATGCCGATCTTCGCAAAAGAAAAGATAGGGGAAGGGACAAAACCGGAGGAAAGCCGTGCCGTTTGCGTGGTCGATGTAACTACTCATGCTAAAGATAAATCACATGTAACTATGGTTGTTTGAGATAAATCTGTTTGAAAGGGTGTCTTCGCTATGCCAATCTGTAAACATTATTTTTTTTAAAGCTGGAGACCAAGTGACACAAGTATCATCGCTGTCTTCTCGACTGGTTATTTCAATATTTTATTAGGAGTACTTGGCCATGACTTAAAACAAACCAGAGACCAGATTCGGGCTCATGTTGGCCTTAAGCTGAATTTTGCCAGAGAAGTAAATGCTGAAACTAGACAACATAATTCAAAGCAAACTTTCTGCAGCGACAAAGAGTTGGAAATAGTTACTAAAAGAATAGAGGAAGCAGTTTCGGGGCAACGTTATACAGATTGGACCTATGAGAGCCTAACCAGGTTTTTTGCTCTGGAACTAGACAAAGTTCAGAGTAAACGAAAGGGGAAGCAAGGACGTAGACCAAAAAGGTGGTGGGACAAAGAAGTGAAGCAAGCGATACAAAAACGTCAAGAAGCCTCTAGAGAACACAGGTATTCTAAGCGCAGTGGGGATTCAGAAACGGAAGTAAAGAGAAAATGGGACACTTTTATAACTTGTCGCCGAGAGGCATCCAGTTTGATCAATGCGAAAATTCAGAGAAAGGGTGAGGAATGGATGAGTAATGTAAGCAAGAAAGATAGAAACGCAGCTAAGAAGTTTTGGGAGCACTTGAACTCACTCGGTGAAACGACGCAAGCTAGACAGAGGTTCATACTCTCGCATCAGGGAGATCAATTAGAGGGAGATGATGCGGTACGATATATAGGAGCAGTGATAGAGGAGAAATTTCGGGAACGGGTTCATGTGGAAGATAGGAGAACCGAAGGAAGTAGCAGTCCAGCTTGTGATATCGCGGATTTTGGACAAAGAGAATGGGAAAAGGCAGAACGAAGAGCCTCTAGTGGCACGTCGACAGGCACAGATGGGATCCCAATCAAGCTGGTGAAGAATTTGTGTCCTAAATCTAAGGCAAAACTAAGGGATGTAGTGAGCACTATGATAACAAAAGGAAATATTCCAGATGAATGGAGGTTTAGTAGGATGAGTATGATATATAAGGGAAAGGGAGATAATTCTGATATTAGGAATTATCGCCCCATAACCGTGACACCAGTTATTTACAGGTTGGTAATGCAGATTATAAAGAACAGACTGAGAAATGGGTAGATTGCGAGGGCATACTGGGCGAGTTACAGAACGGGTTTCGGAAACAAAGAAGGTTGGAGGACAATATATTTTCTCTAACACAGTGTATAGAAATAGTGCAAAAACAAAACAGACAGCTCTAACTGGCATTTCTGGATATCAAGGGTGCCTATGACAATGTGAACCAAAGGAACCTGTGGGACATACAGGAGAGCTTAAACCTAGATTAAGGACTAACAGCCCTATTAAGGAACATTTACAAAGATAATAAGGTGATTATAACATGGAAAGGAAAGGCGACGGGGGAAATGGAGGTAAGACGAGGCCTTAGGCAGGGGTGCCCATTATCGCCTTTGCTGTTTATGTTGTATCCGAGAGGATTGGAGGATAGACTAGAGAAGAGTGGGCTTGGATTCGACCTTTTGTACAGTAAACTAGGCCAAAAAATTCAGCAATCCTTACCGGGATTGATGTATGCGGATGATATTGTACTAATGGCTAACAACAGGACAGAGTTGCAGGAATTAATGAGCATCTGTGGTAAGGAAGAAGAGGAATTAGGTTTAGAATTCAGTAGTGAAAAATCAGCAGTCATGATTTTTAACTGTGATGAAGTTGAGAGGCTGAAAATACAGAATATTACAGTTAAGAGAGCTAGTAAATACAAGTATCTAGGAGTATGGACATGTGATGGTGCAGAATATCTCAGTGAGCATGAAAAGTATATAATAGGTAAGGGCAACAGAAATGCAGCTGTAATGAAAAATAGAGCACTTTGGATATACAACAGGTATGAGGTGGTGAGAGAGATTTGAAAAGGGGTCATGGTGCCTGGCTTGACTTTTGGAAACGCAGTGCTATGCATGTAATCCGAAGTGGATGCAAGACTAGAAATAAAACAGCGCGGAGTATATAGGCTGGCTTTGGGGGCACATTACAAAACGCCAAACCAGGGAGTACAAGGAGACATGGATGGGCGTCTTTTGAGAGCAGGGAAGTGGTGAGCAAGATAGAATTTGAGGATCGGTCGAGGCAAATGGATAGGGACCAATGGGCACGAAAGGTTTTCAGCTATTTATGCATGAGGAGTATAGACACAAGGTGGAGACAGCGCACTAGGAAATTAAGAGGAAAGTTTTTAGGCTATGGTGGAGATACGGAAGAGCAGGTCTCAGTTAAGAAGAAAGTTAAGGCTACAGAAAGAGATCGGTGGCTAGACGGAATGCAGACAAAGACGGCTCTGGAAAGCTATAGATTAAACAAAACCGTTATTGCCAAAGAAAGCATTTATGACAACTCTACGGGAAGCTCGTTGTTTGAGGCGAGGACGGGTGTTCTGCAAACCAGAACATACAGAGCGAGGTACAAGGAAATGGATACAGTGTGCACTGCTTGTGGAAGACTGCTTGTGGAGGAGGACGTCTCGTCCTCCTCCACTGCTTGTGGAGGAGGACGAGACGGCTGAGCACTTGATAATCTACTGTAAAGGGCTTCACCCTATGCCTACTGAAGACAACATGAATTTAATAAGGTCATTGGGTTTTAGAGACAGCGAAGGGAGAGTGGATTTCAAGACTGTAGAGATTACCAAGCAAAGATTAAGTGAATGGTGGCAGAAAGCGAGAGAAAACCAGGTATTTTCTTATTAACTGATGGCAAGGGGTTTCATAGCCCCACTTTCTTTGCGGTGCGGAGTGGATACCCTTAGCAAAAAGAGGCCGTACTTCAAACGAAGTTGAAATATATTTAGTACGAATATTCATTTTGTATTTATTCTGTATTATTTTGGCCGCATTCGAAATACGCGCGTAATGTATTCAAAATACATTATAAATATGTATCAAAAATATTTTAGATATACCAAAAAATATTATTCCTTCACACTCAAGATGCCATTTGTGGATTAAAAACCGGGTACACAATTTTTTTTATTTTCGATTTTGTCAGCAAATGGTGTCCCTGTGGTATTTGAAGGCACTACTAAATACATCTCACAAAGCCACATTAGAAACGAACACAAACACAAACACCTTGACGCACTGAAGAGCTCATTCACAGTCCCGTTGACTGCTCTAGAGCCTTATATAGCCTACATATTGAAGGTAATAATTTTTTCGGTGACCACCTCTGCGCTTATTAAGGTTACAAGTATTCGATCTTCTCCTTGGGAGTCTGTCAAGGGGGAAACAGTGTTTTGAAGTTCGTGGACGATATCTCTTACTAAAGGCATTGGTACAACTAATAACAATTCGGCACAGTCCCTAAAACAATATCCACACAAACGGCTCATAAAATACATGTTATTGCTTCTCTGCGTAGCACCACTCAGGGCGAAGCGAATCAAGGCAGTTTCTTCACTTTAAAATACTATAAACGACTTTATTTTCGTGAGGACCTAATTCTCGCAAAGTTGGCCCATCGCCTACAATTCCGAAAAATAGGTCCCGTAAACAATTCCGGCAAAATGTAAAAACATTAAAATCTATGTTGCGATCCCAGCGCGTCGCGAAAATTAGAATTTGCGAATTATTCCAAAACTCCAACTTTGACCTAAATCGCGAAATATTGAGCCCGCGAAAAATAAATATTTTACAGTAGTTGTTTTCCCTCTCCTTTTTAGTAGTTGACTATTTAATATGGTAGTTAATGTCACTGTATTAAAGTCACTATTCACATCACGTACAATGGTGAGTATACACGTTCAGTGAACTAACATTTTGCTAACAAAACCACGCCAAACGTATCTGTTCACAGCACCTGCTGAAGCTTTCCAGCATCAGCAAATGTTGTGGTTGTAGTTCCCGAACCCCGTTTGTGATTGGTGTGCAAGGAACTGATCAGGTGTGTTCTTGATAGAAAAAAGGAAACAATAACATAAACTGGGCTGATTTATCAGTGCGATGCTGCGCAATTCAATTGCCAAACTAATCAAATGTATTTAGGCGCTTCAGTGTACTCCATATCTGCTTGAAGTGAACTTCAGAAGGGGAGCTTTTAAATATTTTGGTAGTTTAAGTCAAACTACCAAAGTATTGCAGTCAAAAGGTACTTAAAGTATAACACAACAGTATTTACGATTTTCAGGTATTTTAAGAGTATTCTGCACGCATTCTTGATTGCTCCATTTTTTTAGGGTTGGAGTATATTTTGCATGAATTAAATAAATATTTCAAGAAATATATGCGAAAGGTATTTTGTGCCTATTAATTTAGTATTTACATATTTCAAAACGCATGAAGGGAACTTCAAATGTAGTTTGAGTAAAGGTACTTTAAAATGATTTTTAGAAGTATATTTTAGTACTAGGTAACAAAAAAAGAAGTTTATATTTTCGGTATATTTTTCGTGTACTTACAATTATGAATTGTATTTCAAATACACTCAAATTAGAATGTGGTATATTTCAAACGTATTAGTTTTCGCTAAGGGTATAGATTTCACATATAAATATTCTAAGCTTAAATGGTGAAACAAAATGGTTAGGTGGCATAAGCTACCGCCCGATCCAAAGGGCTCAGCCGGATTCATCCATCTATCCATCCGTTGTAAGAGGTTTTAAGGAACCCAGTTTTAAGAGGTCGCAAGAGTGTGAACGGGCCTTTAGAGAACCATGCAGTGAACGAAAAACTTAACAGTTCATGCATTCTTGGCATTTCATCAGGTTCTCGGCAGGCCTCTTCACGATGTATATTATGTGCATTACTTTGGTATTTGTTGATTTTTCTGGAAACGGGTGCCAGCAGGTACGGGCATAAACAATGGTAATTATATTCGTGCATCTGTACAACTTTTTTTGTTATTTTATTTTAAAGCTTGCTATTTAGTTTTGAAAGAACTTCGTGGTTCCCATGGCGAAGTTGCAAACATGATATTGGTGCGCTCAAAACCAGTCCAAGGTCAGAACTAATGCCAAGGCATCTAAAAAAAATAATGTGACCAGAAACAATGTCATTTATTATGTTGTCAAGCTAGGCCTCGCAAATGTTAGCCAAATCAGGTCCACTAATGCCCAACCATGTAAGAGGGTGTCTTTAGTGCCCATGCTTGTTGTTGAATTAGTCCTTGAACATGATTCCTTACTACGTAGGACTTGCATTACGAATGAGTTTTCTAGTTAACGGCGGTGTTCCTGTTAACAAACCATTGTATTAGGTCGGTAGAAAATAAGAGTGAAGAAGTGAACTTCGGTCTTTAATGGCAAGTAGGTTCATATGGAATCATTTTTGCTTCAGTGGAGGCTCAAGTATGCACGACACTGAAGGGACTTTCCTTTCAGTCGACGGAGACAAGGGTACCACAAGAGCCAGCGAGGGAAAGAGAACGGGACCTCTTGGTGTCAACGCCTTGCCGCCTGCGTGGCTGTACCCCGAACCGTGCAGTTTTTGCCGAGGTAAACAATTCGGCCTTTTGAAAGTTTTGCGGATAAAAAAAAAATGACTCACTTGCATGCCTTGCTGTAAACAATCCATTGCAGCACTGAAATTTGTGAGTTGCGGATAATGTCACAGGTAGGATAGATAACCTCTACATTCTCAGAGTTCTGTGGACAAAGGGGCTGCCCAAAGGTTACGCAGCAGGATGGCGCCCCGCTACAGAGCACCAGTTTATGTCGTATCATAGCCTCCTTTATGCTGACGAAACCTGGCAGATTGCCATGAGGAGCGGTCGCCGAAATGGAAAAGGTGGAGTGGCATACAACGGAGAAGAGTCTCGCTGCAGCGGACGCGAAACACGAAAAAAGTATGTTTTGGGTCCTCGCCACTGCAAAAGCTGTGTGCTGACGTCCAGGTTCCCCGAGGAATGGCTCTTTAATGCTCTGTGCTACCAAATCCTCACGTTCCAAATCTGTGACCAGGCACTCTATGACTCCGTCGTCGAACTGGCAGGCTTTGTGAGTTTAGAGGTGCTATGATCATACTCTAATCCACTTTACTCCTTTTTTTCAGTGGGAGAGCATTGTTTTGTTTGCATTCTTAAAAAAGAGGGTTACACTGTTATGATTAAATTGGTGCGGACAACCACTAACAAGCTCAGTTTGCTGTCGTCGGGGCCTACGCTATTCTTATCAATGCCGATCTTCGCAAAAGAAAACAAGATGGGGGAAGGGACAAGAGCAGAGGAAAGCCGTGCCGTTTGCGTGGTCGATGTAACTACCCATGCTGAAGATAAATCACATGTAACTATGGTTGTTTAAGATACATGTGTTTGAAAGGGTGTCTTCGCTATGCCAATCTGTAAACATATTTTTTTTTTAAAGCTGGAGACCAAGTGAGATAAGTATCATCTGCTGTCTTCTCAACTGCTTATTTCAATATTTTATTAGGAGTACTCTGCCATGACTTCAAAACAAACCAAAGACCAGATTCGGGTTCATGTTGGAAGGCGGGTCTTTCCTGCCAAACTTCAGAAACATTTATCTAAGCAAAGATGATAAACAAATTACTATTAGTTTTAATGTCCCACACACTAAACATTATAACACCCATAATCGTGTAAAAAGGGTGTAAGTTAGGAAAAACACCCTTCTTACACTTCATTTACACGATATTTGAATATCGGTGGGTGTAAAAAGGGTGTGCTGATGTTTTTCATCCCTTCCACACCCTTTTTACGACCTCGCTTACTGCGATGGCGTCTGAAATCGTGTAAAAAGGGTGTATGGGCGAATTATACGCCCTGTATTAACACGGTGTGAAAGGGGCGTTATGGTGATGCCAGTCTAATACACCCATGATTTCATATCCGTTAATGCTTATTGCTTTGCTGAAACTGTTGCTGATGTACGGCGGTATAAACATCCAGTATAATTAATCGCTACACGAAGTCGCGTATGGTTAGGAAGTGATGGAGTATAGTTTTTGCAACTCCGATCGAACTCTTCGTCCGAGAGGAGCCGAAAATTACGTGTCGCGTGTGCGTCAGTTTCATCAGTTCAACTTCGACTTAAAAACAAAACATCTTCACTCGCAAAAGATGAACGAAGACGTGTCAATATACAACCCAAACAGCACACAGCATTGATCATAGGATCACATAGGATCAAATATGAAAAATTGCGCCGTTACCATTTTGGTCCAGCCAATATCTGTGAAAAAAAGGATGGGTCGCGGCGACGCCATCCTGACATACCGTAGGCGATGCCGTTTTTGGTTGAGCGTCAAGATTCCCGCATGAATGGCCTATGCCGGCGAGGTATGTCTATTTCTTAACCGCCTAAAATCCGACGTTAAAAAAGAAAAGAAAAACAAGATGAAGCAAAACGGAATCTGCTTACTTTTAACCAGAGAAAGACCTCCTGCGCTGAACCACTGAACAAACTATGGGCCGTGGCGCCCTCATTTCGTGTATTACAAACTCACCTGACTGGCCCTCGCACTACTTATAGCACCTTCACTGAGATTTTATTTTTGTGTGTAGTTCTAACGAAACAATTCCGCAAGACAATCGAAAGTGCCGAATTTATGACACCCCGGCTATAGTACGCGATCCTTAGTTGACACCAAAATATCTAGCCTCCCGACGCTTTTTTTTCCTTTTCTTTTTTCTTTTTTCGTACGGGTGAAATTGCATCTCTTGTTTCATGCGTTCGAATTTGTTTTGTGTTATTTATTTCGTGATTTCGCGGTCGGCATCAGAGCACGCACGCCACTGCGTGAAGCAAGTCCTGACGTGTCCCATTTTGCGACCCTCCTTGGGCAGCCCAGGTGGCTTATACAAAGCCGCAGAGGGAGATTAGCTGCTTTGTCCACCCCTCTTTGACCTCGTCTTCTGATAAGCCTCCACACCTTCTTATGTGTCTTCGTGTGGCTGTGAGCGAGTGCAAAGGCCGCTTCTAGCAAATCAGAGGGGTGGTGTGTAACACGTGACCGTTCTCCGTGGGACAGGGACGCTTGGACTATAATATGTCACGTGACTCGCTCCGACGCGCTGATGGGCTCACTGGGGCCGAAGTCTTTGCCGTATTCCAAATTACGGTGAGTGTAGGGGCCACGTAGGTCCGGTTTCTAAAAAGCTTCCGTCAGGCGTCAGTGTTCTTCTGTTTTTCGTGCGTTGCAGTCGCAGCCGTGGTTTTTCGTCTTGAACGGCCGGAATACGTTCATACTAATTTTTTGGTAATATTTGTGAATTTCGTCGGAGTCCATAGAATTATTGTGCTGTGTTTGTTGGACGCGTTTCGACAAAGAACTAACTGCTCGTCGGCGCTCGTGAGACTTCCGCTGATTGTGATCGACCGCCTTCATCCTCGACATTGTGTTTGCGTAGTTTTGTGCTGCCCTAGTCGGATTGTGCATCTATCACGACAGAGAGCTGCTCATCGGCGACGGCGAGAGTTCCGTTGAATGTGAGCAACCGCCTTCATCCTGGACGTTGTGTTTGCGAATTTTTCTGTGGTGCCCGAACCGGATTATGCAACTATCACGGATTACATGAGATCGGTGTTTTATTTGTAAGTACTCTGCAAGCATGCTTCTGGTAGTAGTCCTGCTTCCGTCTCAATAGACCATTTTACTGTTTACAAGCATCAACTGCTGCTTACGCCTCAATCAACTCCCGGTCGTTCCGTCTCTGCCAGCCTGTCGAGTTTTGCCTACGTCAGCAGAGCTAGAAAGCTTTAAAGTAGGTTTAGGCGAAGGAAAGCCTTATTTAAAGTTTGAGTGCATTTATTTTAAGCCTCTAAGAATTTTGTAGCTTTGTCACAAAAACTTAACACTAGGTCACAAATGCCAGCATTTGAGGTTTGACATGGGTTTCTCGCGAATTCGCGAAAGAAGAAGATGAGGTCCATGCACGTTTTTTTCTGGATTCAAAAAATAAAGTGTTCCACATGTTTCAATTTGTTAGCAATCATTTCTCCGTAAATACTTTTTGATGAAGTGCTGTGTTACACATTTAGTATAACTTCTTGTAGCTGAATGAAGTGAGAGTTACTGCGCAGGCGAGCTGGTGAAGGATCATGGTGAAAAAAACCCAAGACTAGGACAAAAAATCGGGACAACACAACACGTCTCAAGACATTTTGAGGCAGTATTGTGTTTTCCCAATTTTTTTGTCACTAGTCTCGGGGTTTACCCACCATGCTCTTCTAGCTGCAGTACACGTTTTTGGTAGGGTGTACTGCTGCCATCACACCCTAATAAATAGGTGTAGAGCAGAATCACTCCTTTCTGTGTAGGGTGTAAGGGATTACACCGGTTTTTGAGGGTGTGAGAAATAACACCATTTTTCTAGGGCGTTTTTGTACACCAATAAGGGGGTGAGTTGTGACCCATGCCATTTACACCAATAAGGGCGTGAAAATGTTTAGTGTGCACCATTTCTGCATGCAAAAGATGCCCATATAGGTACAGCACATGAAAAGTTATGAGACTTTGTAGTGCAGAGATGCATTATGTACTCTTTTTTTTGTTGTTGATGAGTGATGATGGAAATTGTAATGATTACTACCTTGTAGTAGGCCTTGTACATGAAGCATTCCCTCACATGCATACAGATGTTAAAGCAAGCTTTAAGCCCTCTCTAAATTCCATCGTGGCTTGCTTTCGTTGCAACTCAAAAGGGAGCACAATAAGACGGGGACAAGAAAGGAAGAAACAAGCGCTCACTACCAACTAGTTTATTCAGAAAAAAAGTCTTCCCTTCCTTTCTTGTCCCTGCCTTAATGTGCTCTTTTCTTTCATTGCAGCCACAAAGCACCTTGCCCAGCAAAGAATTTTATAATGCTTTCTTTGACTGTACTAGACACTCTCAGTAGATAAGCCCCAGTCTTGCCTAGCAACTAGATTATGCAGGGTGCTGCAGAACAGGTTCAGCTAGACTTGGTATCCTCCCCTCTTTCCTAAGTAGGGACCGTGCCCCTTGTGCTTCAAGTGCTCTCAGTGCACTTACTGATTTATTATTTACGTTCCCTTTGAGCCTTAAATTGATATTCTTTTAAAAGAAAAAGCAGACAATAGCAGCAGCAGCCTCCCCCGCCCCTCCACTCTCTATCTCTCTCCATGGGAATATTTTAGGTTCCTCCTGATGGCTAAAATAATTTTGAATGCAATAGTCTGCATTTTTATGGTGTCCATCTGTAACCTGATACATCATCAGGGTGTCTACCAACCTGAAATTCTCAGGGAAATCGTGAAAAAGTTGGCTTCATCAGGGAAAATAACCCCTGAGAGTGGAACGGCGATACGAAACAAAGCTTGATGGTTGCACATGGGCACGACTATGCTGAATAATGTTTCCGAATTATGATCCTTTGACCCAGAAGTGGTCAGGAAGTTTTTATCAAAATAGTCAAGGGAAATTTTAGAAAAGTCGAGGAATTTGAAATCAGTAATTTGGTAGACACCCTGATGCACTAGTTCCATTATACAAAATGCTTCACAATCAAGTGAGAATTGGGGAAAGCGAATTATAGAAAGGCAGCAATGGGCGTCTGCCTCACTTGCCTTCACCCTGTTGCATGGACTTTCCATCTATGACACTGTGGGCACTTAACATGTCCTCGACAATTTTACTTTGCTCACCTACAACTTCGTCTGACTTCCAGAACTTATTTCTTATCATTGGCTTTTTTTTTTCCCAGGACCCACCCAGTAAAGACTTTCGGGAGCCCGGCGTTACTTTTCACTGGAAAGCACCCATGGACATCTGGCAGCATGTGCGTTGTCTGCGAGGACCTATCAATTGACATCCTGGACTTTTCAGCAGGAATCTCTCGGGTATTAGCCATGTACTGAGCAAAGAAAGGTCAGTATGGGGGGGGGGGGGAATCGACGAAGCACACTTTTTGTGTTTGAGCACCCTCATGGGTAAAAAAAATACAAAGATTTTGGGTAAGAGCTGTGAAAGTTGTGACAGCACTTGGAGCACATTCCTAGAACAGGGAAAAAGAATTACCAATATTGGTTACTCTTTTAATGTTTTCCATATGTATTTGGTGAATATTCCAGCTATAATACAAAGGTTTGTGTGTTCCATTGTGTATCTAAACTTCTGTTAGATTTTTTTTGTGCATCTGTTGATATGAGGATTCAAACCATAAAAGAAGAAACTGCAAAAAGAAAAACAAAGCTTTGAAAAAACAGCAAGTAGGCAAACAAAGCTTTTTGGAAACTTGTATTTTTTTTAAATTCTAATTTAATCCTCAATATCAAGCAGGCAAAGCAAGCCTTCACAAAACTTGTCATTGTAATTTATTTTCGTTCTTGTCTAATAGTTATACCAGTTTTGTGTATTAGTATTATTTCTTATGATGTTATTTGTTTAGTGTTTGTGACAAAACCCCTGTGATAAGCCGAAGGAGGCTTTTGAACCAATATGTATCACATTAATTTTTAATAAAGTAATTGTTTTAAATACTTGTGGCTTGTTTTGCAGTGCCTGCATGGTAGGACTCATGAAGTTGCATTTCCACAAATGGCAGTGATATGAGCTGAGAGAAAACAGCTATCTTTATTGTTAAATTTGAAGATTCCTGCAATTTATTGCCACCCACCTGCCCACTCAAAGCAGGCATAGAGCAACAGAACATGCTCGTTCACACCAGCTCTTGCCAATAGTATAGACATGTGACAAAAAAGATATACAACCTATTGTAAATGATAAGTATAACCAAACTAATAAAAAGTTAAGCTGCCGATTAAAAAAATCTTTTACTTTTTTTTTGTTGTTTGCAAATTCCAATGTAACAAAACAATGCTGTCATGAAAGCTTCTGTTGTGTTTCATGATAAATCTTAGAGCAGCATTCAGTTCAGCATCGTTAAGAACATCATCGTTCATTTTTCCATGTTTCATTACAGGAAATTGTAAGATATCAGTTCTGCATTTCGACGTTTACACTTGCAGACAATTGATATTACCGCTTCTTTTAGGTTGAATCGAAATTCCCATTTCAACTTCTATATTTTCACACAGTTGATGTTACTACCCTTGTCTTAGAGTAATTCAAGTTGAACCTCGCAGGCGGCAAGAAGTCTCCTAGTGATCACAATGCCTCCCTTTGTTCAACAAACTGATACTTGACTAGGGCTGCTATACTCCAGACAAAGTGAGAGTCAGCACTGACTATCTTTCGGAGAGTCGCTCATACACTCCCATGACTCTTTTGCGACAGGAGTCGGGGGACTCTTCATAAAAGGAGGGTCCTCACAACTCTTGTTACAGAGTCACGGGGATTAGCAGGAAGGAGTCGTGTGACTCTTTTTCTCCGCTGGATAAGAGTCGTTAAAGAGTCGCAGTTGACTACGTCACCTGGAGTCGCCCATACACTACCATGACTCTAGTGTGATGAGAGTCGCAGGACTCTTCTTTAAATAAGAGTCAAGTGACTCTACAAACTGGAGTCGTGGAGGAGTCAAATCTGTAGCGTGCAAAGGAGTCATGGCGACTCTCCTTAAAAAAGAGTCGAGTGACTCTACAAACTGGAGTCGATTCTGCAGCGCGCCAATACCCCCCCAAAGAGAGTCATAGCGACTCTTTTTTTTAAGAGTGTAGGGTAAAGCAAACGGTCATGTCGCCTCAGACGTATGAGGCGCATGAAAGTTGTAACTTTGGAAGCTGCTATAGCTTATTCATGTAAAAGCAGCTTCACACACTTGCAACAGCTTATGACCAGTGGCCGACCAGTCAGTCACAAGACACTTGAAATCGGTTTCAAGCCATTCCTTTCGTAAGCAGTTGCAGGTGAGTGAAGCAGCCTTACCGTGTGACGCCTTTTGCTGTAAACACGAATTGTAAACAATGAATAAACCTCTTCTGTTCTTACTTAATTTGCACCATGTCGGAATTTCACATCACACTTGTGTTCATGCCATAATGTGAAATAGAGCCCGAAACTGACACGGCTGCAAAATAATCAGATTTAAAAACTTGTGTCGGATTCAAAATTACACCCAACAATCCTGGATACGGAGCAGACGTTTGATTGTATCTGTTCGAATGAGCAGCTGTGTTTTTCCTTTCATTAATCTAGACAGTTCCAATGGATGTAACCTCTGCTTTTGTACATAACATTGGCAATGAGCATAAACAACAGGGGAGGCACCCAGCATTAACATCAGAAGAATGAAAACAAGTTAGAGAGCAGGTGGACTTTATTCCACTTCCTGGCTGATGAGTTCGTGGACGACGACATGAAGCGTGCAGTCTTCTGCCGCGCATGTGAACCCTCTGTGTACGCCCCTTTTTCAATCTCTTTTTTTTTTCTTCGCTTTTGAAGAGACTTGGGGCTAAAGACATTGGTAACTGGTCATCAGTTCACACTCAACATGTGCTTCTGGCGAGTCTGTGCCCAACTACATTGCTGTGCTGCGTTGTGCCGCTCAGCACTGCGAGTAGACATCATTTTCGTACAAGTTTCGTGACCGGTTAGTTTGTAGGGTATGCGAGAAAGCCATTCAGCGACACCTTCTCGCCACGCCAGATCTCACTTTCGCTAGGGCTCAACAACTTGTGATTGCTGCGGAGTATGCCACAAACGAGAAACCCCACACTTCCGGGCTCCAGGGACGGCAGAGGTTCGCCACATTGACAACACGACCTACACAAGGCATCAAACGGTTCATCAATGCCAAGCCACACCCTGGCGCAGGGAAGACATCTCCAAGTACAGCTAGAAAATGTTGCGCACGACGCAAGTAGCTATAATTTCGAACATGCCATTTCTGTGGTGGAAAGGAACACATCATACATGCATGCGTCAGTAGTTGGCCAAATCCAAGCACCACGCTGCGGAAGCGGGATCCAGTCATAGTCTGGAATCATTAAACCGGGGCAGAAATCGTCGAAGTTCAAGTAAAGGAAATTCCATCTGCATAGATAGTGAGGCTTGGTCCACACTTGTTCTAAAGGGAATCTGTCGTCTTGAAACGGCAGCATAGACTTAAACCTAAACTGCTCTCCGGACGTATTCACAATGTAAGTTGTTGGTTCTGGGAAGTGTCAATTTTTCCACGCGGTTCAAGGGAAAGGAGCGTGAGCCACCGTTGCTGATCGTGAAAAGACGTGGAGCAAGCCTGCTTGAAAGGAACCGGTTTTAAGTGTTCGATAAGCTACGTGATGCGTGAGCAACACACCTTTCCGGAGAAATGTGGTGCCCCCAGCGTCTACTTTATGCACTTCGACGTCCATATGGATGGCACGATGAATCATCCAAGAAGCGAAGACGAGGTTGACGATTGTTTAACAGTTCGTGATTTCAGAACACTGAGGGGGCAGAAGGAGAGCAAAGCAGAGGGTGTGATGACCTTTTTGTTTTTACCACTCACTCAATATTTAGTATGTTCTGAGGTCCTAGTGATAAGAAAGAGTGAATCGCGCTACTACTACAATATACGAAGCGTTCGAGCCGGCACCCGAGCGTACATCCGAAGAACCCCACAATTCTTCTCGTTGCAAGGTCTCTTGGGATTTTCCGGAAAGGTCTATTGCGCATTCAGAAAGGGAGGGAGAAAATGGGACGGGGGGGGGGGGGGGGGGAGGGTGTCCAAGAAGATGACAAAGTGAAACACTCTTTGTCGAGGCTTGAGAAAGGACGGTCTTGCTCTTGTCCACCGTCCAACACAACACAAAGCACTACTATTCAAGGTGTCCTTCAATTAGCCGAGTCACTCCCACAGACTCAAGGACTTCCAAAAAATTTTCCAAGGGTCTTCAAGTAAGGACTTGGCGGACCCACATACACTTTCGCACTAAATCTAAACTTCAAATCCAAGTACCACAAGCCTCGAGTTGTTCCTTTGGCACATGAGCCCAAGGTGTACTACAGCATCACGCAAGTCGTGCAACAAGAAATTTTGCTCCTGGTGCGGAAATCTGCATGGGCTACGCCAGTTGTACACGTGGGGAGGTCAAACGGCGTGATATGGCTATGTGTGGGTTATAAACGCATCATTAATCCAGTCTTGAAACAGAAGTCGTACCCACTGCCAATCGCACAGCAAATGTTGACTTAACTTGTAGCACAGTCCTTTAATACGCTCTTGGTCACAAAACTTCTCCGTAACGCTATAGAAGGGCTTGGTATGCGGCCACGTGTGGCACTGGGGTTGACAAGGAGCCAGAAAGCTGTCAATCTAGCCAGCACCACTGGGAACTGGGCATCCAAGACGTGCTATTGTGGTTTCGAACCCACTCTGAATGAGCCACCTTTAGATCACGGTGACGCATCAACGCACTGACAGCATTTCTCGCAAGTCTAAGTGTCTTTGGCTCTGTACGCCGAATCAACTGATCAAACTTTAATACCTCCATTTCAGGTGCCAATTGTAAACAGGGTGAATGTTATATTCGGCGGCAACACTTATATGAACATCGTGCAAAGCCCAAGTGACGTCGCTCCCACGGCCCCCCCCCGCTCGGATCAAGTATTGGGCACGTTAAGTTAGTGAGCTCCAGACTCCGGACATCTGCGCTCGAGCGCGCGGGTTCGGAGCGTAGCTTAACGGCGCACTATGGTACCGAGGCGCCATCTGACGCCTATTTTTTTAACGTTTCCGGTTCCGGCTTTCCGGCGCGCGCCTAAACATGGCTCCCGTCTCGTCGCACCGTCTGAGAAGTGTTTGTTCGAAGACGACTTCGATGAAACAACTGCGCAAAGACGGCAGCAACAGCAAGAGCTTGTATTTATGCTGCACGCTGTTGGTGTGGCGATTAAAGGTACGCCGAACGCCTTCTAAATTTTCCAAAGTCTTAAAGAATGACGGCTGAATAGCCGAATTTATGGGCTCGCCTGATCCTGAAATTGCGGTAAGGTACATGAAGAACTTTGACAAGCATTTGAAGGATGTATGCAAACCTTTCTACACCAGCACCATAATATTTTTATTTTTTTATTTTCCACGATCACGGAAAGATTGCACGAGCTGCCAAGCGATCGCCGTCGAAGTATCCACGCATCCAAGCAGGCGCGACTTGCGCGTCCGAGGGAGTCCCTAAAGGCTTCGGCGCAAGCACGAACGACGCCGAGAGCTCCGGGGACAGCGTGGTAGCGCAGAACGAGCAGCTCCTACCGACGACCGGCCTACCTCGGTGCCGTTCCTGGCTGCGCCGGAGCCTTTCGGCCGCGGGGTTCGGTTGGTGCGGTCGCGGTCTGCGAGGTTTGGCGAGACGAGCACGGTGGCATCCTCGGAGTGTCCGGAAGCGAACTCGCTCGCCAGGGATCGCGCACACCCGACGTCTCTGGTCCAGAGTGGCCCGGCGGCCCGGCCCGGAGCCCAAACAGCCCAAAACGCTTGAGTTTTGATGATTCTTCCGTCTCGTGCGAGACCACCGGGAGTAACCGCGAGACTAGCCGCGAGAGCGGAAACGCCGTCATCTCACCGGAAACCGACCTGTTCGAGCTCTCGCGCACCATCTCCGACGATGGAGCTCGCGGAGCGCGCTCCGCCACCGTGCACCGGAAGTGAGACGATGTCGTTTAGTTTAGCTCGAGTGCACTCTGACCGTTGGAGCGCGCTCGAGCGCGTTAACTTAACGCGCCCATTGTCAGCGCCAGAAAGCCACGAACATAGATTAGACTTTCTCAACGAACGTCGCAGCATTCTGTTCACTGCAACGTTATTTTAACCGAAATTCATTAATGAAACACATTCAACCTCAGTATGCGTTCAATTAACTACGAGGAAGTTTCTGGACCCCTGAGGATGGACGACTCCGCTCATCACGGATAAACGGATGAAATATAAAGCTTTCTCCTGGTGGAAACTGAAGTTAGTAGTTGGAATGCCTCGAATCCTACTTTGAGGCTAAGAACATTACAAGCACTGCAAAGTAGCAAGCCGTCTTCCTGGCGTTCTGCATGATAAACCTACGACACCGTACGAGCCTTGCTCGCACCCAAAAAGCTTTCGGAGGGTGAGTTTCAGGAGATCATCAAGTGTCTCAATGAACACCACGAACCCAAGCCAGCGAAAGTGCTCAATCGATTCAAATTCCATCAACGGAACGAACCAAACTACGACGGGCTCCGCCTCTGAGTATGTGGTCGCACTTCCTCCGCAATTATCAACTTTTCAAGGATTAGCATCATCGAAGGTCGCGGCGAGCTATCGTCACAAAAGACGGTTCGCCACGATTGTGAGGGCGAGTGCAGCAGTGAAGGGGGACAGGTTTTGTTCACTTCTCCATATCCCACAGACTACGTCACACATCAGTTCCGTTAACCACCACAGCGGCTGCAGATCGGCAAATCTTTTCTTTGCGATTACGGACCGGAATAGCAGTTTTTCTGGGCAAGGTGACACGTTTTTGGTCACTTGTGCTTGGATAAACAATATAAAAAATACAAACTGCCAATTCTTTCAACAATAAAATCGTTGCACCACCCCTTTGACGTGCATCACGCAGTAGTGATACATGACTGCATGCCAGTACGATGTTCATCCAGATTGAGGCGAGGAGGGATGGCGATTGAACCTCGAATGCCTGGATTCTGCAGTCCAAGCATCCTGCTTCATGTGCTCCGAGCTGTGGTGCACTAACACGCTCGGCCGCCGATCCCCCTCAGCAGCACCTACGAAGGGTTGTACGTCTTGGTCCAGTCCCACGAGCTGACCGCTCGACCAATGTTGATGCTGTAACCTTGCAGGCAAACAGCGTGCTCGTGGTTGCAGCCTGCCCCTCGTCTGTGAGCTCAATTGATGTTAACACAGCGGTGTTTCGAGGCCTGGGTCTGCAACTGAGTGAAACCCACCTGTCATGGGTCCTCAGAAGGCTGCCAGCTGTTGAGGCCTTTGGTGCAGTCTCACAATAGACACATTGTCCTGCACGTTCCTCTGCAGGGAATGGGGTCTCTTTCTTGGCCTCTTGACAGGCTGGTCACTTGGTAGGCATCCGGCTGGCACCCTTTTCGAGCCCCTCACAAACCCTGGCCTATGTCAGGCAAGGCTCGTAGGCTGCACCCGGATCTGGTGTCCCCGGGGCCTTCGTGCTGTCGCAGTTGCCTCGAGGATCAACATGAGGTCAGTGGTGTCATTGCCATTGGGCACACGGTCCAGCCCGTGCCCAATACTCTGCAGGATCTCGAGGTATGTTGTGCTATCCTCGTTCAGCCCATGCAGGCGCTGCAAGCTCGACTCCAGGTGGCAAAACAGTTGTTCTCGTGCCTGCGTGGAAGGCGTTGAGGCAAGCAAGTGAGCAAGTTACCTCCTGTCTGTACTCCGTTTCACTTTGGGAGCTATGAGCTATAAGAAGCTATGAGAGCTTACTTTCATTGTTTTAGCATGGGTATATATGCCGAGACGCTCCAGGAATTACCACGGTCAATCTTAATGTCCAGCGCATTGATGCATACCCGTATGCCTGACATTAAAGGGATACTTCAACAAAATTTGAAATATTCCCGTCGTGTTGAAAAATCGGTTGAATATTATCCACAATATCCGTAAATGACAATCGCACGTTTGTATTTTAAGCCTGGTGGGCTGTATTTTTCGTTATAAACGGCCCACTCTGGCAAGTGCTTGGAGAAGGCCCAGCGGAGACCACGTGACATCCAACGCAATCGTGACATAGGTCGTCTCGGGACGAGCAAAGCTACGGCGAGGCTGACGTCGAGAGGGTGGCCTAGTCGTTCCAGCCACCGAAGCGGCTGGAACGACTGCGGCAGCACGAAGGCCCCGGGGACGCCAGATCCGGGTGCAGCCTACGAGCCTTGCCCGACATAGTCCAGGGTTGGTGAGGGGCTCGAAAAGGGTGCCAGCCGGACGCCCATCAAGCGACCAGCCTGTCAAGAGGCCAAGAAAGAGACCCCATTCCCTGCAGAGGAACGTGCAGGACAATGTGCCTATTGTGAGACTGCACTAAAGGCCTCAGCAGCTGGCAGCCTTCTGAGGACCCATGTCAGGTGGGTTTCACTCAGTTGCAGACCCAGGCCTGGAAATACCGCTGCTTTAACATATATTGAGCTCACAGATGAGTGGCAGGCTGCAACCACGAGCACGCTGTTTGCCTGCTGGGTTACAGCATCAACATTGCTCAAGCGGTCAGCTCGTGGGACTGGACCGAGGAGCACAACCTTTCGGAGGCGCTGCTGAGGGGGATCGGCGGCCGAGCGTGTTAGTGCACCACAGCTCAAAGCACATGAAGCAGGAAGCTTGGACTGCAGAATCCAGACATTCGAGGTTCAATCGTCATCCCTCCTCGCTTCAATCTGGATGAACATCGTACTGGCATGCAGTCATGTATCACTACTGCGTGATGCACGTCAAAGGGGTGGTGCAACGATTTTATTGTTGAAAGAATTGGCAGTTTGTATTTTTTATATTGTTTATCCAAGCACAAGTGACCAAAAACGTGTCACCTTGCCCCGAAAAACTGCTATACCGGTGCGTATCGCAAAGAAAAGAAAATATTTGCCGATCTGCAGCCGCTGTGGTGGCTAACGGAACTGATGTGTGCGTACTGTGTGGGATATGCAGAAGTGAACAAAACCTGTCCCCTCCACTGCTACACTCGCCGTCACCACCGTGGCGAACCGTCTTTTGAGTCGATAGCTCGCTGCGACCTTCGATGATGCGAATCCTTGAAAAGTTGTTAATTGCGGAGGAAGTGCGGCCACGTACTCGGAGACGGAGCCCGTCGTAGTTTGGTTCGTTCCGTTGATGGAATTTGAATCGACTGAGCACTTTCGCTGGCTTGGGGTCGTGGTGTTCATTGAGGCGCTTGATGATCTCCTGAAACTCAACCTCCGAAAGCTTTTTGGGTGCGAGCAGTGCTCGTACGGTGTCGTAGGTTTATGCATGCAGAACGCCGGGAAGAAGGCTTGCTACTTTGCGGAGCTTGTAATGTTCTTAGCCTTAAAGTAGGATTCGAGGCATTCCGACAACTAACTTCAGTTTCCACCAGGAGAAAGCTTTAGAATTCATCCGTTCAACCGTGATGAGTGGAGTCGTCCATCCTCAGGGCAAATACCGTTGAGAATAATACAGGATACTCCGGGGTAAAATGGGAGACGGAAGTAGAAAGCGATCCTGGCGGTATGGATTGGACAACTCTTTACTTTCCCCGGAAATGAATCAAGTGGGTCTGACTCACTAGAGAAATTGATAGTCTATGAAATATTCCCATTTTTTGATCGAGCATAGGGAGCATAAGCTCGTGATATTGGACCTCTTGGTATTTTGATGTCGAAATGCAGTGTGTTGTATAGACCGACACGCGGGCTTGACGTCACGGAGCTGTGGCGGCGCTGCGATCGCGCCGGAGCCAGGGGGTGTGGGCAAAAGCGCGCACGTTTCGCATGGGCGTCATAGCATTTCAGCATGCCGCGAAGCTGTGTTGCCGTTAATTGCGTCAAAATGTACAAGAAAAGCAGCAGAGTGAATTTCCACAAGTTCCCGGCAGACTCTGAAAGGCATAGAAGGTGGATAATATCCGTGGATCGAAAAGTATGGTCGCCTCGCGCGAACGACCGTTTGTGCGGCAAACACTTTCTTGAAGGCAAGTGCGGCTTCCATTCCAATCTCCGTCCCGAGGCTTGCTTATGTGCAGGGAAACCGTTGTCTGATCGAGACCACCCGGATTATGTTCCCGTGGTGTTCGCGCACAAAGCACCGGCCAAGCGCTCGTCGGAGGCTCGTTACACTCGTGCTACCCAGCAGAAGGGGAACGGCGACAGAACGGCAGTGTTCTAGGCGTTACCGAAAAAAAGTAACGAAATATGTTGCTCGTTACTTGCAAATAAAAGGTACGCGTTACTGAGCTACGTTACCTAAAAATAAAAGGAACGCGTTCCCGCTACCGATAAAAAGTAACGCACGAAGTTCTGCGTTACTTTTTTAAATTATGATTTAACACATTTTACGGTTTTGACTATACAGGTAATATATCAAGAAACATTATGTTCATGCAGAAACTAAACATAATTACTTTATCTCTTTTTACGGTTTCACCAAAATACTTACGAGAAAAAACGGAAAAAAAAACCTGGTTTGACGCCCAAAAAACACGTAAAAAATTTAAGTGTAATTTCTTTAAGACTTGGGAAGTAGTAACGAGTAACGTAACTACGTTACTTGAAATAGTAACATAAGTACGTTACCCGTTACTGTGTCGAAAACGTAACGAGTGGGTTACTACGTTACTGAAAAAAGTAACACGTTACCAACAACGCCGTTACTTGTAACATGTTACCGCCAAGACTGCAGAACGGACAAAGCGTTACTGCTTGTCATGCCTTGTGGTCACGAGGGCAGGGAAAATATCATACCTTGACTTGAAGACGCTGTGTGTATTTAATCAATTAATGAATACACACACTTCCGCGGACCCACAGGCTGCTGATCCCGCCGGCAGTGCGGAATCCAACTCGAAGTAATCGTAGACCTCGAGAGACGTGTACGCCTGCACCGTGTCGGCCGTGAACTGGCTTGGCGAAAAAACTAAATAAACGACGACGTGAGCCATCGACGTCGGTGGCAGCAACTTTGCGTCGGAAGTCCAGCAGGTCTTGTTTATACGGCGTGCGGATCCTCGTAGGCAACGCCGCCCACGCAAAGTTTGCTTCGATACCGCTACCGTTCAGGCTCGGGCAACGAGCTCAAATAGACGGGCATAGCATACGACATACGTTATGAGGAAATACAACGCACAAATAAAGATACAAGCGTCCCTACAACGTCAACAACGAGCGCACGCCATAGAGCGCAATGGCGAAAACACGGAGAGCCGGGCTGCTTTTGCCCACATAGCTACCGCGCATGCGCGGCCTTCCGGCTGTGTTGGTAAACAGAGCCGCTCCGCGTGTCGGTCTATAGACCAGTCAGGATTTGTATAGCGATTTTGTACACTCTAAATAACTAATAACCTTTTCTGAGCTTGTTGATTTATTTGCTTTATTCCTACCGAAGCATGTCTTATTAGATGCCCTTGGCTCCAAGTGACCATAATTGGAAATAGGCATCAATTTTTTTATGAGACCGACTGGAAATGACTCCAAATGACTAGAAGGGATTAATATTGATAATTATGTGATTTTTTGTTTGCTTACTCTTATGAACGGCTTCATGTAGCCTTTGTTGGCTATTAGCATCTTCTTTGACCAGACTGACCTTAAATGTCTGCCAATGGCTATTGATGAGATAATTGACAATTATCTATTTCGGCGTTGGCGAATGCATATGGTTTCAACTGGCTATCAGTCTCCACTTTTATATATATTTGATAGATATGGACTAAAAATATTAATGAGTAATAAAAATGAGCTATTTCTGTTTATAAACTGGAATGACTTCAGGTGCCTAGTGTTGGCGATTAGAATATGTTTCTGACCAGATTTGCTCAACGGCTACTAATGGCTGATAGTCAGTATAATAGCAATTATCTGCTGTCTGAGTTTTTATGAATGAGAATGAGTCCAAGTGGCTATTGTTGGCTATAAGCACCTACTTTCGAATATATTGGCTGTGGATGGCTACAAACCGCTATTAGTAGATAACTATTGCTTGAGTGGAATGGCTTCAAGTGAATAATGTTGGCTATTTGTATTTATTTTTGACCAGATTGAATGGAAATGGCTGCTGATGGATATTGATGAGATCATTAAACAATTATGTGCTATTTCTGTACTTAAAATGAGTAAGGCTTCAAGCGGCTATTATTGGCTTAGGCATCAAATATTACATAAATTTGATTGAAATGACTACAAATGGCTATTAGTGACTAGTGTTGATATTTATGGGTGTTTTTGTGTTTACTAACTGGAAGGACTTTATGTCGCTATTCTTGGCTATTAGCTTCTATTTCTAACCAGATTGGCTTCAACCGGCTAGCAATGGATATTAGTGAGTATAATTGCAAATTATATGCTATTTCAGTGTTCGTGGATGAAAATGGCCACAAGTGGCTATAACTGGCTATAAGCATTTATTTTTATTGCAATGGAAAGATTTGGCTACAGATGGCTATTAGTGACTAGTGTTGGTAGTTATGAGCGATTTTTGTGTTTACCAACTGAAATGGCTTTAAGTGGCGATTGTTGGCTATTTGCATATATTTCTGACCAGATTGGCTTCAAATGGCTAGCAATCGCTATTAGTAAGTATAATTGACAATTATGGGCTATTTCAGTGTTTATGGATGAAGATGGCCACAAGTGGCTATTACTGGCTGTAAGCATTTATTTTTATGGCAATGGCTTGATTTGGCTACAAATGGCTATTAGTGACCACACTTGATAGTTAAGAGCGATTTTTGTGTTTACCAACTGGAATGGCTTTAAGTGCCTATTGTTGGCTTTTATCATCTATGTCTGACCAGATTGGCTTCAAATGGCTAGCAATGGCTATTAGTGAGTATGATTGACAATTATGTGCAACTTCAGTGTTTTTGGATGAAACTGGCTACAAGTGGCTATTACTGGCTATAAGCATTTAGATTGGCTTAAAATTGTTACAAATGGCTAGTCGTGACTAGTGTTGATATTTATAAGCAGGTTTCATGTTTACTAACTGGAATGGCTTTTATTGGCTATAGTTGGCTATTCGCATCTATTTCTGGCAAGATTCGCCTCAAATGGCTTTCAATGGCTATTAGTGAGTATAATTGACAATTCTGCGGTATTTCACTGTTTATGGACGAAGCTGGCTTCAAGTGGCTATTATTTACAATTTAGTAAAGAATAAGAATTTATTCGTTTTTAAATTGGCTTGAAATAGCTACAAATGGCTATTAGTGGCTAGTCTTGAGTTGTGAGCAATTTTAGTGTTTACTAACGGGGCTGGCTTTTAGTAGCTGTTTTTGGCTATATCATTCATTTTTACCAGATTGGCTTCAATGGGTTAGCAATGGCTATAGCAAGTATAATTGTGGATATTCATGAATAGCCATTCATAGCCGTTCAATGGATATTAATAAATAGCCATTCAAAGCCATTCAACGGATATTCACGAATAGCCATTCATAGCCATTTGAAGCCAGTCTGGTAAAAAAATAGATGGTACTAGCCAAAACTAGCCACATGAAGCCATTTCAGTTTGTAGACAAAGAAATAGCTGCCGATTATAAATACTAGTCACTTTAAGCCATTTGTAGCCAATTCAAGCTACCGAGGTCAGGAAGAGATCATTATAGCGAATAATAGCCAATCCAAGCAACCAAGTCCAGAATAGATGCCTATAGCCAATAATATGCAGTTGAAGTCATTCAAATCTATACACACTGCAATTGCATAAATTGTAAATAATAGTTGCTGATAGCCATGTATAGCCATTTCAAGCCAATATAGTAAAACTATATGCTAATAGCCAATAATAGCCATTTGAAGTTATTTTCAATCATTATCACCGAAATAGCATACAATTGTCAACTATATTCACGAATAGCCACTCATAGCCATTTGAAGACAGTCTGGTAAAAAATAGATGGTAATACCCAAAGCTAGCCACATTAAGCCATTTCAGTTTGTAGACAAAGAAATAGCTGCTAATTATAAATACTAGTCACTTTAAGCCTTTTGTAGCCAATTCAAGCCACCCAAGTCAGGAACAGATGATTATAGCCAATAATAGCCAATCCAAGCCAACCAAGTCAAGAATAGATGCCTATAGCCAATATTATACAGTTCAAGTCATTCAAATCTATACACACTCCAATGGCATAAATTGCCAATAATAGTCACTGATAGACATGCATAGCCATTTTCAAGCCGATTTGGCCAAGAACTGCCCATTGCCCATAACAGTAGACATTTGAATCCATTCATATTGTTTCCCTCGTTTTGACCACTCGTTTAAACTGTGCTCAATTACTTCGTCATTTGTCTCTTATAAAATGTCGACTTTACCATCTTCTATTGGCGATTAGAACTCATTACCTGACCTCATTGTAAACATGACTGACACTAACAAGTTTGCTGCAGCCGTTAACCTCTTTCTTTCTGAAATACAAGTATAGGTACAGCGTGTTTTTTATTAACTATTTTTGTGGACGTTTTTATTGTGTTCACTCCCTTGTATAATGCTCCCTGGGGCCCTCAAGGAAAATGAATGATGATATTCAAGAGATCATGAATACTATGTCACTAATTGTCACTAAGGTTCATTCTGAAGCGATTTAAGGTGATATTGTTAAGATTATATGCTATTGCTAACCATAGCCACTTGAAGCCATTTTCATTCATGAGTATAGAATAGCAGAATATTGCTACCAATAAGCACAAATAGCCGTTTTTTGGCAATTCGAGCCAACCAGGTCAATAACAGATGCCTAGAGCCAATAATAACCATTGGAAGCCAACTCAGCCTCATAAAATCAAATGATTTGAAATAGTGACTGATCATCATTGGTAGTCACTAGAAGTCATCTGGACCCCAGATCCGCTCTATAATTTATAAACATGATAATATAGCCAATAATAGCGATATAAAGCCAAATCAGTCTGCACACAATTGGGTAAGTTGAAATAGTGACTAATAGCCATTGATAGTCTCTAGAAGTCATTTGGACCCCGAATCTGCCTTATAAATAAAATATATGATTGTATAGCCAATAGTAGCCATTGGAAGCCAACTGAGCCTCCAAAAAATCAAATAAGTCGAATTAGTGACTGATAGTGATTGATAGTCACTACGAGTCATTTGGACCCCAAGCAAACCTTATAATTTATAAACAATCATATAGTCAATAATAGCCATATTAGGCCAACTCAGTCTGCACACAATCAGGTAAGTCGAAATAGTGACTAATAGCTATTGGTAGTCACTAGAAGTCATCTGAACCACGAATCTGCCATATAAATAAAAATATTATTGTATAGCCAATAATAGCGATTGGAAGCCAACTCAGCCCGCACACAATAAATAACTCAAAGTTGTGACCAATAGTCATTTATATGCAGTATAAGTCATTTGAACTCCGAATCTGCCATATAATTTATAAATACAATCATATAGCCAATAATAGCCATATGAAGCCAACTCAGTCTTCATACAATCAAATAATTCGAAATAGGGACTGATAATCATGGACAATCACTAGAAGTCATTTGGACCCTAAATCTGCCATATAATTATAAATATGAATGTATAGCTAATTGTAGCCATTGGAAGCCAACTCAGTCTGCACACAACAAATAAGTCAAAATAGTGACTGATAGTGATTGATAGTCACGGAAGTCATTTGGGCCCCTATCTGCCGTGTAATTTATAAACATGATCACATAGCCAAAAATAGCCATATGAAGCCAACTCAGTCTGCACGCAATCAAATAAATCAAAATGGTGGCCAGAAGTTATTAGAAGTAACTAGAAGTCATTTGAACTACATATCTGTCATGTCAAATTTTTATCAAAAAGAAAAAATTATCCATCCAAAGCCAACTCAGTCCGCGCGAAATTAAATAACTCAAAATAGTTACAAATAATCCTTTATTGTCATTAAAAGTAATTTGAAACTGAAATCCGACATATAATTAGGAAATAAAATCGAATATCAAATAATATTCATTCAAATCCAATCTGAGACATAACATTACAAATATCACGAAATGGTCACTAATGGTAATTAAAGTCTACCACAAGTGGAGCTACCTAATAAATAGCTGCTTGGTCTATAGGCCCCGAAATAGCTTAGGATATTGGCCCAGAGCCATTAATAGCCCTTGGAAGGCAATCTAGTTTATACTCGTCCAAATAACTCACAAGTACAATCCAATAGTCATTGCAGTGATTAGAGGCTAACCACGCTCCCAAAACGACAGGTAATATGAAGCGGACACTATTTCTACTTCCTTATAAATACTGACTCTTCGTTAAACAGCCAGTGCAGCATTTACTGGCTGTAATTACTACGTCTTGTAGCATTTCCAGCCTCAGTAGAAGTGAATATCATATAATTTAGAATAATGACCCATGGAGCAATTACATGATTGAATTGCTGTGCTTTATTTCTAACTGCAAAGAGCCAGTCACTACTGCTAGTAACAGCCATAGCCTTTAGAGTGGTCCATAAACTGCCAACTTACTAGAAAGTGACTAATTGCCAGTAGGTCATTTATACCAGGTGTAATACATAGGTCCATATAATCTAAATACCTACTGCTAATATGAAGCGCACTTCATTATTAGAAATACCGTGTATCACCTCTTGCTCAATTGAAATCGGCACACCGATTCGCCATATATTCACGATTCCTGATAGTGTGAAGGGAAAAAAATAGTGTGGTGAATGACTGTTATGCTTTTGATTTCGAGCTCATAGTTTACCATTCCACACCGAGAGATGGCAGCACTTCTGTGTCTCCCGACAACCCCATGTATTTTGGCTCCAGTTTCCTGTATTGGTAGTCAATGGCATTTGCTCAGGGGTCCAGAAACTTCCTCGTAGTTAATTGAACGCATACTGAGGTTAAATGTGTTTCATTAATGAGTTTCGGTTAAAAGAACGGTGCAGTGAACAGGATGCTACGACGTTCGTTGAGAAAGTCTGATCTATGTTCGTGGCTTCCTGGCGCTGACAGTACTTGATCCGAGCGAGGGGTGCCGTGAAAGCGACATCACTTGGACTCTGCACGGTGTTCTTATAAGTGTTGCCACCGAATATAACATTCACCCTGTTTACAATTGGCACCTGAAATGAAGGTTTTAACGTTTGATCAGTTGACTCGGCGTACAGAGCCAAAGACACTTTTACCCCTGTTACACGGGCACACTTAACCGTGGTTAACTCAGCTTAACTGCTGTTACGCGGCACCTCTGATACCGCACTATACTCTCGGACAGCTATTCCGTAAGAAGTGAAGAGCGCGCGTGCACTGCATCGATGGATGATCAAGATGCTCAAGCGCACGCTCGCCGATAGCTTTGACTGCATAGCCGCAGAATGTTGTCGGCAACTTTTATGCAATAACTATGGCTTAGCGTAACTGAAGTTAAGTGTGCCCGTGTAACAAGGGTATTATACTTGTGAGAAATGCTGTCAGTGCGTTGATGCGTCACCGTGATCTAAAGGTGGCTCATTCAGACTGGGTTCGAAACTACAATAGCACGTCCTGGATGCCCAGTTCCCAGTGGTGCTGGCTAGATTGACAGCTTTCTGGCTCCTTGTCAACCCCACCGCCACACGTGGTCGCAAACCAAGCCCTTCTATAGCGTTACGGAGAAGTTTTGTGACCAAGAGCGTATTAAAGGACTGTGCTACAAGTTAAGTCAACATTTGCTGTGCGATTGGCAGTGGGTACGACTTCTGTTTCAAGACTGGATTAATGATGCGTTTATAACCTACACATAGCCATATCACGCCGTTTGACCTCCCCACGTGTACAACTGGCGTAGCCCATGCAGATTTCCGCACCAGGGGCAAAATTTCTTGTTGCACGACTTGCGTGATGCTGTAGTACACCTTGGGCTCATGTGCCAAAGGAACAACTCGAGGCTTGTGGTACTTGGGTTTGAAGTTTAGATTTAGTGCGAAAGTGTATGTGGGTCCGCCACGTCCTTACTTGAAGACCCTTGGAAATTTTTTTGGAAGTCCTTGAGTCTGTGGGAGTGACTCGGCTAATTGAAGGACACCTTGAATAGTAGTGCTTTGTGTTGTGTTGGACGGTGGACAAGAGCAAGACCGTCCTTTCTCAAGCCTCAACAAAGAGTGTTTCAATTTGTCATCATCTTGGACACCCTCCCCCCCCCCCCCCCGTCCCATTTTCTCCCTCCCTTTCTGAATGCGCAATAGACCTTTCCGGAAAATCCCAAGATACCTTGCAAGGAGGGGAATTGTGGGGCTCTTCAGATGTACGCTCGGAGGAGGGGGGTGCCGGCTCGAACGCTTCGTATATTGTAGTAGTAGCGCGATTCACTCTTTCTTATCACAAGGAGCTCAGAACATGCTAAATATTGAGTGAGTGGTAAAAAAAAGAAAAGTCATCACACCCTCGGTTTTACTCTCCTTCTGCCCCCTCAGTGTTCTGAAATCACAAACTGTTAAACAATCGTCAACCTTGTCTTCGCTTCTTGGACAATTCCTCGTGCCGTACATCTGAGCGTCGCAGTGCATAAAGTACACGCTGCACTCTCAAGAAAAAATGGTGACCAAAGGTGTATTCTTACACCCTTTGTCCCATATAATACACCCAAAAACTTCCATTCGACGTACAGCGCCCTACAGTCAAACAGACGGCCCGAAATTTTATGAGGAACCTGATAGCCGTGTGGTACAACTTATTAAAATAGCCAATGTACGTTTTACTGACGAGAAAGATAATCGGGGTTTTCTTGGCCCTACATTAAAAACTCGGTGTTTTCTTTATGTGGTCTTTGACACGTACTTTAGCTATTTAAAATATTGTACAACACGGCTATCAAGCCCCTCGTAAAATTTTGGGCCGTCTGTTCAACTGTAGGGTGCTGTGCGTCGAATTGAAATTTTGGGGAGCATTATATGGGACAAAGGGTGTAACGATACACCTTTTGACACCCTTTTTTCTTGAGAGTGTGGGGGCACCACATGTCTCCGGAAAGGTCTGTTGCTCACGCATCACGCAGCTTATCGAACACTTCAAACCGGTTCCTTTCAAGCAGGCTTGCTCCACGTCTTTTCACGAGCAGCAACGGTGGCTCACGCTGCTTTCCCTTGAACCAGGTGGAAAAATTGACACTTACCAGAACCACCAACTTACAATGTGAATACGTCCGGAGAGCAGTTTAGCTTTAAGTTTATGCTGTCGTTCCAAGATGACACATTCTCTTTAGAACAAGCGTGGACCAAACCTCACCATCTATGCAGAGGGAATTTCATTTACTTGAACTTCGACGATTTCTGCCCCGGTTCAATGATTCCAGACGATGACTGGATCCCCCTTCCGGAGCGTGGTGCTTGGATTTGGCCAACTACTGACGGCATGCATGTATGATGTGTTCCTTTCCACCACAGAAATGGCATGTTCGAAATTATAGCTCCTTGCGTCGTGCGGAACATTTTCTAGCTGTATTTGGAGATGTCTTCCCTGCGCCAGGGTTGTGGCTTGGCATTGATGAACCGTTTCATGCCTTGTGTAGGTAGTGTTTGTCAATGTGGCGAACCTCTGTCGTCTCTGGTGCCCGGAAATTTGGGGTTTCTCGTTTGTGGCATACTCCGTAGCAATCACAAGTTGTTGAGCCCTAGCGAAAGTGAGATCTGGCGTGGCGAGGTGTCGCTGAATGGCTTTCTCGCATACCCTACAATCTAACCGGTCACAAAAGTTGTACGAAAATGATGTCTACTCGCAGTGCTGAGCGACGCAACGCAGCACAGCAATGTAGTTGGGCACAGACTCGCCAGAAGCACTTGTTGAGTGTGAACCGATGACCAGTTACCAATGTCCTTAGCCCCAAAGTCTCTTCAAAAGCGGAGAAAAAAAAGGGATTGAAAGAGGGGCATACACGGAGGGTTCACATGCGCGGCAGAAGACTGCATGCTTCATGTCGTCGTCCCCGAACTCATCAGCCAGCACGTAGAATTAAAGTCCAGTTGCTCTCTAACCTGTTTTCATTCTTCTGATGTTAATGCTGGGTGTCTCCCCTGTTGTTTATGCTTATTGCCACATGTTATGTACAAAAGCAGAGGATACATCCATTTGAACTGTCTAGATTAATGAAACGATAAACACAGTTGCTCATTTGAACAGATACAATCGAACGTCTGCTCCGTGTCCAGGATTGTTGGGTGCAATTTTGAATCCGACAGGAGTTTTTATATCTCTGAATATTTTTCGGCCGTGTCAGTTTCGGGCTCTATTTCACATTTTGTCACATGCACGCAAGTGTGAAGTGAAATTCCGACATGGTGCAAATTAAGTAAGAACAGAAGAGGTTTATTCAATGTTTACAATTGGTGTTTACAGCGAAAGGTGTCGCAAGGTAAGGATGTTTCACTCACCTGCAACTGCTTACGAAAGGAATGGCTTGAAACCGATTTCAAGTACCTTGTGACTGACTGGTCGGTCACTGGTCATAAGCTGTTGCAAAAGTGTGAAGCTGCTTTTACATGAATAAGCTATAGTAGCTTCCAAAGTTACAACTTTCATGTGCCTTATACGTTTGAGGCGACATGCCCGTTTGCTTTACCCTATAGTTCTCGAGAGAAACTATTATTTCCATTCGTGAACTTTTTTTAACGAATATGTAAACTGTTGCTTTTCAGTGTGCACTTGCCATTCTGCTTTTCAGCTCATAGCCATATCGTTCCCATCTCTTCACACTGTTGATTTTTGCATGTATGTGCATCATATAAAGGCCTCGGTTGTTTAGAAGGGACTGAGGAAATAGCATCCTTTGAAACCAGCACTGCATTGCCGTTGCAATGCAGTACTGGTTTCAAAGAAAACTTCTCGAGTTCAAAGTATGCACTCTTGTTTTTTCTCTTCATAGTTCCACTGGGCACGCCTATCGTCATATGAGTGTTTCTGACGGTACTAAGCAAATCTCTTTACCACTTCCCCAATTCGCGGTTCGAGCGTCGAGCAGCGTTTTATTTTGGGTCGGGAGAGCCGCGGCACTGCTAGAAGGCAAGCACGAAGATCTGCGTCGCCACGAGTAACGGTAATGCTATGACAACGTACAGGCGAAATAAAAATGCTGGCAATACTCCAAATTCAGTTTGTGGGTCAGCGTAAGCGTTCGTGACGACAGAGCATATTTTCGTATCGAAAAAGGCAAAAAGCGTTCAAGCATGACATTGTTCACATCCGCCGCGTCGGTGACGAACCTGCTCAGCAAGAATAAAGTCTACGCCAGCGGCGACATCGAGAGAAGGCTCGACTTCGGAAACCAGGGGTAGGCGTTGTAGTATCCTTGCTTCGCTCTTATCAAGCGACGAGTTGAGAACGCTAAGAGAAGTACTTGCGCCTTTTACGCACTCCTGTAGAAGCACGATGAGAGACGTCGCATACTGCGGGCGTCACGTAGTTGCGTCATCAAGTGTTGAGTCCCTCGCTTCACAGCGTCTCAGCCGCGACTGGGTCGATCGCGTAGGCTTTCCGTTTCAAGCGGTTTTGGCTTCAGCCGCGTCTGCATCGATGATCGACGGCGTAGGCTTCGTGTTTCATTCGGCGGCGGGCGCCATGTTTGTTTACCTTACCACAGCGGCGCGACTGACGTCATGTCATGTGACAATTCGCAAACCAATAAAACAGCTGGTTTCGTTTTGGAGCGGAAGTAACGTCAGGTCACGTGACGCAACAAATTGCCTTGGCGGAAGTGACGTCATGTCACGTGACAAGGGGGCATGGCCAGGTGCTGTACGGGATATTGTTTGCTTATACCAACGAGGTAGAGGGGCTTAAAGTGATAAACCGGAAGCTCGGAAGTGGCACCCCCCCGGTCGCCCCATGTTTTACGCAAATGTGACTACTCGTCACGGGACCTCCCAAGAGCCGTGACGTCACAAGTAAGATAGCAGCGCCCAGAGCTGGCGGAAGCGAGTTCGTTTGGTGCGCGGTAGCCATGATGTACAGCGGCTTTCCGACGACTTCGGGCTTTTTCGTGCTCGTTGACGCAGGTATGATGTGAAAATATGAAGGAATGAGACTTTATACCCTTTTTGCGCAAGATCGCTCTGGGTCATCTGGATATTAACACCTCTGAAACAGCATCAGCCGTATCGCCGTACCGGTGCTCGATTTTGGGATCCGTTCGAGGATTGATAGAACTTTGAGTGCTTTTAGCATAAACTTTTCGTATTCTTTGAGTTTTTTTTTGAACGTTGGAATGTCTGAAAATCGACGCGAAATGTATGTGTCGGATGTATGGCCCAGGGGAATTTGTTTCAGCCCAAGGTAACTGCATAATCACAGCAACTTTTAGCGAGGAAGCTCCTCCGACCGTTACGTTTTGCACTAATCAATTTTACGATATAACTTCAGGCATAAAATATTTGCATTTTTCTAGCTTCGTTTGAACGTTGGAATGTCTGAGAATCGAAGCAAAAAGTATACATCGCGTTAGGGCCTAGGGGAAGTTGTTTCAGCCCTGCGTCACCGAATAACCATAGCAACTTTTACCAAGGAAACTCCTGCGAATTTTCTTTTTGTGATAATCGACGATTCTACATTCGATCGCTTTTCTTCCTTTTTTGTGAGTGCGAAGTGCGCACTTATTTCCAGTTACGAGGATGACGTTTTATTGAGTGTGGGGATGAATAAATCGTCGCAGGCACCTGCTTCAAAGCTTTTCGACTTGCTATAAGAACAACTTGTTTGGTGTATGTATAGATTAACTGCACCTTTTTCTCTTTTGTAAAATTTATTACAGCAATACTTTTTTTCATCAAGAGTATATTGCATTAGTCGGTCAATTATTTACTTGTTCTAATTATCTGGATGAGATTATTCACATTTGTGTTCATCCCTTGCCTGAAGAGCGGTCTTGTTGAAAAACGTTGACCATTCCTTTCGGTCTCTTCAATAGACTTTTTGAAAAATGTGGGCTGCCTATACTTCGTATCATTGTAACTTGGAAAAGGGCAACCGCCACAGCCCCCTCGAGCCAATCAGAGAGACGGAGCGAAGGTGTGTGACAAATCTGTGCAGACGAGCACTCTGAAGGACATGTTGTCCTTCAGAGTGCCTCCCTTCAACGTGCGAATTGGCTCACCGAGACCTTTGCCGTTTGCCAAATTGTGATGAAACGAATTACAGTAGCTACTATTCTAATTACCCCAGGCTTTCATACTTTGGGCATGTGTTCGACAAGAATGTTATGCCCGCCATCACTGTAAACTCGGCTCAGCGCCTATTGGACTGAAATGCTGCATTAGCATTCGACGTGAGCTGGGGCTCATTCGTGTGCTTTAAGCCGGAAAAAAATGGTGGCAGTTGTGTTGCTTGATGGGGTTCTGCAAAGGGTCTAGTGTGTCATACGTATAGGAAGTGCCCTGCTATACAACAATGCATCCATACTGTTAAACTAGTTTCTCAGAGGTGTGTTTGTGTTTGCACTCAACAAGTTGCAGCAATAATTATTTCTTACAAGTGTAATATTTATTTTCGGTAGCTGGGCCTGGTTTGTGCTCATTAATGTCCGTGTGCTTTGATGTTATCATGTGTGTAGCTTTAATTAAGTATCCTCTTTGCAATGCCTACAGAGGTCCATGGAGGGCATAAGTTAATAAACAACATTTTCACGTCACTGGAGTTGGTTTTCGGACGCGCCACATGTTCATGAGAAGTGGAACGAGTGCAGCCCAATGCAACCAGTCTGCCAGTCTGGTATGTCCCATTAATTAATATTGAGGGGTCAAAGATGCGGGTGTACTCAAAAGGTACAGCACGTGCCGTGAACATAATTCTTTGTGTAGAGACCCTGAAGGCGTAAAGGCGAGCGGAAATATTTTTATCTGGTTAGTGTATCAAATATGTTTATTTCCACTTAATTACATAATTATTTATTTTTAGAAAATGGTTCCATAACGAGTTTTTTCTGCGACAGTCTCTTGTCAGGCGTCCAGTCGTATTACCTGTGCTCCCTGTTGTCAAATGACGCTCCTGGCACGTTGGGATTCAGTTTGGTCGAGTGGCAGCTTTGATCGACAGATGCCGTCTTATAATCATACGTTGTGTGCGGCCACTGAAATTTGATGCACTGAAGCTGCAGAGCTGGCTTCTAATACGCAAAGTGTTCTGGTAGTTATCTGTGTCAACGCAGCAAGCTCGGGCATGTAGTGCTTACGTGGTTGTGCCTTTTGCTGTAGTGCTGACTTGATGGCTGGCAACAGACAAAACAGTGTTTGTTTGCTATCCAAGCCATTTCACTTCCATTTCGTAATGGCGATTTTTTTCACCATCCCGCGACCACTGCAACTTGTGTAAGTCTCGTGTGGCAACGTGAAGTCGGGTGATGCTTGGTGTCCACTTTTGAGAACAACCAATCATTCTATTTCTTCAAGTCACTCAGCGGCATTCTCCGTCAAAGTTGGAAATGGTGTGCTTCATTGCATGGACACAGATAAATGGTGTTGGACAATTATCAGGTATAGTCCTTGAACACCAACCAACACCAAATCAACTGTCCTTGCATTGCCGCTCACCTGCTTTGTCGTGCTTACCTCCTGTCGAGGTGATGGAAATCAGGAGCTTGGAGTAATGTCGCGCACCACGGGCAAAGGTCGCCGAAGATAATCCTCAATGTCCCGCGGACGCTTTTCAAGACGTGGTCGAAGGTCGTTCGGCACAAACTCTTGCAGGCCGGTTCATTGGTGCCGGCACCTCCAGTAGACATGGTTGGCCTCATGCAGTGGTAGCAGAGTGGTGTTCGGTCGACCATTCGCAGCACTTCCGTTTTCCTCAATGTACTTTGTTCGGCAAGAACCTACAATGGTTCTTTCTGATGTTGGGAATGCTTCGGCGTTAGGGTGTCTCGGTGAATTGGCATTGGATATTAACTTGTAGCCGGTGGTGGGCGTCGTGACTCTGTGGCATAAGTCGCCTCCGGTTCGTCAGGTGCCTCTTTGCTTGAAGAAGTTTTCAGTTAAAATGCCTGTCGAACTTGTTCCGAAACAATCTCAGCAATCAAAATAAAAGCTAGGCAACTGATGGCAGAAAGTAGCTTCCTGATCTCCTCCCGTACAACAATGTGGATGATGTTACGGATGCCTGGGAGTCTGGCGTCGAAGTTGCAGCTGGATGACTCGGGTGTCGAGACGCTGGGGAGTTGTTGATAGCGAGAGAGAGCCGAATCAGAAATTCGGCTCTCTCTCGTCAATGTTGGCTGATGAACGTGCACTTCAGCTTGATCTCGCAAACTTCCCATGACGTTGAGGAGGATTCGTGGTTCTCAAACAAGTGCCTGACAGTTTCTTCCACGAGAAGTATAGGTTTTGCAGGAGCTGGTTGTCTGTCCACCCACTGTGGTGGGCAACATGGTCTATTGTTCAATGCAGCCATTGACATCTTCATATACCATGCGTGAAAGGGCGTCGGGGTGTGAGGTGCGACGGGCATATAAACAATGGTGGGAGTGGACGCGGCTCACTGTTACAGGTTTGTCATTGTTGGCTTAGTCAGCTTCGGATTTTTCTGGCAAAAGACCGAATTCCGGTGGTTCCTGCTGGTAGCAGCGACCGACTCGGATATCAGTTTCTTCGCGGCGTATTTTCAAGGTTCGTCCTTGTGGTACTTGCTCGTTTTGCTGTCTTTCTGCTGGGCTCGGGATAGTTATTGGTTCACGGCTCGCCAAGGGTATAAGACGCGGGATAGTCTGCCACCCGTGTTCCGTTATCGGGCAACTCGGCAGAGGAGTCGCCAAGGTGCACACAGGGTGAAGGGCTATGGGCAAAGTACCCAGCATCGCCACCAGAACATACGATGACAGCTGAGCATGGCCTGGAACTTTCCAGAATAGTAAATATTGATAGAAGTTGGGACTGGAGCAAGCACCCGTGACAATATAACAAAACTGACAGAAGAGAGACTATACCTGTCCACTAAAGAAGCTGCATTGCTTTAGTGGCATTCTGTCCGAATAAATTCGCTCCCTCGGGGTTTGGCGACTGCCGTGGGCGAACTGAACTGAAATGGATGTGGGACCACTTTTCTGGTAATGAGCCGCAGCAGACTGTTGTCGCAAAGCGGCGTGAACGGGTGGACTGGATAGGTAACACGCGCAATGAAATGTCCATACGGCTAGCAATTCGCGTAACGAGTGTTGATGAAACTTTTGTGTCGACGAAGCGTGCGACAGACCAGCGGAATCACTATCAACTGCCACACTTGTGCTCCGTGAAAGTGCACGTTTACGCCGGAACAATTTGGGAAACAGCACAGCATCACCTAAAGCATAGCACAGGATTGTTATCACTTCGGCAGCGTCACCGAAGCATGACGATACTGTTATCCACTGTTTGTTTGTTTTATTAACTGTTTTGCCATTGGCCCGTGGCAGCGCTATATATACTTCCACGCGTGCCCGGAATAAACCGTTCTTACCCTGGTAGCCCGCCTGCCTGTTTGGTCTTCGCGGCTCTGTCCTACCGCGAAATGACAAAGTGACAACACTTTAGTGGCATTCTGTCCGAATAAATTCTTTCCCTCGGGGTTTGGCGACTGCCGTGGGCGAACTCAACTGA
Organism: Ixodes scapularis; assembly: GCF_016920785.2. NCBI lineage: Eukaryota > Metazoa > Arthropoda > Arachnida > Ixodida > Ixodidae > Ixodes > Ixodes scapularis. The sequence continues at coordinate 118,995,872 of NW_024609868.1, read as the reverse complement.
AATGAATGTTGGACCACTTTTCTGGTAATGAGCCGCAGCAGACTGTTGTGGCAAAGCGGCGTGAGCTTGTGGACTGGGTAGGTAACATGCGCAATGAAATGTCCATACGGCTTGCAATTCGCGTAACGAGTGTTGATGAAACTTTTGTGTCGCCGAAGCGTGCGACAGACCAGCGGAATCGCTATCAACTGCCACACTTGTGCTCCGTGGAAGGGCACGTCTACGCCGGAACAATTTGGGAAGCAGCACAGCATCACCTAAAGCATGGCACAGGAAATACCAGCTTGAAGGCAGCTCTTGGGTACAGCCGCACGCCTGTGCTCCGCCCTATTGAAAAAACCAGCTTAAGCTGGTCCCAGCTTCAAGCTGGGTTATTGCCCCAGCATGCCCAGCTTGGCATGCTGGTCATGCTGGTTGATCTGGTCCCAGCTTCAAGCTGGGTTATTGCCCCAGCATGCCCAGCTTGGCATGCTGGTCATGATGGTTGATCTGGTCCCAGCTTCAAGCTGGGTTATTGCCCTAGCATGCCCAGCTTGTAATGCTGGTCATGCTGGTTGATCAGGTCCCAGCTTCAAGCTGGGTTATTTGCCCCAGCATGCCCAGTTTGGCATGCTGGTCATGGTGGTTATACTGGTCATGCTGGTGGACTTCCCAACCAGTTTAAACTGTTTAAATAAATGCACAGGGTAAACAAGCCAAGCTCTTCAGAAAAGCCAACTCGGCATCAAATTTATCATTTTCGTACTTGCGGCCGCCTCACATCAACTGTGATGCTACATATCCTCGGCGCTCACACAGTACTAACCGATGCACAGGCAGTGGTTCTCGGTGCAAAGCCAACAATGTTAAAAAACCAGATTGCTTATCTTTCAACACAAAAAAATACTAGACACACGCCAAAAACAGGCCATAGCTAAAGAAAAAACTACTCGGATGAGAGAAGCGAACCTGGGGTCCCGCCAGTGATGGGGGCGAAGCGGCAACTTGCGTGGTCGGCAGAGGCGAAAAAATCCGTGTGGCTTGGCTGGCATTGGCGATACTCCTCGGCACCACCGTCATTCACGAGCACACACACTTTCTAAGACACGAAACGACGCTTCAGTCGGGACGTCCGACATCTTCCCGCACTGAACGGACTGCTGCTCGCTGTCTCCTCAAAACCCGCTTCGCTTGCATCGTCGTTCAACTAGTCTCCAAACAACGCGCACACAGCCGTCCCTTCGAAAATCTGCCGAAGATAACCAAACGTGTCTAAAATTCTCCGTTCCTACCACTCTCTCTCTCTCTCTTTTCTCGCACACAAATGTAGCTTGCAGCGCGCCTGACGCGCCCTGTCGTCTTCCAAAAACGAGAGGACAAAGAATACGACGTGGCCTCGTTTTATCCTAAGCCGACCTTGGCGCGCGCGCTCCCAGCAATGCCATTTCGGCTATCTCTAGCCGACTTTGGCCTGCGCGCTCCCAGCATGACCAGCTTGACTACCACGATTATTTGTTCGACCAGATTCACCAGCTTGTCTTCCAGCATGACCAGCTTGTCTCCCAGCTTGACCACATTGGCTCCATGGAAAACCAGTTTGACCAGTTAGGACCAGACTGGCTCCCAGCTACACCAGATTGAATCTAAAACCAGATTCTAGTTAGACCATGCTGGTTTTTACTTAAACCAGACTGACCAGCTTAAATTCTACCTTGCCCAGCTTAAACCAGCTTGATTGCCAGTTAAACCAGTTTGACTACCACATTGACCAGATTGACCAGCTTAGTTACCAGCTTGGCCAGTTTGATTTTCATGGTGGTTTCTCCAATAGGGCGTGAAAGTGCCCGTCTGCGCCGGAACAATTTGGGAAGCAGCACAGCATCATTTAGCACGGCACGGAAACTACCAGCTTCAAGGTAGCTCTCCAGTGCGCCGCACAACCAAAGTGAGCCTTCGGTCATTTGAACAAAGCGGCACCCCGATTGCCCACTGCCAAGAACGACTCACGCCATTTCCGTCGCTAAACTGTGTGTCCAAATATATTGCACACGCTTCACCGCAGACCATGAAGATTCCGATGGTCAACCGGAGCACAGAAACGTCGCCTTAAATTTTATCCTAGCGGTATCCGAATCCATCCGAGGTCCGAGCAACGTAGGGCAGATTTTTCCGTGGCAATATTCCCGTCGGTCACAAGCGAAATGCACACCGTTCCTCCGTGTTTTCACGTTATACCTACGTCAGACACCACGCTGAACTCTGAAGTCGCTTTCGACCGGCCTCATATGACGGCTTCCGCGTCTGAAATCAACTCGCCGAGACGAACGACAACCAACAAAGAATCCGACAAGCTCCGGCCCAGCTGGGGCCAGCCGCTGCATGGGCTGCCATATTTCCTGTGACGTCACGTATTTGGTTTGGTCATTTGACGAGTGGTCCAATTTGCGTACAATGGCAGACGTCTTATGGGGGTCACTGTCGAGTGCAGACCGGAACCCCGGTTTATTACTCTAAGCCCCTCTAACTCGTAGGCTTATACGCATCCCGGATACGGGGTCAAGACCGCATTCCTCGAAGAGGGCGTGTCTGCCCTCGCCCTTTTGGGTGAACGTGCCTCCGGCGCACCCTTGGAAATGATTATGGACGCGGCACATCAGCGGGATAAGCCACACCACCTACTCCGGGCGCGTCCATTTTCCGTTGGCTAGATAAGCGGCCGCGAACGGCGGCCGCGGCGCTCGTCGAGGAAGGCTCTGGGCCACGGAGCCTCGTTCTTTTTGGAGCTTTCCCCTTTTCACGAATCTGCCTAATGCGACAGCGTGTGCCCCCTCCAGGTGAATCTGTCAAATGCGACAGCGCCGACATTTTTCCGTTCTTTTCTTCTATTAGTTTTGCCGACGGGCACAGCATGGGGGCACAGGAGCCAAATAAACCCGCTTCAAAATGGTGGATACTTGGGCTAGTTGGTGGTTGCTATACATAATTAAACAGCGCACAAGGAGAGGGACAGAAAAGGAAGACAGAACAGGCAAGCGCTGATTCGCAACTGACGATAAAAAGAGGGATAGCCAGTTCGTGCATGTATTCAGCTTTGAAAAAATCCTGTCACCACACCATCGAACAGAGTTTCAGCACTCAAGTAAACAAACTCTCAAGATCCGGCTTTTGATCAGCCATGTTAAGTGAAGTTGCGGGCACTCTGATACAAACCTGTAAAGGATCGACCAAAAGAAAAAAGAGCAAAGACCTTACCAATATCCGACCACTAGTTATACCATACATCCACAAGACGTCGCACAGCTTAAAAAATGTTGCCAATAGGTACAACGTGCCCATGGTGTTTTCAGCCCCAAACAAACTGGGTAGAATTTGCACGCTTGTGGACAAGAACAATGACAGCAGGGCTTGCTGCATGAAAAACCACAAGGTGCACTTTGTGTCTTGCATTCTACAAGTGGTTTACCATCTTCCTCTGTCCTGCGGGAAAACCTATGTCGGACAGACTGGGCGTTGCCTCAACGACCGCTTGAGGGAACATAAACAGTCTCTTCAAACCACCACTGGAAGCCACCTAGCCATCCACTGCAGAACCTGTGGATGTGATCCAGATTTTTGTGCAACAACTGTTCTAGCTTCCCATAAAGAAAAAACAACAAGAGAAATAGTGGAAGCCTTTTGGATAAGAAAGCTCGAATCCAAATGTGTGAGCCAGCCATCATTAACACTACAAGACAGCGAGTATGAGTTTATGGGGGCAGTTGCGCACAAATAGGTGTATGGTCAAGGCTTCGGAGTGCCGGCACTGGACATGCCTAGGACTTTGAGAGATTGATTTTCATTTTATTTTGTTTTCCTTTTCAGCTATAATTATTTTAGGTGTAATTTTATTTAATTTATTAGCTTTTTCACATCTTTCTCTTTTCCGATATATGTTCATGTGTGTAGTTTTCTTCCTTCTCCTTTTCATAGTAAATCGTCAGTTGCGAGTCAGCGCTTGCCTGTTCTGTCTTCCTTTTCTGTCCCTCTCCTTGTGCGCTGTTTAATTATGTATAAACCCGCTTCTTCAGTATCTTTGTGTTTCGGAGTGATTCCTCTCCTCGGAGTCCACAGCAGCCTCTGGACGGACCCGGCCGTAGCAGTCCTCAAAATGGAGCTACGGAGTGGGATCGGCCTCGTGGTGAGGTAAGGCAAGTCGAATCCCACAAGGTTGTCACGAAGTGTGGTAGGTCGCCTAGGAACCCGTGATCTGTACAACTTTGCGCCGCTGTATCAAAAGTATAATCGTAGTTGTGCTCGTGAACTAAAGTTATAATTGCAGTGCATAAAATGATGGAATGAGCACCTCGCCGTCATATATATTGTGAAATAGAGTTTACGAAATATGTTTTACAGTATATATAATGACAGCGCAACTGAGCTAAAAGCAATATTATTTTCGATATGTCACGAAAGGTTTAGAAAAACTCTCAGTCTACATCTCACAGAAACACTGAGCGGGAATCAAAAGGCTTGTTTTCTTAATAACTATATTTTACAATCAGCTTCATGTTGCAGGCGAACAATCATGCGAAAAAGAGTAATCAAAATTGATCGCTCTCATCTATACGCACTTTCATTATCACATTGAATATGGCCTAAACTAGTGCCTAGCTTAGTAAACATTTCCTTATACGGTATAAATTGGCAGAGCGTGGCTGCTGAGCCGGTCAATTCAGTTTGTACATAAGCGTCATCCTTGCTAATTGATGTGTTTTTTGTTTAATAGAACTAAGTAGTATTTCGGCATGACAGCTACTTAATTGGTCACTTTCTGAAGGTATGCGTGCATATTCGTCATAGTTCCGACACGCGCTCGTGTACTTTGTTTTTGCCCAGCCCACAGACATAAAATTCCTATTCATATCATAAAATAGGCAATAACAGGCTTCTATATATTTATTAATTTATATATATGTCAGGAGCACATACTTGTTAAAATCGGCTTACAAATCAGAAATTTCATTAAAGGGGTCATGAAACGAAATCGGGTTGGAATGTTCACGATTTTACAGAGGTGTTATGGTCCTAGTCTGGGCCAAGTATACTCGCACAGACAGCCACTGATTCAGAAGCTTCTTGGTCGCGGAGAAATTGCGAGGATAAAAGCGGACGATTTCTGTCAGTCGTGCCTTCGCAAAGCTTGATGACGGAATCTGGGGATCGAAACCATCCGCCCGAGGAGAGTCGAGCACGGTTCATGGATTGGACACGAGAACTGCGTCAGCACTCCACTTCGGCTAGTGACAGTCTATTCCTCGGCGGACACTCGGATAGTGGCTCGTGTCCAACCACCGCTGTGTAAGGAATAGGAGAACTTTAACAATGCCTGGAGCTCAGCACGCGCTTTCTACATTGCCGAATCCAGCGCATGGCTACGACTAACGTTGGCGGCATAGGATAAGTTTCTGCGACTGGTTTGCTAGTTATCTTGGTGAACGATCAAACATGGTTTCCTATTTGGGATGCAAATCATTCCCTTATTTGTTGAACTCTGGGATGCCCCAAGGGCCGAACCTTGGACCTTTGATTTCTAATATTTTTGTAAATGATATTGTAACTAGTGTGGGTGACTCAATGATGCTTCAGTCTGCTGATGACGTGAACATTTATCGTAGTATCCACACGCCTGTATACTGTGAATTGTTAGAAAAATATATTGATGCAATTCATTTATGGAGCGGTGCGAACTCGGTGGTTTTAAAACTCACCAAAACTGTGGTTGTTTCTTTTCCCGTAAGGCAAATTTTGTTGTGCATCCTTACACATTAGACGGCTGTAAAATTTCAAGATCTTCTCTTCTGCGTGACCTTGGCATTTTTGTCGATTCACGCCTGAACTTTACCTATCATGTCTCAAAGGTTATTAATGATTACTTGCGCATCCTGGGCATAATTGCACACATTACCCGGGACTTCCGGAATTACACCTCTATACTGATTTTTTTTTCGGGCTTTGGTTCTATCACGGTTGGACTTTTGTTCTACCGTATGGACTTCTTTGGGTGTCAGCCGGGCGCTCAAGTTGGAGCGCGTACAGAGACGACTTGTGAGAGTTGTCAACGATCGCTACATTGGATGGAGTGTTTTTTATGATTATGTGCTTTTTTTTTGGGGGGGGGGGCACTCTTGGAATTTCGCCTTTTTTAACTAGGCGAGTAGTTCGCGACATGGTGTTTTTAAATAAGGTTATCAATTCTGTTTTTGATTCCCAATGTTATTGAATAGAATCTCAATTCATGTCCCCCAGCAACAATATAGGTCTACTCCTTTTTTTACCCCTCTTATTTGGAGTACGGTCCTCCACTGACACGGATGATGCTAATGTACACGTTTTTGAACCCTCACGTGAACTTTCTATGCCTTTCAAAACGATTAAGCATAGTATAGTGTTCAGGATTGCCGTGTAGTTTGTTTAGTTGAGTGCTGTTTTATTATGTCACGTGTAACCCTAAAAAGGCCCCTAAAGCTATTTGGGGAACAATAAAGCTGATTGATTGACTGATTGATTGATCTACTCCGCTGGGGCTCGACACTGAAGTGAAGAAGTCGACGTTTCTTTCCACGGGGCCGAACTCTTTTAGGGGTTGTGCATAAAGTTGTGACAATATTAGGCTAATTTTATATCTATAAATGGTGACTGAGCTCTGTGTGAAAAATTGCACTAATCAAATCAAACCTCAAACGTTAAAAAAGCTCTGCGTTTTTTTGGTGACGCAGATCAAGTAGTTTGTACATATACAATATCTGCACACAGGTCAGGGACAAACGACACTTTACCCCTCAAAATACCAGATAGCAGTTTTAAATTCCAGATGCTTTCTTCCAGCAGAACCGTGTTTAAAAGTGTCAGGGTGAAGAAAAGTAAGAATTCATTCAAACACTAAGCGCAGACTGAAAATGTGTATTTGTGTAGGAAAACGTTGTTGCTTATTCCTTATCGACATTTTAAACGTAGCAAAATAGCTTACAGTTTAGTACAGCAATTCTACTAAAACATTTTTAGTTACTTTGCATGGTTTTCTTAGCACAAATAAATCAGGAGTAGAATAATAAAAAAAAAAACAAAGTCAAGGTTTGATAGATATTAATTTTAGTATAATAAATAAGTACATACTTGTTTAGCCAATTTTTCAGTGGCTAGCCGTAGTTGTTCTCTTGCTTTCGTGCATGTAATCGGTGACAAAATACGATTGTTCAAAGAGAGTGTTACTTTATTGAAATTCAAAAGCTGAAGAAAACATTCACAGAGAGTTAAGACACAGAGCTCGGAAAAATGGCACATTGAGAGCATGGATTATGGGAGAGATATATTAGCGGCCTCGCCGACCAGCAGGTGCCCTTCAGGGGTGCTGTTGAAGCCAGATACCCAAAATGTGCAGTTCGACCCTTCTTGTGGAAGATCTAGAATAAAAAGCGGGTGTACATAGTACGCACTGGTTACTACTTTTTCTTTGCAATGCTGACCAATTTAGGCACTATTTTTATTTAACCCATTAATTTCTTACAAAATTTGAACTTAAATCACTCCATCTTAAGATTTACTGTAGCAGTTTTTGCTCATAATTTAATATTTTCTAACATTTCAATGGTTTCGCTGAAGGAGCGATCCTGTGCGAAAGTCACTAATTCTAACATTGTTTTAGGACTTGCTTTTGCATAACCTGCAAAACCAAAACTTAATTCGATGTAGGTGGTCATATAAGTGTCTGCTCGGCTATATTGAAACTCTGATGAAGGTGTTTTTGTTTAAGCTTTACCTTGAACAATTATTTGAAGGTCATGAACAGTTGTGCTCAGCTTTTCACTGGATGGGCATTGCCAGGAAACGATGTAACCATTCAGCGGTCCGGCTGGCACGTGAGGATGCTCCCAGGCTACGACCACCCCGCTGCTGTTCTGACTCAAAACCTTTAAACCACCTGGCGCACCTGGGACTGGAAAAAAAAAATTTTGTTCAGCGAAACTGCCCGTTTTTAAAAATCTATCGAGCAACACTGGCGTTCGCCACTTCATGGACACGTTGCTTGTGATTGGAACCGAGTCCTTGCCGAAAGCTGACGTCACACTCGTATTCAAAGAAAGATGAGCCGAGTCTACGCCGAAGGCTGACGCAAACCCTCGTCTCTAATGCATGATCAAAGCACATGATCAAGCAATGCCAGAGAGGTGATGGCGAGGAGTTTTTCAAAAAAGAACCTATTTTAGAAAAAAATTTGAAAAACAAAATTGATTTTTCATTTTTACTTTGAAGAATTAGCCATCAAGTAAAGTTCAGTGGTGCGTTGGCTGGCAAACTAGACCACTCTAGCTTGACGACGCTTACGCGATGTCGAGTACTCCTCCTATTTTTATATAATTGCGCCATAAAATGATTTTTTAATACCCATTCTTAGTATTTAGTGATAAATGCTTTTTATATACTGAATAATTCGGTGCTACATACCCTATTGAATGCCTAAAGCATGAAACAACCAATACATTGGTCATCAAAGTGTATTGGAGGCGCAGATGGGTTTACTTTCAATGTAACATCAATCAGTGGCAATGAATGTCTAGATAACGAATTTCTAACTGTGGTGCCAAGACGCATTTTATAACATATATTGTATTCAGTTATAAGAAAATGCTCCTTATGCTGCTTTATTTTTAGGTATAGTTTGATTCGTGCCTTAGAATGATTACTTCCTGAGCCATTGTTTACACTGACTATATGTTTTGCCTAACGCGGCTGTTAAAAATAAAATGCTTTTTATTCCTCTTGGGTAATAGATTGTTCTCGTCCTGTGGTGATCAGTAACCTATCTTTTCTAACAAGCCTTTTTGTTTACTTTCATGCAGAATAACTAGATCTGAAACTTGCAATGTGTATAGTGCTTAAGACGAAATGGGACTTCTTGCTTATTCTCAGTGTCTAGATCGTACTGATGAATTCTAATCGTAATCTGAGGTTTTGCATTTTGTGGAATCCTGCCACGCTTGGCCATAAATGGCCAGTTGCATGTTCCACGGAAGGGTGAACGTAAATTGCATTTTAGAGTGTAACAACATTTAATCATCTAACAAGGTGTCTCTTCATTAGTCTGAACTAATAACAGGTCCTTAGAGAAAGAACGAGTGGCATACAAAAACAATAGGTAAACACCTTGTCAAATGCGACCAGCCATTGTTCTTTCTACCAGACCAAATATTTCATGATGTAAGTTCAGAATTTATATTGCGAATAATGACAACTAGACTCCTGTGCGATTACTCAAAGTTTGTGTATATATATTGCATTCTGGTAATCTGCTCTGAGCAATTCATGGAAGCCGTCACGTATCCTCTTTGACAGAGTCTTGCACGGAGCGGTGTGTCAAAATGTGGAGTGCCCATTTGGGATTTTTTCAGACGTCACATTCTGAAATGCGAAAAAACGTGTAAAAAACTGTCATACAAAGGAAGGTAATAAGCATTCACAGACCCGGAAATCAGAAGCCACGATGTTAAAGGCGCGAATACTGCAATTCAAAATGACTCTTAAGACCAATAAATAAAGAGTGTAATTAACAAGTTCGAGCTAATTAGCCTACTCACATTGATGATTATCATTTATATAATGTATCCCGCACGTGATAAACACATGGTGAAAAAGTACTGGTGTTGCTCGCACCCCCTTTTTAGAAAACATGTTTGTATTAAAATAAAATATCTTGTGCATCAGGCTTCCGAAAGAAGACATCATTCGAAGAAAATCCGACCCTATATCTTCACTCTGATGTTTTTGCATTCTTGACGGAGTTTGATAACTGTGTCTGATAAAGTTTCTTTTTTTTTGTTATTGTGTTGTCTTTGGCATTGAGTTGAAAATGCATTTTTTGTTGTCCAGTTTCAACATAGAAAATACATATTTATACAAGCTGTGTTTGGCAAACAAGTCTTTATTTTCAATTTCTATTTAATAAATTGTTTTCTCTAGGAATAATTAAAATGCTGGCAGCCTAAGAAACGCGGACATTCTCCCGTCCATGGATAGCTTCATTTGGCCAGCAGCATATACTGGAGTCAAAAATTCTTCAGAAATAGAAACCTACATAACGTAGCGGATAAAGGCATATCTGCTATGCGAAAATTGTTTGGTTAAAAAAAAATTCTAAGATTGTAAGTATACATATGACTGTATACTTAACCTTACATGTTATTTTGATATTTATATGCTGATTGGTATGTTAGTTTTTACACAGCACTTAATTGTTGCAAATTGTTTTCAAGTATAATCGTTGATATTTGCTAAACCAATTCACTTTACGGCCATTTCAAGCAGCAGTGACAACAACTATGTTCGTCATTAATAGATTAATTTTGTTTCCAAACTAATTTTTATATTTAGTGAGCTGATCCTGAAATCGTACCAATAGGCTTGAATTGTTTAGGTTACATGAAGCGCGAAAATAAAATATCCAGAGCTATCCAGAGTTCTTATGACAATCAAAGACAGTTAAATTACATTGTAAAAAGTTTCACGCATCGCATGAACATATAGATAAAGTATAGGGCCCGTTTTTATAGCTTGTTTAAATAAATTGAATCTCTTATTTCTTTAGTTATACATCACATTGGAATAATAAGCAATCCGAACGGTCTCATATCCAAAGGGTGGGGATGTGGGTAAGATGGTTCATACTGACGAAAAGGAAAACAGCGCACAGTAAACGGGGACTAAAGGAAATGCAAACAGGCAGCGCTTGTCCTGTTTGCACTTCCTTTAGTCCCCGTTTACTGTGCGATGTTTGCCTTTTCGTCGATATCCAGAGGTTTTCTTACATGCAGGGTAGGCAAAGTGCACTGCTGCTAAAACGCTGAAGTGGCAAGAGACACATATACAAGCCTACATCATACAAAGTGGAAATTTGAGATCGGAATGCTGGGGGTGGTTTAACTAATGTCATAAAGGAACATAAAATAATTCTGACGGAATCAAGTTCGTTTATCGACATCAAGCCAAGGTCTATCGAGTACCCATACCAGAGAAGGACGCAGCATTACAAAAGCCCCCAGACACCGACCCAGCTGCCATAGCTTACAATGACGTATAGTATAGATAATGTTTATATAAATTTGCTATCATTGACTTAGTTTAAGGCTCAAAGTATCTCAACCATAATAACTCGATAATGAGGTTTTTAAGTTTTTTTTTGTGGCTGATGAATGCACAAGACTGTACATACAGAATGCATAATTTTTAATTCGAACACATCTAAAAATATTGAGTGGTTGTTAGACTAGTATTCTCTTCGCCAGGTATTTATCAGGCTCGGCGGAAAATAAATAAGAAAATAATCAGCATGTTAAGTTCACTAATTAACTTTTTAATGATTAGTTTTAGGGGTCATGTTGCAATTGCTGTATTGACGCCATTACTATTAGAAGCCAGATGCATTTAAAGCATTTAAGAAAAGGCAATTATATTGAAATATTAAACATTACATTTTCACGTTTTCTTTTTGCTCGACTAAAAATATTCTGCGCTAAAGGAGCGCTCTAAGCCCTGCCCAGAATGACGTTTGGAACACTAACGTAGTCGTTTAGGTAACCTCGTCCCTTGTGTCATCGGCGCCCCTATCAAGGACACGCCGTCGAGAGTGACGACATGATTTAATTGACAACGCCACTCTTCCATGCTTCACTGGGAGCAAATATTGCGACGCTCTTTTAGAGCGAAATTCCTAAATATGGCGGAAAACTCAAAAATTGATCGAATAATACCTAAAGAAACCATAAACTTTTCGCAAATTCTTTAAACTGGTATGGCCTCTAATAATACCGTCAATAATGCATCTACAACATGACCCCTAAAACCAATAGTCAAGAACTTAATTAAACGATTTTAGTTAATTATTCAACTTGCCGTGACGATTGTCCACTTATCAAATGTTCATCGAGCCTGAAAAAAACATGGTGAAGACAGACGTCGTCTAACTCTTGCCCTGATAAAGATATCTGTTCGAATTAAAATTTGACACTGCATAATTCAAGCGGCAATCATATTGAGAAATGAAATACATTGCACCTATTCTCCACTTATTTTTAAATGAACACTAAAAATGCCCATAGGTGTACGTAATGGGAGCCCGCATATGGCATTCAACTGTCTGAAGTATAAGACAGTGTCAGCCTGATCACAAACTATCTAAATCGCCTCGAAACGCGGGTGAATGTGATTTCTTGATTTTCCGCCTTCTTCGTTGAGCCTAGTAGGGCCAGAAGTCGAGTGGATTATCAGTAATTCACAAGCAAGTTGATATAACATGTATGCATCAGAGAGAATACATGTACCTTATCAGTGTTGATATTTTCTTCAAAAAGTGTTTTTTTCTGCAATACTTGTGAAAGTCAAATGAATTCAAGTAAACATTTAATCAGACAACCGACGGGTAGTAAAGTGAACTGAGGGGCTGTCAAAAAAAAGAAAAGACGCAATGACGTGGCTTACGAAAGCGACCTCCTCTCTTTGCGGTCGCACCATTTAGCAAGCCCAGGCACGTGAATGAACAAGAAAGAAAAGGAACTTACCTGGCCGGCAAAACCAAGGTTAAGAATTGCTCATCAGTAATAAGACCATATAAAAAAACATATTACACGGAAACAATCACTGAGTCTACAAAAAAATGCCACATGAAAGGCAGGCCGCCGGCGCACAATAAACCCACCGGTCACTCTTGAAGCGACAAAACAAAAAGAAATGCAGTTTTATTTTCCTCTATCGCTCAAACCATCGTATGCAGAATTTCTGTTTATGAGGAACACACTTAACACTAACTCCAACCTCAGCCTTCCAGTCACGCGACGCCATGTCATAAAGCCACGCCCTCCTTTTGTACGTCACTTATTTTTTAATTTCTTTCCAAAGCTTTTGCAGCTGGCCACAGCTTCTCAACGCGTCCCGGAGCTCTTTCCTGCCTCTGTTTTTTTTTTTTTTAATTTTTAAATCCACAGTTGTGTCGTGTGGCCCGCAAAGCTCGCGGCAGTGGTTGTCAAAAGTACAAATGCTGGCTCCAAACTTGTTCGAAAAAATCGGCACATGCATGTAAGAAGGTCGAATTTTCCCAGACGTGTATTTTAGGGGTGCATTTTACCTTAGGAAATTTTAAGATGTAGCTTTTTATCTGCGAAAAATGAGACCCACAAACTTGCCAGAGACAACAACGGTCGTCAAAACAGACAGCAGATTTAACAGTAGTTCTAAATTGTGGCAGCAGAGCTGGATAGGTGTAACAAGCAGATGACGAACCTGGTTGTCTGCCCGCTGCGACAATGTGCGTTCAGCAGATGTCACTATGCGGCGGATTTATGCAATCTTTCAAAATGACGGGCAGCTTTCGGGGCCACACTGTTAATCATCTGGTAGTTTAAAGTAGGTCTTATCTTAATCACAAATGACAGAAGGTATAGTAAACTAAACCTATGATCGTGCTCAATTCTGGCAAGAAGATTTTAATCGTTTCATTAAATACTCCCACGACATCAATCATATCAAAATCACACGAAACGCTTGCACGATTTATTTACATCACGTTATGTAGAAATTTATACATTCTTGGAAAAACGCCTTGAGAGTCATAAAGAGGGCAGTTTGCAGACTCCTATTTAGTTCAAAAGTATATTCTTTTTTAGGGGGGGGGCAAGATATTAAACCTGTCAATTCAATTGCACACTCAAAGCTATGCTTTTTGCAATAAACCAGTTCATTGGCTCAATCAAGGTTGACCGAGACTTTTATTACTATGGAGGAGAAAAAAAAAAAGTCCGGCAAAAAGGAAACTAGATAAAATATTCAAAGTACTCCCCGTACACATCTGGACAACACTGCCATATTTTTGGCAGCTTCCTGGTTTTTTTCTGGTTCAGAGAGACCTGGCTTGCCTGATAGCAGTCGGACGAACATGTGCGAGTGGTTGAAGTTTTTCTTGCTGTCATCCTTTGCCAAACTGTTAGCACGTCATTCTGAGACTGCCATACATAACATCGTTTGTGTTTACAATCTTCTCCAAATTTTAGGCAGAGTAACTTTATCCTTCACATACAATTTGACTATGCACCGCTGTTGCGCAGCTACAGACGGATTGATCGCCGCCATGGTATCTGGAACTGCTGCTCAGGCGTCAAGTACGTCACTTCGGATACGAAATAACGAAGGATTACGTTTCTTTCCTGGAGAAGTTTAATTAAGTTAAATTTGTTGAGCAATTCCACATGGACACAAGTCCAGGCCAACGTTGAACGACCCTTGTATTTAATTGTGAACTAAATACTGCTGGAATAATGTTGTCTTTACATTGATCCGTGTAAAAATAAAAAACTTATTTTTGATGTTCCGGCTCGGTGTAACTCATATAACATAATGTTCTTACATAAATTTGTGATATTACTTTAGTGCACCAACGCGTACCTGAAGGTAGTCGACAGTACTGTTGATGAATGTCCAAGAGAGTGCAAGCCAATTTGATGTCGCTGTCGGGGCACGAACCTTCAATCTGGGCTGAATTGGAACTGAAATTCATCAAAGTTTGTAAGATTTATATGGCTGACTTCTAAAGAATACATTTGCGCCTTAGGTAACTTAATAGTCCCAGACAAACGTGTAATTAGAACGCAGGGGCTTATTTTCTTTGTAATCTTGATAGCATTGAAACAAGCCAATCACTCAATGAATAGCGCAGTGCCAGATAATTCTACAATATGTGTTACTATACTTAGGTACTTTATAGTGTGCATCGCTGTAAAATAGGCCTTTAACTCCCCTCTAACTTCCTATTCAAACTTACAAAATGTCATTCTCAACTTTTAAAATGCTACCTCAAGAACGTTTTCTACATGAGTGCTGTCGGACTTTAAGCTTATTTGCGTGTTGTTTTGATTCAGATCGGCTTTATACATACGTTAAAAATGAGCCCTAAGACGCGAATTAGCGTTTGAAAAATTCTTTCTGTTACGAAACGTTTCAGTTAATATTACTGCTGTATTCTTACCATTATCTAATAATTATTGAGCAAACCATAGTCTACAATAGTCTCGTTCTTTAAAGTGGCGCATATGGAAGTTAGTTTTCAGTTTTCATAAACAACCGAAACAAAATATACATAAACACGTGAAAAAAGGTAGAAATTTTGATATAATGTTTATTGACAGAAATATAAATATATTTGCATTTCGTAAAATTCAAAACTTGGGTTTGGCCTATTTTAAATTTCTCAACATGAAAACCGTTTCTATAAGAGTTCAAGTTATACTTGCAAAATACATGAGGATTGGTTTTTGAGTTTTTACAATTCATTACACAATTGCGACACCTCTAGCATGAATGTATTATTTGCAACTACTTTATTTTTCGCCGTTTGAGATGATAATGAGCATCATCAGGTTTTATATAAAAAAAACACCTTTAAAGCTCTTCCTTTTGCCACTTTTTTCTACTGCATTTACGACCTTTATTGTTTCGTCGGCTATTAAATTACCTGAAAAGAAATAAAAAACTGACAACAACGAGCAGAATCGTTATATATTGGCGCCGTCAAGTGATGCTGGCAATGGTAGTAAGTTGTGTAATTAGCGCTACACGCATTATATGTTAAACCTTCCTTTAATCACCTAATTTTCTCGAATGAAGAAGCAGTCAAGACATATGTGCGTAGTCTCCGGAGGATATCCCAGGGGGATTATTAACTGCGCAACATTTATACTCACCTTCTGTCCACGTAGAAACTTTCGCCTTGGCAGGGGGTCCCAGCTCGACGCAGCCATCGATGCGTTTTAATCGGGCGCGTACTTTAATGTCAAAAACCGTGTCAGAGCTTAGGTTGATTGCATTGATGTTGTTGGTATGTGTGCAGTTTTCCCGGCAGAATGATGCTGGTGAGCAATATCGAATCAGGAAACCATCACAAAAGCTGGTGTTCTGATAAGCGAAGGTCCACGTTATCTTGAAGGAGCTCGGGCTGTTTGAAGCCACTCTAGTAATCACAGGCTCTGGAATGACTGTAAAATATAATTTAAAGGATGTAAATTACCACAAAACGATTGTTTTTTACCGATGAAGATTATTATTGTTTTCATGACTTCATTCAACAATATAATAACGCAGAATGTGTTTATTGACTGGACACAAAAGCGTTACGCTCGAATGTGTAGAAAAGCGTTACATGTAGGCCAGGGCAACATAAATAATGTGCAGCTGATTACAGGCGAATAGAAGCATTCAGAAGGTATACTTCACCATACTTAATTGTACATTATTATAATTGGGCTTAAGTATTAGAAACAGGCAACATTAACCATACGGCTCAGCGGGAATTCTACCAGAGATCGTGCGATCCGCAGTCTAACACCTTCTCTTTGCGCCACAAGGAGAAAAACTGCCCGCAAGCAGCTGGATTAACTATACCGAACGAAAATGTCAGATCGAAACTGGAATGGAAATTGCCAGATCCTACCTGGATCCAAAATTGTGGCAGGTACAAATGTCAAGCCGGACATGAACCGGATCCGGTTCGGCATTTGTTCTTGCCCCAATTTCGGATCCGGTTCCGATCTCGCTTTCATTCTGGACCGGCCTGCTTCCAGGCCTCCGGGTCTAGTCAGGCCCTTGACTACGGTGATGGTTTAGAGCTGCAGTTCACCGATCAAGCTTCTGCCACTAGCTGTACGCCAACGGCTCACCCTTGAGATCCCGGGTGGCAGCCGGCGTCGTTCGGCGTACGGCGCCGCGCGGCATCGAACGAGCGGCACCGGAGGGAACTAGACGTTGCCAGAGTATCGCATTCGAAAGCGTCTGCTGTGACCTTGATGTCTTGGCTTTGATCGGCCGTTTCGGTGCCAAAACAGATAAGTAGGGAGGGGTTCCAGGGTAATAAAACTTTATTTCCACATCCGCGCGAATTTTTTTAATGTTACAAGGCCATAGGTGATGTATGGTCTGCACAAAACGAAAATCACACGACTCAGTGAACACTTGGGCCGTCACAGCCAGCAAGTGGGACACAGAGTGCCCGTATTACAACATCTCCAAGAACAGGCAGGTTAGGTGCACATGGCCGTTAAGCACCGTCATGTACCGGTACGACCAGCGCCACAGGGGGAGCAGCGCACACTAAAAAGAAGCGACCAGCTCGTGTCGCAGACGCCATAAAAATGCCCACATCGCACGTTGGCAACGCTGCCGCACTTTCGAGGAGCAACGGTTGCGCCAAATGACCAATGCGGTCAGCGCGATTCCAAGGAGCGCAAAATCCCCTCGGAGCCGATGACCGACTGATATAAGGGCGCACACCGGCGTCAGGGAAGGCATGCGCCACAAGGCGCCAGAAAATCTCCACCGCGCACTGTGCCACCACGTGGACGTTCGCCTCACTTATCTGCAGTCGGGACACTTTACATGATTGACCGCACTCCGGTGGTAAAGGCGGTCCTTGGTTAATAAGACACCCGAAGCTTTCTTCCACTGGAAGACACACACTTCTCCACGCAGGTTACCGTGGGGGAAGGGTAGTCCCGTGCACCACGGCTCAAGTCCCGGCAATGGCGCCGGAAACTGGAACGAGTAGATAATCTCAACAAGACGAGATGCCGGAGCATTAACGTTTTGTTTCGATACATGGGCGCGGAGCTGCCAGAAACTCTCAACATAAGCACTGTAGAAAGGGGGAACCATTTCCACACGGGCTCCAATGAGGGGCGGTTGCGAGGGTTCCAGGTCACTATACAATGTCCCGAGAAAATACATCGCCAGCGGACGGGCCGGGTTGTCCGTGCCATCGAGGATAGTCAAGAGGGTCTTGAGAGCTAGGGTGAAAGCTGTCAATTGAATACAAGAAAAGCTCCTGCCACCGCGCTCGCGAGGGAGGTTGAGCACTGAGCGAGCTACCAGGGCCGTCTTGCCTGCCCAAAAAAAGGACACGAGAGAAGTGCGCGCTGGCAATCAAACGAAGAGGGCGGTGAAGCCACGCGCGCGGCATACCAGAGTTGACCGCAAATCACTGACTGTGCCAAGTAACGCCTTACGGCCATTGGTAAAAAATATTTCCTGGCTTCTCCTACGCGCGAGTTTAGGTTACGCGCAAGCGTAGATCACGTCTCGCGTGCCACACGTTTTCCATCAAAGGTCACCCGCAAGATTTTGACAGTTGCGCCAGCGGGGAGCGGCAAGAGGTTGCGCGGGGAATCGCTAATGCAAACAATCTTGGACTTGGTGGAGTTTAGCTTTACGCCGGACAAAGCCGCGTAGGTTGCGAAAACCTGAAGCGGCCCCAGAACACTGCCTCCATCACGGGGGAAGAGCGTCGCATCGTCAGCGTACGCGGTCGGCCTTGATCTGACCAGTCCCCGGGAGCTGTAGGCCACAAACACACAGGTCTCCGAAGTAAAGTTTATAGGCTGAGAGCACAAACAGAAGTAGGGAGGGAGATAGGACACCCCTCCCGAACGCCCCGCGTGACCTGGATACGTGCTGCCGGAACCTGAAGGAGCGCTCGACGGTCCGCTCGAAGATGCCGCCCCTGCATTGAGCATAAATCCCGCCACCTGCTCTTAAGATGGTCTACGTGGCAGGAGTAGGGCACATTACAACAAAAGATTGTTTTGTTAGGTTGGACAGCGTCCTCTTGGCGGATTCGTCACTCAAAACTCGAACGTACAGATGCCAAGGACGCATGCCGCTTGCTTTGGGTAAAGAAAGAGCAACTTTGACGGGACTATGAGCCGACACGCGAACCAGGGTCGGCGGAAAACCTTCCACGGTGCATGGCGACATCGCCGTGGTCAACCGACGCGGCACGTTAACGCGATCCAAGCGGCAGCTGGTTCGGCCGTCGCTTCATGTAGATTGAAAAGTGGCTTTGTGAAGGAAAGACGACGCATCCTCAAATTGTAAATGACACACCAATCTCTACAGTTCGCGTGCATACCAAACTGACCATCCCATTTCCGGGACCCGGATGCTCGTCATCGTGTCGAATACCAAATTGAGATTCCCCACGATGAAGCAAGGACACGCATCAAGTAGATGGACACGGAGGTTGTTAAAGAAAGAATGCGACAAAGCGTGGTTTGCGGAATCATAAACGTTAAAAAGCCTGTTCTTAGTGCCCTGAATAACCGAATCAAAACGGATCACTCGACCCTCGGTGTCGAACAAATAGGAGCCACGACGGAGCAGTTCATGGTTAAAACTGCAATACCTATGCCGCACAAACGCTGTGATGCGAAAGAAAAAAAGACACGAGAGAAAAAAGCAGCCACAAATTCTGCAACCCCATGGCGGCTGCAATAATTTGTTTCCTGGAGGCAGAGGATATCGCCAGCTGCTTGCTTGACGAAGTGCAATATCTTCGTCTGCTTCGCCGGGTCGCCAAAGCCACGAATGTTAAAGAAAATATTTCAAAAACTAGTCAGAAAAAAACAACACAATTTAAGCATATTAATATATGGCCAACCGATAAGAAGGCATCAAATCAAACAATCATTCATTAACAAAACAATGATAGACATTGTCGAGAAACACTTTCAGGAAAAAGTAACGCAGACTGAATGACTATCCAGTGTGTTCAAGTCGTACTGGAATTAGCGCAGTGGACATTGATAATGCCGGAACGCCTAGATTGGGTCTGGACTGCATCGAGCCCTTGACCGGGCCCGGTATGGATTCAGACCGGGATTAGAGTAAGAAGCCCTAAATGGAGCAGGGATTCAAGTGGAGCACTTCCTGATCAATGGCTGATTCAGGCCGTATTTGACATTTTCGTACGAAATGGCTGATGAGATGCTGCGATATAATTGAAACCATCTGCGCGCAAAGCTGACCTCCAAATGAAGAAGTCGTGCTCTCCACGTTATCTCACGACCTTAAGAGGCGCATAATAACGCACCAGCGAAGAGCGCAGTGGGTGCATGACATTACGCCTTTAGCTAGCAGCATAAACATGGTACATCAGGCGCAATAAGCCTCGGATACTTGAGTTAACACGAGGGTCTTCTCGCAATCCAAAAGCACTAACATCTCGAGGCGCTACACCCATCCTGGAAAGGTCCAGAACCGAAGTACTTTACACAGTATAACACATTACACTTCGCATATTTGCGTTATTCAGCGCGCCTTTTATGCCAAATCCTCTCCAAGTGGTTTGGAAACGCTCCGTTCGAGATAATGTATGCGCATCGCGCATTCCACGCTATCGCGCTTTTTTCGTTGCACGGAGGGAGAGGGCTGCCAGTGGCGCACCGACACACCGGATTCCCCAAACAAGCGGGGGCTACTGTCTCTGCTGTCTTGACGGGGCTTCGGGAAAAACCTCGAAGCCCCGAGCGGTTCCACCTACGGAAAGGCTGTCGGCGCCAAGGCCATTGTATTTTTGCGGAGTAAGATGTGCTCCCTGATAAAGTATTTTCAGAACCAGCGGAAACTTTTCTTAAAGGCATACACCTCACATATTCCACCAAATTGCCTCGATAATTTCAATAGAGCCGTGAAGCACCTGAGTGTGCCGAGTGTGCAACGCCTTTAAAGCCGACCAAAGCTACCCGCAACCAAGGAAAATTAATCCTGACGCACGCATATAATGCATATACGACATTTTCTGGCCTTACCAAGGTGATCGAGACAAGCAAATGCATTTTTACCGGAATCTACACTGAAGAAATTAAGTATGATAATTGCTCCTCTCGAAGACATCTTAGTGAAAAATTTAAGGCCGGTACCACCAAATCAGCGAAGCGCTGATTTGGTGGTGCTCACGTGTCGTCAGCTACTTATCGTCTGCCCTGAGCAACAGTTTTGACGGTACGATATAAAGCTTTTGAACGCTCCCGTCAGCACGCGCTTTGCATGAGGTCAGAGCTATGCTTGTAGCGCTCCGCGGCATTTGTAAACAGGCCTTTGATTAAACTTCGTTCATTGGCTTTCTTTATATGGTTTTTCACATGATTGAGTATTCGCCTTGAGATCGAACCGTGTCACCACCGTGCGGCCGAAATAGGTTTCATGCAAAAACGGGGATATCGCGGTGCATCGTCCGCTACGAGCGCACGTTCAGAAGCGTGGATCTCGACTACGCAAGCCCGTTCCCGGCTGAGCTGGACCCTCCCTATTATATGCTTGTTGTTTCTTGTTGCTGTTCCTGCTTGCTAAACATTATTTCGTATCGTTTCACACGCGTGGAAATTCAACAAAGTGATAAATATTAAGCCGAACGCTTCCATTACCTTAGTGCTGTGGTTTGCACAACTGCTGGTCCTATATATTTTTGTTATCTCTCGCAATCCCATAGCTTTCATAAAACATTAAATTCTGATTGGAGCTGGGGGTTTAATAAAATATTAACTCGACTGATCGCCACCCTTCTTTAATCGACTATATAATCAATTGACGAATTCGTTAGTTGAATTTCCTCCAGTCATAGTACATGAAATACGTTAAAACCACACATTATTTTTAATATGTCATAAATGACGTATTGATATCCCATTTAAAACTTCATGTTGGGACACTCACGAAATATGAACACGGGAAGCCTTATAGAGTGAAGTCATTTTTAATTTAATATTAAAACAATATAATCACGCTCGATGACAATCACGAGCTCGCGGAAGTGGTTCAAAGCAGGCATTTCTCTTTAACTTTTTTCCTGATTTTGTGGGCACAGAACTATAAACGGCAAAGAAAAATACCGGAATAAATGCATTGCTCGAATAAAAGGAAGGTTAATCGATGAACTGCCCAGTTTCCATACGCGTTAGGTTAGGGTGGAGAGTTATCGAAAGTCTCGAGAAAGTGGCTAGCCCTGGATGGGTAAAACAGTGTCACTGCTGCCAAAGCTTTATGTGTCGTGGTGCGGCTTGGTTGTTGGAGTGCAGAGCCTACTACATTCTTCCTTCATCCAGTCCGTCGTCTTTTTGCGCTGTTTTAATGTTTTAGGAATGTCGCACCAACTCGTCCAAGCTTCAACCTTAGCAAGATGACTTAGCCATAAAATTACAATATTAGCCTATTGGCATTCCCGGCCCTCCCCAAGAAAAGTGAAGCGGGTGAACCCAAAATACAGAGAAGGGCATTTAATAACACGGACGCTGCTGCTTTGCGCGGTTACACTCGTTTACTCCACTCGCCGCATATATTGCAAGTCTGTTACACTTGTCAATGTTATTTTGCCAACGAACAGTATGCGTATCGTAACTAGAAGTGACACTCCGTCCTCACCGCTACGTAGTAGAATCGTTCTGACTCCGAAAAACTTACCCGCACCAAACCATGACAGCAGCGGAAAGTTCTTACTCATAAAAGCTAGCAATAGCACAATTATTTCCGAAACAGCACTAACTTCACTTAGTGCAAAATATTAGAGCGCAGCTCTTAGGGGCCCGTTCCCGGCTTGAGCGGCGTCACCGTCGCCGTCGCCGTCGGCGTAACCGCGCGGTGCATTATGGGTAAATTTCCCCGCTAAATCTAGCGGAAAAAATTTCCCCGCTAAATCTAGCGGAAAAAATTTCCCCGCTAAATCTAGCGGAAAAATTTCCCCGCTAAATCTAGCGGAAAAAATTTACCCGCTAAATCTAGCGGAAAAAATTTCCCCGCTAAATCTAGCGGAAAAATTTCCCCGTCAAATCTAGCGGAAACAATTTTCCCGCTAAATCTAGCGGAAAGCTTTCCCCGCTAAATCTAGCAGAAAAAAATTTCCCCGCTAAATCTAGCGGAAAAAATTTCCCCGCTAAATCTAGCGAAAAAACTTCCCCGTCAAATGTAGCGGAAAAAATTTTCCCGCTAAATCTAGCGGAAAACTTTCCCCGCTAAATCCTAGCGGAAAAAATTTCCCCGCTAAATGTAGCGGAAAAAATTTCCCCGCTAAATCTAGCGGAAAACTTTCCCCGCTAAATCTAGCGGAAAAAATTTTCCCGCTAAATCTAGCGGAAAAATTTCCCCGCTAAATCTAGCGGAAAAAAATTCCCCGCTAAATCTAGCGGAAAAAATTTCCCCGCTAAATCTAGCGGAAAACTTTCCCCGCTAAATCTAGCGGAAAAAATTTCCCCGCTAAATCTAGCGGAAAAATTTTGGTCACGTGACCCGGGGGGTCACGTGACCTGGGGGGTCACGTGACCTGGGGGGTCACGTGACCACCTCCCGAGGTCAGGTGACCCATGAGGGGGCACGTGTTTGCCCCCACGTGACCCCACCAAGGTCACGTGCCCTCGGGGGGGGGTCACGTGACCCCCCCCCCCCCCCGAGAACACGTGGCCCTCAGTAACCTCCCCTCCTCCTCCTCAAGAGCTGCGCTCCAATTCGGCGTTACAGGGAGTGGTAAACGACTTTCACTTTTTTTATATTAATGCAAAAATAATAGTTACGCACAAAATTAATATACATAGAACCTGCGGTTCCATAACCCACATTGCGAGTATTATGCAAGTATATACTTCGAATTCCTTGTTTTGTTAAATTTCCAGGCTGGTGAACCGATTCATTTTTGAAAGGAGCAAATATCTAACATAAATAGCGCAGTCTACCCGCAAACAGGCATTCGTCGTGGTAATCCATGCTTCCTAACGTCTGCCTAGAGCAGACGACGCATCCACACGAGACATTTTTTTCCCTTAAATTTAGGCCGTACACTGGTCACACAAATCGATATTCATTGAAGCACCGAACAGTATATGGCACCTTTTTTCGCTAAAATTGTTTCCCCACAGATACAATGCGACAAAATAAATGCAAGAATCTACATGCGAACGTAAAAAGCATACGGGGCAGCCATGCTTCTATCCCCCCTTTGATGATGATGATAGCGCGACAGTAGCGCTACCTCTAGGGTGATCTCGAGGCCAATAGCTGGAGAACACCATGCACACACACACACAAAAAGAGAGAGAAAGAAAGGGACAGAGAGAGATAAATTAATCGGAAGTTAGTGGAGAGATTGGCAGCCTTAGAAACGGCGCCGGCAGATAATCACCATGTCGAGCTTTCGCTTTACAAACACCACCTGCCGTCACCTGAACCGCCAATGGTTGAGGTGCGGTAATTTCAATGTCGCTCATTGTAATTATTGAAGCACAAAGTTTTGACTCTCAACTTGAGTTTGGTGTGTAACTCCTTGATTTTGAGAAATTTGTTTGGTTTTTGTATTTGAGCAGGACGATGCAGATGGTTGACTATCTTTCGTTTTATTAACACTTACATTTTATAAAATAATAGGCATAATTGTACTGCTAATCTAAGCCAATAAGAATAGTGGAAGGGTGACAACAACCTACCTGTTGGTCGTGCAGTAGCCCATGTGGTTGTTGCGCCGCTACACCCACTCAGTGAACAGGCCTCCACTTTTACAGTGCAAATTTTGAACGGAGAGAGTTCATCCACGATAACGCTCCGCGTAGAAGAGTGCGTGCCTCCTCCGTCGAGAAGAATGGTCGCCTGGTTTATTGTGGACCCCAGTGTGGTTTATGGAATGGCACAATAAGTACAGGGTGTCACAAAAGAAAATTTACACGGTCTTTTTTACCGCAAAAATAAACTAGGCATCGCCGAACGCTCATTCTCCGCCCAAAGGTAGCTCTAGAGGTCACAACCAGATGCCAAAGTTTCAGCCCGATCCGATAACTTAATCAAAAGTTATAAATGATTTCCTGAAAATTTCAATGAGAAAATGGCGGCGGACGGAGTTTTCGAACACATGGGGCTCAATGGCACCAGAAACCGAAAACAGGCAAAAATGGGCTAATTTTCCCATTGAACTTTTCAGAAAATCACTTATAACTTTTGATTAAGTTATCGGATCGGACTGAAACTTTGGCACCTGGTTGTCACCTCTAGCTCTGCCTTTGGGCGGAGATTGAGCGTTCGGCGATGCCTAGTTTATTTTTGCGGCAAAAAAGACCGTGTAAATTTTCTTTTGTGACACCCTGTAGTATACACAACAACACCACAACAGTAACAAACACAAATAACCATTTCCTAGTTCCCCCATGACTACATGATTAGAACAGCAGCATAATTAGCGGTACATTATTTACAGAAAACTTGACGATATTGATAATCACGCAGTATTATAATAACAAAATTTACTCGATTGATAGCGCATTGGATCTATAATTAATTTAGTAATTTTTCTTTGCACGTCATATTTAGAACAGCGTGGCTGATGCATCGTATTATTTAAGCGCCTTTAACCCATACTTTTAGAAATAGCCCTTTTAAAATGGCCAAGCCGTCCTGATGTTAACTAAAGCATGTTTTTCTCTTTGTTAGCTTTGTTTCTACACTATGCTTCGTTTCAGCTTAAGTCCAGACGCAGCCGACTCTGCGAGCTCATGGGAACAATTAACAACGTCAAAAGTGCACCATCACGGTGGTTTGCCATGGTTCCGTGCGTGTTCTAACATAGCTTGACCAATAGTGTACAGGGTAGGCCTAGTTACTTGCGCTTTTAAAGCCTCTTCGTTGATCCCATTAACTTATAGCGTCGGCATCGTCTGGATGTAAGCTGAAACCAAGTGTTGAGTACAGTACACTTTTGACATAAAATGGTGAATTTAGAATTTCCCCGTGTTCTTTTATCGCCAATAATGCTGCAAGCTACCCATATTTATATCACTGTGAGTGTCGGTTTTATGTTGCGATAATGGTCTTTTATTGTTCTTTATGAATATCGACAACCCATTTAGTAATATCCCCAAAGGGAGACGACGGGATTAGGAAATTAGTAACTATATACGCAGAAATACGACATAATAACGTTAACATTGATATGTATGGCACAGGAGCTTGGATAAAACACCAGTGAGAATTCAATGTCATACAAAGGTTACATATTCGTCCTTTAATTATAATATAGAGTTTAAATTAAGCAACGGATTACTGGTGTCGTTTTTTATGGTAGAAATAATGCGAATTGAGAGGACGAAGGAAAAGGGCTGACAATACGAGTTACTGAACGGCAGGTTATGTTTTATAATTACAACAAAATTACGCACATATATAACAAAACCAAATTAACATTTGATAACAAAGATGAGACATTTTCACAAATATTGCAAATAAGTCAAGTGTTTTCAATTGCGAGAGTGTTTGCCACATTCTCCAAATCACCCTCAGTTCTTGAAGATGAATAGCTCGCTACACCGGCAAGGGCTCAACGTCATAAAATATCAATTGTAATTTTGAATGAGTGAAAAAATTAGATGGGTTGCGAATATCTGAATTATATCTCCAATTAAAAATATGCTATGCCTCCAACCAGTCCCCTTCCTGCAGTCGCTTTTTGTGTCTAATTGGGTAAATTGAAGAACAAAAAGCAACCGCGATTCAGAGGATTGTCTTGTTATTTGAGGATCTCAAAAATTACCTGAAATATATAATGATTTAGATAAATTTAGAGGTAAAATTGTATCCATTATTTTTCCTAAAGACTACATATATATGGTCTTCAATAACAAAGGAAAATCAAACCTTTTGACCAAATAAAAAAAATTAGGTTCGTTCTTCAAATAAAATTTAAGATATAATCAAGCTTCATCGGCTTTTAGAAACGACAAACAAAATTTGATTTATGAAAAAAAAAATGTACTTACAGTTTGGTATTGGTAACCATTGCAATTACTTCGAGGTTCCGAGGAAGCACCAACATGTGGATTCTCATTGCAACAGCTGAAATTACCTGAAATATTACGAGTAGCACTCTCAATGTTTGGCCCCTTCTATGAGGAAAACTATGAACATGTTTTATGCTAAAAGGGCCTGATAAGCAACTTTTCTAAATAATACCTTGCGTGTATTCATTTAACATTCATTGCTTTTGAATAATAATACTTCTACGAGCCGTCTAATGTGAAAATATGGCAAATGCCGGCCGGTTTCTAGGTTTCTTGCAAAAGTAAGCGCAAAGCTAGGTTTATGTATTGCTATTACTTCAACATGCAATATTTTACGTGTATAGTGACTGAACAAAATAATACCTGAAAATGTATTTCCAAACCCATGACAGCGGAAAAAATCCACTGGATCATTAGCTTGTTCCTCTTGGTGCGGATACATTCGAGTTTCACTAAAAATACTCTGGACTTAGCTAAGCACATGTGCTTGAATCTCGATAGTGTTAATCCACTTTTTTTAATAATACTTAAACACGTAAGATATGCTTTAATGCTCTTCTTAGGTTCTAAATCGTAGTTTTCGACGATTACTTAACGCATCGTTCTTCCCGATGCTATTCCTGTTCACCGAACCGATTAGATATATGTGTCACAACACAAATGTCTACCAAGGAAATGATTCTAAAGCACGATCCAAATCAAAACGAGACTATGTATTGCGGGTCCCTGAAACTCCAAAGTTTTTGCAAGCCATATGGCGTCACAGCTCACGTATTGCGGCTTCCGGTACTGGAGCTGCATTCGCAATGGAAGGTGTTTCGAATTTCGGAAACCGGAAACGGTCGGGTGGCTTTTCTTCTCTCCACCCCGTCCATTCATGGTGGCTTCACAAGTGCCCTAAAGCTCCCCTCTTCTTTCGCGTTGCGTCGCTGGTGAGGGAGACACGCCATGCGGCTGGCGGCTGGCTCGACTAGCCACCACCATAGCCTCCTATACACTGGCATAGCCTGGCAGATCGCCACGAGAAGCGGCCGCCGACATGGAAAAGGTGGAGCGGCACACAACGGATCAGACAAGAGCCACGTGACTGGCGCCCCGCGGCGGCGAGACGCCGATACACACTTCTCCCGAGCGAACAAGTGTTCTTCCGGTCCTCGCCGCTGCAAAAGCTGTGCGCTGACGTTCAGATTCCGCGAGAAATGTTTCTTTGATGCTCTGGGCTACCAGATCCTTGTGCTCCAAATCTGCGACCGGGCACTCTATTGCTCCGTCGTCGAACTGCCAGACTTTGTGAGTATAGAGAAAACTATGCTACCACCCGTAGTGAACTGCGCGCTTTCCCTTCAAAACGGGCAGTGGGAATCACCGACTTTGCGGTTTCTGGAACCCGCAACCCGGGACGCGGTTTTGTTTAATCCGGCCTTTAGCCGAGCTCCACTCGAGGGCTTTTGGAGCGCTTGTGTGTAATTCGACTACCGCAACCCTTGGTTCATTCCCGCGTCTACCTCAGCATTGTTATCAACATGACTACATCAGCAAGCTTGATGGAAGAGAAATTAGGGGAAATAGTCCGCTCTTACCCTGAAAATTTCACAACATTAAAGTGATATTGTTTTATGAGTAAATCAGCAAGCTTGATGAGAGAGAGATTAAGGGAGATAGTCCGCTGTTATACTAAAAAATTTCACATTAAAGTTAATATTGTTTTACTGCACCTTTAAAGCATTGTTCATGCACCCAACCAGAAGAACAAAGATAAAATTTGAATTCCCGGGTAATATACCAGACATTGGCTTTGTATAATGGCCATGTATAATTTAAAGTATTGTGAAAGTTTTTAAATTTTCTTTTCACTTGCGCAGTTTCTTTGCTCCTCAGAAGGTAGAATATGACTGTCATACTTGTAACGAACATACAGACGCGGACGATGTAAAAAAAGCCGGAACGAGCGTGTGGCTGAGAAGGCCTGCAACGCTATTGATCAAAAGAAAGATGAACCATTTCCTCCCCACAACCCAACATAACTTTTAGCTATCAAGATTAGGGAACTAAAATTCGTATTGAATTTTATATGGATTTCAAGTTTTCAGAAATTATTCCTTTGTCTGTTCAGTTCAGTTCAGTTCAGTTTATTGTACCTGAAAGGCATTTCAGATGAAATGCATTACATGAGGGGGGATCAAAATACATATACAGATGGCAAAAGAGTGACGACAAGGTAAATAATAGGAAAACGCAAAAAGTAAAAAAAGAAACTGCAAACTAATAGGACAGATATCAGAGCATAACATGTAGAAATAGTAATTAACAGACAAACATGTTAAGGATCAACGCTTTCAGGTGTGCCTTGCATAGTCCACGAAATGTCTTAAGGTTAGATTCACGTACTATGGATTCAGGAGGGGAATTCCAACTAGTAATAGCGAGAGAAAGTGGGGAATGTTGGAATTTATTAGTTCTGGCGAATAGAGGTTTAATTTTTAGGCTGTGGTCATGACGCAAGGAGATGTGAGGTGATGGGTGACAGTTGGTGTTTCGAAAATCAGAAGAGGAATAGTAAGTTTTGTGAAAAAGGACAAGACGAGCAAGTTGAGTTCTTTGAGAGAGGGGGCATAGGTCGAGGTTGAATATTAGTGAAGTTACGCTTGACGTTCGCGAGTAGTCATGTGTTATAAAACGTGAAGGCCTTGTTTTGCACCGATTCGAGTTTAGTAATGAGATATGATTGATGAGGCCACCAAATAAAGTTGGCGTAGTCCAATTTTGATCGAGCGAAAGTCTTATAGGCAGTTAGTTTAACACAACGGGGAGTGGGGTATAGGTTACGTTTTATGTATCCTAGAGATCTGCATGCACTAGCCACTATAT
Organism: Ixodes scapularis; assembly: GCF_016920785.2. Taxonomy (NCBI): domain Eukaryota; kingdom Metazoa; phylum Arthropoda; class Arachnida; order Ixodida; family Ixodidae; genus Ixodes; species Ixodes scapularis. Next base: position 118,966,380 of record NW_024609868.1, on the reverse strand, counting down.
TGTCAATATGAGTATTCCAAGTTAGGTCGTCAGAAAATGTTACGCCTAAATATTTGTAAGTTGGTACTTTTTCGAGAGGCAGTGTTAGTAAGGTGCAGTTACGTACAATAGGAGAACGCTGGCCAGTGAATGTTAAAAGTTTGATTTTGGTTACATTGATCTTCATCTGCCACGTGTTACACCAATGAGACAGAACATTTAGATCCTGCTGTAGTAGTAATAAATCTTCAGGGTTAGTGATGCGACGGTAAATTACGCAATCATCCGCGAAAAGCCTAATAGATGATGTTATCTGGTGAGGAAGATTGTTAATATATATAAGAAATAAAAGCGGACCGAGAACGCCGCCCTGGGGGACGCCCGACAGTTCAGGCAGGCTTGGTGATCTTTTCATCCCCAAGGTGAACAGCTTGCTTACGGTTAGTTAAGAATTCAGCTATCCAGAGTATAATAGATGGATGGATGTTAAGTTCAGAAAGTTTGTATAGAAGTCGCTGGTGAGGAACCGTGTCAAATGCTTTTGAGAAGTCGATAAAGATGGCATCAGTGGGTTTAGAGGAGTGAAAGTTGTTATGCAAATCGGTTACGAACTCAAAAAGCTGGGTTTCGCATGAATATCCCGACCTGAAACCATGTTGGTTGTTACATATTAATTTATTTTCCGACAAATAGTTCATGATGTGGGAGTAGACGACATGTTCAAACATTTTCATGGCACGCTTGTCAGCGATATAAGTATATAATTCAAGTAGTCCTGCTTGTTTCCGGATTTAAAAATAGGTAGAACTCTCCCGAATCTCCAGTCCTCCGGGAAGGTCGCCGAGTCAAGTGATTGTTAAAACAGTCTACAAAGAAGATAAGATTATATGTGCTTTGATATTTTGAGAGGTTTAGGGCAAATATTGTCGTCGCCAGGGGCTGAGCTGCGGGAGAGTTTTTCGATTGCATTCAGGATACCATTTCGGTCAAAAACAATAGGTTCGCAAGAAATGTTAAGTGGTCTACAGATCGGATCACAGGGTACTGGTAAGTCTTCTACGGTGAATACGGACGAAGAATAGTTGTTAAAGACGGTAGCTGATTCAAGGTTTGTTAATACTTCGTTGAGGTCGTTGCTCAGCTTAGGGAGAGAGTCATCCTTCTTAGGACATATTGTTTTTCAAAATTTCCGAGGGTTGGTTAATAATAAATTTAGCAGGTCTTGCTGAGGTATTTGTGCTTCGCCTTTTTTATGCTATTTTGGAATTCTTTAAAACAGTTGAAGTACTTTGACATGTCAGATACAAGATTGTTTTTTTAGCTTTGGCAGAGACGCTTTTTTATTATTTAATTTTCCGAGTGTATTCGTAAACCAGGGTTGATCTGCATTCGTTTTTAACACAATTTGAGGCACAAATCGAGACTTCAACTGCTTTAATTCATCTTTTAGTAATTTAACGGTTTGACTCCACAGATCTTTCATAAAAATGGTGTTCGTATTCTGAAGCAAACTGCTTAAAAGCCTCGTTTAGGACACATTCGTTAACCTTGCTGTATACATTGATGAGTTTAGGACTTATCTTTCTAGTTACTAATGGCAGGGACATTTCAGATAAAACGGTGTTATGATCGCTGATCCTGTCAAGAATACGAACTGACCGCACATCATCCGCACTCGAGGTGAAAACAAGGTCCTAAACAGAATGCAATTTGGATTTCATGTTTCCAGCAATAATTCCAGTCAGATTTCTTGGTCCACAATCCAGATAGCGAAAAGTTATATTAGGTTCTGGTGTAGAGTTATCAACACTCCAGGGGTTGTTCTCTTTTTGCCGCCAGTCCTTTGTTTTATGGAAACTTGGAAACAGCGCAAAATAAACGAAGGTCAAGAACAAGAAGTGAACGGGCACAGCGTTGTGTCCGTTCACTTCTTGTTCTTGTCATTCGTTTCTTTTGCGCTGTTTCCTAGTTTTGATAATCCACAAACTAGCCTAAGTTCATGCCTTGTTGCTCCTTTGCTTGACTATCTGTCGCCAGCTTAAAGCTGATGTAAGTGCCAAATGTTGAGGCGTTCCACGAAAAAAAAAAAAAAAAAAAGCAAATCAGGCGTGGCGTAGACAACCGGGTTGGCTTGTTGAGTGCTCAATTTTCGAGCGTTTGTTAATAAGTTCGTGGGATAAATGATGATAACCTGTTTTCATTTCATTTTACCGAGCACTACTCCTGTCGTCTTTTACAGACCAATCGTATGCCGAGCAAGCGGGAGTAAAGAAAAAATCGAACAGCCGCTAAAATGCCGTTTTTTTCACAAAATAGTGTCGACAATAACTCAGCTTTTGCCCGCTATAGATAGCACTGGGGTCTTTGGAACCACGCGCTTGCCTGGCATTTTTTATATCCTACACGACTGTACTGTTTACGTCAAGCGACAGCAACCCAAAACTTAAGCTTGAAACGTCCAACACACGTTAGCTGGGGATGTTTACGTTCTGATATATAATAATCGCAGGCATGTTGAGTACTCAATAAACACACGATGTATTCTTTGCGATTAATTTGATTACGCAATTTGGTAGCCTCACTAACACGTGATGAACGTTTTCTTAACTCGAACGTTTGCATCGCCCTACCATATATATTGGAATTTTTAATCCCAAATGGGGCTATCATAGGAGATTACGTATCCTCCATTATGCCTCTATGACGTCCTATATTAAGGCTGTTTCTTTGACTGCGGCAACTCAAGAAAAAAAAGAATGTAGTCGGGTGCATCGGGCGCACATGCAGCCTTTTCCTGGAAGATGCACCCTCCGTTACCCAGACAGTGTACTTGTACACCGACCATGAGCATCCTCCTCTCCATTAAAAACCTCTAGGTGTATCAGTGCACCCAGCTTAGTACACCACCACGCTGTAGCCACGCGCCCCAGTCAGCTTGTGCTTGGATTGGATAAGGTTGGATCTTTGGGGCTTTTTGTTTTGGAGGAGCCTACACAGGACGACTTAATATATTGATTAAAATTAAGCTTGTCTCTGTAGTGTTTAAATATATACTAGAAACGTGGTTGTTGGCGGGTGGCGGGAAGCGCCGTGGCGCTATTAACGCTATCGTGGTGATAGACACCAGTGATGCACACTGTACTACAGTGAGCAAGATGCTCGTATCAGTCACGACGTTGAACTAGCGGCACTCGTAGAGAACCAACAGGCGCAAAAAAGGTTGCGATGCTGCGCGGGTGGTTGCTGACAGGTGCCGCTGTGTAGCATATGCCGATCACGAGAACGTTTTCGCGTCGCACAGCAAAATATTCTCAACGATAAAGCAGCGTCCTGCATCATCGGCAACATAACGCTGCTCGAGAGTCCCACCAAACACCGTTTTTAATCCCACGTTCATATCTTAGCAGAGTGGACACGGTCAGTCAACGTGGTCGCGGTCAAGGTTGTCACGATTAATTCTTCACTATATATTATAATTTGGGCTATACAGCGTAAAACATAGGATCTTCAAACTTCCCATTTTGGAGTCACTTTTGCGCTGGGCAGTTTCTTTGGAAGTATAGAGCTGTCCTTTTCACTCGGTATTAACAGCAGAGTAGATGCTATATTTGTTATAGGCCAATCGTATCTCCGGGTAGAACCACGTGACTACAGTCTCCAATCTAGATATAAGGCAGAGCACGGCACGTGCCTGAAGGCGAAGGCTACGGATAGCATTCACTGCAGTATCAACTTTGGGTCGGACTTTGAAGAGTATATAAGTGACAAGTCCTCTCGTTGGTCTTTATTATAGGTGTGCCCCTGAATATCAGTCTTTGTGAGCGCACCCCCCCTTTTGGGCATTGAAGGAGCTGCTTTCCTACTGTTTCTCTCTTTTTCTCTCTTTTCCTAAGCTGAAAGCGTGAAAGAAGGACCAATCAACCGGAGGCTTTATTATCACTTGACTCTGCTCTCTGGGCGCGACTAACGGCAGGAGCGTAATCATGTGGTAAAGGTTTCACGGATGACGTAGTAGATTTTTCCAATCCCGGAATATATCTGTTTCCTTGCCTTGTTTCTTTTATGCTGTGCTGCGACCTGCGGGGCTGATGTAGATTTTGTCCACAACAACATATTCAAAGCTCAACAAGGCTACCAGTGTTTGAAATGTCCTACGCGTATATCGGCAGCAAGCGATTTCTTAAAACAAACAAACAAAAAAAAACAGTATATTCTTGTCATGCGTTTAGTGTTCGGTTCGGAAAATATCTGCTTCTGCCACATCGTGTTGAATCAGCACAGACCCCTTTCTTCTGTGAATGGTTGAGCGTGTTGGTTTATAATTTACAATAAGGAAAGGTCATCCAAGACTTTACTGCCCGTGCCGGCATATATCTAGGATTACATATTTCAAGTTCGGTATTTTTATCGTAAGTGCGCTGCAACCTATTACTTTGCAACAATTGACTGTTCCGTTCCGGATTACCTGTAGAATTAGGCAGTTTCTATGTTCTAGCAGCCGGGAGAATAATTCCCTGAAATTCTATCGGCAGTCATCTGCCATTAGCTGCCTAAAATCATATGACAACGGCAGTTAGGATACTGACTTTCTTATTCTCCCGGAGTTTTTTGAAGACACGCTACATAAACAGCTTTTCGCTGATACAGGTTTTGTTGACACGTTTTATCGACACTAACGTTTCATCGACAATAACGTTTCATCGTCACTCGTTACGCAAAATGCAAGCTGTAGGGACATTCCGTCACGCGTGTATCTCTGAGGCGCGTGCTCACCGACGCATCCCGCACGTTCACGCCGCTTCGTGGCGACAGTCTGCGGCGGCTCATTACAAAAATGTTAACCCACCTGTCCCACCCGTACACGCCACTTTGCAGATAGAGTCTGGGGCGGCTCATCACAAGAAAAGGAAAATAAGCTAATATAGGAAATCTAATTGAGCTGTCTATGAAACATCGCTTGTCGATGAAACGTCGATCAATGAAGTGATTGTACCGCCAATGAGTGGCGACTGCCGGTAGAATTTCGGGGAAATAATTCTGCCGGCTGCTGGGAGAATAGACACTTTCTGAGGATCACCCCGGTTCTTGTTTGCTTAGTCATGTTCTCAGTTCTGTAGCAGCTTCGTTGTACCTCTTCAGATATCACGGATTGCTTGCAAGTTCGTGCTTGTTTACGACATAGGCTGTCTAATAAGCTTCTAGGAAATTCGAAAACAATCCCTTGTGTCCGTTTACCGGCCTTTTTGCAATCACCTGGGCGCGTACATTTTTAAAGATTTTCTTGATGTTTTAAGTATGTTTATGAGGTTAATTATGAAACGGGTGCGTAAAGTGGTGTATCGGTGCACCTTTGAATGAGGTGCATTAGTGTTCCCTTTGAGTTCGGTGGGTGCAGACAGGTGTAACAGTGCATCATTGAGTAGGGTGCTCCTGTGTTCCCTTTGAGTGAGGCGGGTTAATGAAGCGGTACAATGACACACTTTCTAATGGGGAGCATCTGTGTTCCCTTTCATTTCATTGGGTGTTGAAAGAGGTGTAGCCGTACACCATTGAATGGGGTGTACCTGTGTTCCCTTCAAGTGAGATTGGTTGAGAAAAACATGTACGTGTGCACCACAACAACGGGTGCACACACACGGGTGCACACATACACATACCTTTGGGGTGTACCGATATTCCCGCGAAGGGAGTAGTATATGAGACAAGCACTTACACCCTCTACTGGTGTACCCCACTACACTACCTTTTTTCAGAGTTCGTTGAGTGGCGTTGTGGTTCACTCTGGCACATTGCGGGGATCCCCAATGTCGGGGAAGCGCACGGTAGATCTCGTCGTAAGCAGTCGTAATATAATCGGTCGTTCTGAAAGAGCAGCTGTTTGAAGCAGCGCTAACAGTTTCATTTCTTGGCATTTTCTGGTTAGAGTGGGTATTTTTGATTTAAGACGTTTAGTTTCTAGCTAAAACTGCGATGAAAGGACTGTCAGGAACGGAATGACAACTCAATAATCATTTTGGAGACGCAACGATGTTGATATTACTTATAAAAATAAAAATCAACTAGTCAGTATCCTACTCCGGCTGCTGTTCAAATCAGAAAAGAAAATGTGAACTGAAACTGGAATATGCAAATTATAACCTGGGAACCTAATGTAAATACTCCAAGAATTTCTAATCTTATACATATTGTTTGCTCGCATTCCCCGCATTTCTTTCATTTATAACGCTCAAACTCCCCCCTAATTTTTTTATAGAGAACTCTCCCACTCGAACTTTACGCTTTTCCATAAAATGAAGCCCATAAACATATTCTGTTAAAATACAAGAAGCATATTACCAAAGAAAGGTGACATGAAGCATATGCTGTAGATATTATTTTGATATTAACAGAAAACAGACAAATAAAAGTAAAGAACTATTACGCAGTATATATGGAGCACCAGACTTGCCTTACATAAAACAGTTTTAACAAAGCTTATTCAATAAAGATTGACTCACCCGGAAGAATTCAGCACGACCGGAGACACCCCAGCTCACTAATATTTCACGAGAGTTGAGTGAATCTGCCTTGAGGTTAATAGGGTCTGGAATAGATTTGGCAATTAGTGTGGGACTAGCGCTAATTTGGCATGCTTGCAAAATTTTAAAATCTTCCTCAAACTGAGCGATGAAAACTGTACTTCTCTAAAAACAAATTCTAGCATATGTACACCTTTCGACGCCAACACATAAACTGTCAGGCTAAAAATATATCAAAAGCTAAAGCGAGGATATGAAAAAATGCTTTATTGTAATGCGTCTAAGGAACGTAAATCGCGGTGCCCATTTGATGAACCTGTCATCGATTATTGAGGTATATAAATGTCTCTAATTTTGTGTACCAACATGCAGCTATTAAAGAGTGGCAAATTAATATATTTGATAATTACACCGCGCATTATAAACGCAGTATACCTAAATTATATGTTGGCTTAAATATATTAAAAAGTTACTCTGCGGGCATTATATATAAGCAAACTGCTAGTTTGATTTGTCTCCAGATGAATCGTAAACCCTATCTATTTGCACACATGACCTTCCCTGGATTGTGCAGGGAAGGTCGCTAAATTTAAGATAATGCAATTTGCTTGCGAATAAATTACGAAAATAGGGAGTATTTGCAGAAAGTTTTTGCATTTTCATAACAATAACCAACCCTCTATGATCGCTTTGCGTATGCCAAGTATTGTTATTGGAGAGAAAGAACTTTCTGCTAGAATTCCCTGAAATTAAGGTTTTAACTAAAGAATCACATCAACCTTCGTGTGTGAAACGATGGATTATATCAGGGGGAAGCGTAAGAATTAGAGAGGACACTCAAAGAAGGTCCTATTTTTTGATCAGCCAGGAAACAAAAAATCTCGCATTTTATGGTAATGAAACTGTCAGTTAGCGAATATTAGAATTGTCGCTTCTCAATGTCGGCGTAGAGCTTTCGGTGCGTGAAACGTTCGAAACTTGATCAGGTGAGAAGTTTCTCGAACTTGCGAGAACGCCAAGTTGAAAGAATAAATAAAAGTGCAGTCCGTTGACTGGGAATTAAACCTATGCGGAGGGCAAGCTCGTCTGCTCCTTGCGCTGGGGTTAGTGGTGACGTCAGAACGCCGAGCCCTGGTTGGCTGATCGCGACCCCTATCTGAGCGTCGTCTGCTCCTTTGCAACGTCGTCTGCTCGCAACGCCGTCTGCGTCTGTCTTACCTTTCCTGCGACTTTCGGAAGTGCAGAGGCCATGTTCACAAAACGATCTTACGCCCAAAATATGCGCAAGACAAAACTTGAGAACGAATTCGTATTCACGAAACGAAATTTTCGTGAGTTTTGCGCAGATTACGACGAAATCCTACGACATCTCCGAAGCTGTCTTAAGCACTTCTTACGATCAAATCAGCATGGCCGACAGCGTCGCGGTCGAGACGACCAACGGACGTTTATTTTTTTACGTGCGCTTAACGCGCGTCCCGACTTCAAGCAGCAAGAAAAAAGTAAAATGTACTTGAAACAGACCACGACGAACAAGAACGCTGGATCCACAAACACCCGGGAAAAGCTCCAACGGCCACGATTCCACCGAAAACGACCAAGCGAGCACGACAGATAGGCCTAGCAGGCGCTCCTACTCGGCGACCGTCTGCCCACGACCGGCTGGCGTGCTGAATGGAATATGCCCACGCGACCCTTGTGGACCCTTCCTGTCTTATACTTTGATCGCTGAACTCAATTTCAGATTAAGAGGTCAATCTCTTCCTCTTGTCATCTCCTTGTTTTCCGAGGTAACGGTGACTCTCGCCGGTAAAAAAGCGGTGAATCTCCGACAGACGCAGGAAAGGTGAAGCAGCCATCGCTTTGACTAGCAGACGTAAAGCAGACGACGTTAACTGCGCCAACCCGCCAACGCCGTTAAAGAGTGAGGAATCTCGCCGCACACGAAAGGAGGGAAAAGTATTTGGGAGGGAACTTGCGGACACTCTCGGTTCTTAGCAAACAAACCTCGGCGCCTCGGGACACCTCGCCAGTGAGTCCTTTGACTTCCCTCCTTGATGCGCGTCTGTAGTTGTTAGACTAAAACAACGTACCGCTCGAGTTATTTCGTCTGCCCTCTCTGAAAGGCGAAGTCGAGCTCGCTCGTAGTCCGATAGTCGCAGGAAAAGTAAGACCGACCCAGACGACGTTGCGGGCAGACGACGTTGCAAAGGAGCAGTCGACGCTCAGATAGGGGGTCGCGATCAGCCAATCAGGGCTCGGCGTTATGACGCCACCGCTACTTCCTTTCTCATGCGCAGAAGACGAAAATGAGCCCACTTGCGAGGCGTATAGATCTTTTCTGCAAGTGCGCCGCCATCTTGAATTGACGTGACTTCCAGTATGGGCGAAAACATTGTTTTGCCTTTGCCACGCCAATAGAAAGCATTTAGGATATAAGCGTAACCGTCACACTTTGTCATTTTGACTCCCCTTTATTTTTTTACCATTTTCAGGTTGAAACGTTGGATCATTTTTTTGTCACCCAAAGCGGATACGCCTATAGACGCTGTCACGGTTCAGCCGGAGGCGTTGCGAATGCGATAGAGGCGAGGCCGAAAACGAATAATTTACAACCCATTATATTTACAAAAGGAAGACAAAGATATAACGGAAAGCAAAGGAGTATGTACACAGTAAAGGGAGAAATAATACACACACACGCTTAAACACATCTACAGTTCCAAGAAATGAAGCCGTTCGGAGTAGGCCTTACAGTATGAGTTCGTTGAGTCGACGAACCGAAGCGACTTGCCCAAAGCAGTGAAGGCCCCTGTCTCCTAGGCATCTGAAGGGGAGTGTGGAACTCTCGCCGCTACAGCTTGTGCACAGCAAGGGTCGGGCGCGTCCTGGAGCGTAGCCATGGACCCCATCCGCCGCTTCCTCCCGGTCTCGGTCTTCGATTCTAACTCTCACGCCGTCCTCTTCTTTTTCTTCCCCTCCTAAAATCGTTGTCTCACGTGGCATCATCTTCTTTCTTCTTGCCCCTTCAACTTCCTTTTATCTCATACCTTAGAATCATGACATTACCCCCCGCAAACGAGAATTTCATAACATGAAGTTCTTTCTTGAGATCTTCATCTGCAGAAGGTGCTGTCCTGCGGTAGTTGACCACCAAGCACAATGGCTATCCTCCACAGCTACACTTTTACAGCACAGGTTTCTTGAAGAGTTTCCATCCACAAATCATTGCGTCCAATCACAATCGTTCAGGAAACACACCGTGAAAAATAAAGCGCAATCAAGTGACGCGAAATATCGAAGTTCCGACATTCCGAAACATCCTCAACTATTTAAACTTTTTTTTTTTTATCTGCCTTTGGAACCTCCGATATACATAAATGATTTAGCTGTGAATATTTCTAGTTCCGTCAGATTATATGCCGATGATTGCTGCGTTTACCGTGACATAACATGTGAAGCGGACTCTGAACTTTTGCAAAATGACCTAAGCTCTATTCTATCCTGGTGTCAAACATGGCAGATGACTCTGAACCTAAACAAATGCAATCTGGTCAGGTTTACTAACAAACGACGACCGCTTCTCACGGAATATTTTCTTGGTGGCACAAGCTTATCTGTTGTTTTACAATATAAATATCTAGGCGTTCTCTTTTCCAGCGAACTATCCTGGAACTCTCATGTTAATTACCTGTCCTCTAAAGCCAGCCGCACATTAAACTTCCTTAAACGCAACTTTAGGCAAGCGCCTGCAAAACTCAAAGAAACTTTATATATGGCAAACGTGCGTCCGATTTTAGAATATGCTTGCACCGCGTGGGATCTTTACACTAAGACAAGTATAGATGAGCTCGAACGCATACAAAAACGTGCAGCGCGGTTTGTGACTGGCGATTATGATTTCTCAAAAAGCTCGTCTGCTATGTGTACTAAATTAGGGTGGCCTTCGCTTGCTGATCGCCGAAAATATCTTAGACTGTCCTTATTTTACAACACATTTAATAACAGAAATGGCATTAATAAAGAACAATACATAAAAGAACCAACTTATGTGTCTCCCCGTACAGATCACCCTCTGAAAGTCCACGAATACAGGTGCAGAATAAACATATTTAAGTATAGTTTCTTTCCCCGTACAGTACATGATTGGAACAACTTACCAGCTGAAATTGTCTCTGCTCCATGTTTCTCATTTTTTACAACGCTGCAAAATTTTCTGTTAAATTAGTTTTTGCTGTCAATCTCGTATCATCTTTTTCTTGGTGTTTTTGTTGTAAAATTGCTGTGGTGGTATCACCTACATAGTTTGCTATTGCTGTCATTGTCATTGTTCCCGCGTCACACAGTCTGCTGTTTATTATGTACTATGCATCTGTGTATATCTTGTACTGTCTTCCCCCCTACAATAATGCCCTATTAAGGGCGCTGTAGGTAACCGAATAAATAAATAAAAGATGTAATTATTGACTCACTGATATGCAGCAGCTGCATCATCTTCCCAAATTCCCACGAATAACCAAACTGAAATTCTGGCTCTTCACAAGCATTGCGCAGTACTTTATACATATAAAGTCTCGTAGATACGTTTAACTTACTTTTCTTATCTAAAAAAAAAAATCGTAGTTAACTTTTTTTTTTTTTTTTTGAACATGCACTTTTCCCATGTATAAAAGTCCCCCCTATTTTGAACACTTGAAAAGCGACATAATTCAATACACAAAACTTGTCTAACCTTCAAAGCATAATCACTGAGCGCTACGATCATTTCAAAACTGAATAATTCCGTACAGAACAAAAATCACCGAACGAATACGCACCTTTCCGAAAATCAAAGACTACCACATGCCGAAAATACCGCAAAGCGATTGCCTTCTAATGTTCAACTTCCTTTCATACTTCGCTTTTGTGGTACAAGCTACGAATACAAAAACAACCTTCTTCGTGTCAAAGGCAATACAAAATTTCCAAGCAGAATCTAGACATACAAAACAGATATGCTTACAAATAGTAGCATTGACGCTTGCAAAAAAGAAAAAGACCCAGTCCAATTGTTTCAGCCAGGAATGCAATCAAATCATAGTGCTCAGCTACCCCCCCAGTCTTGGCCTTTTGGCCGTCCAGTCCGCCAAAACGCTCGATAGCACCTCAGGGTAACAGAATAACCTAGTGCTGCCAATCGCGATAGGGTAGATCGCAATTCGAACGTCAGCAGAGCGCACGCGTGGCTTCTTGTTTGACATTTTTATTCCCTGGCGGACATTGTGACCTTTGACTTGCGCGCCAATTCGTGGCCTTCTGAGCTTAACATTGCACTGCCCTAGCAGCGTCTTTTGAGCGTTCAACCGGCGTCTCCCCTGAGTACTCCGATGAACCACACGTGCCAGATGTTTTCTGCTCTTTACTTTCTGACCAGCAGAAGTAGCCCTCCGTACCTTAGCACTCCCTGTGCTTTGCTGGGCCTTCTTCAGTACGACCATGGGCCGCATCATCACCTCAGCGTCTTCTCCACAAGGGCTGAAGCTTCAGCATCCGCACCAGCTCTTAACTGGGGCTCCGAGTCCCCGGGGGACGCTTTCTTACTTTTCATCTTGTCGCTTTCTGTGACAAGCGGACAAGTCCCGTCAGAATTTCCCGTAAGCCCTGAAGCTTTCCTCCTTTGTAGACCTTCTCGCTGCAATACGGCCTCATCCCCCCACATGTCTACGCCATCTTGTGCCTCCTCTGCGGCTTCCAGCAGCGCTTTCCTCCAGGTGGTGGCATTCCGTCTTTATGCGTGCCATTTCTGTGGTGCTTTCTTCACTCCACTGTTGTTCCTTTTCCCAGGCAAAACGTCCCCGCTCGCCTTCGTTTCGCACCACCTCTTGCCACTTTTCCTCTTCTCTCAGGTCAGCCTTTTCCGCCTCGAGCAAACCGTTCAACCATTCTCTCAGTGCCATCCCTTCTAGTCCTACAGCGTTTCCAATCTCTTGCACCTTACGCAGATCCATCTTATGAACTCGCACCTCGAACGCTATATTTTTAATGAGCTTCCATGGCCAAGAAATAATGAGACTGGGTCCTCACTACCAGCACATGTTTTACCTAGTGATGACTCGCTCTAAATTACACTTCTGTATATCGGCATATCTCTATCAACATTCGCGCATCTCGGACTTCGTAATATAAGGATGTTAGAAGTATCCTGGCAGGCTCGCCATTGTCACGGTTCAGCCGGAGGCGTTGCGAATGCGATAGAGGCTAGGCCAAAAACGAATAATTTACAACCCATTATATTTACAAAAGGAAGACAAAGATATAACGGAAAGCAAAGGAGTATGTACACAGTAAAGGGAGAAATAATACACACACACGCTTAAACACATCTACAGTTCCAAGAAATGAGGCCGTTCGGAGTAGGCCTTACAGTATGAGTTCGTTGAGTCGACGAACCGAAGCGACTTGCCCAAAGCAGTGAAGGCCCCTGTCTCCTAGGCATCTGAAGGGGAGTGTGGAACTCTCGCCGCGACAGCTTGTGCACAGCAAGGGTCGGGCGCGTCCTGTCGCGGACGCCAGTTAATTGTTGCGAGGTTCTTTGGGGTTAATAATTGACAAGATACAATGTCCTTCGTTTTTCTTAAAACATGTATTTACAAAAGGAATGAAAGAGTTCATATGCTTATCCTAAAAGAAATAGGAAAACTTAGTAAAAAAAAAATGGAAGGAAGGAAAACACAACTGTCACCATGTTTTTGAGTCACCATGCACAGCAGCGGGTCTTGTGTCTGGGGCTGTCGTAGTCGGCCGACGGTTGTGGCAGGCAGTCAGGAGCGGGAGCGGTTGGCTTCCGTCGATGACCCGAGTCACCGCACCAAGTCCTCGCGCAGTAGGTAGCCGGGTAGCGTAGGCTTCTATGCGCTGCCCTCGCTGGAACAGGCTGCCGGTCAGACAGTAGGAGCGAACCCCGATTGCCCTGGTCGATGGTGTCTTTCCCTGTCCCGACCCAGCACGTTCTCTTCGGCCAGTCTTTTGCACGCGCTCCGTGCACGCACTCCAAATCTCTTCCCTTCTTCATCTTCCATCTCCCTCCGAGCCGATCCATGGATTCACTTGCACTTCTTCTTTTGCGCAATAAGTCACATCATCACAGACGCCTTTCAAAATTCCCGTGCCGATTATTAGAAGGTCGGAATCCCTGCACAATGGCGGAACAACGCACATCATGACGCGTGCAAGTCATTCCATAAGATAGCAAACGCCAGAGCGCAGTCAATGCTAGGAGTCGACGAGCCAGTCAAACAGCGTCGAAAGTGCAACGTCACTGCGCTCATCGCCTTTTTTCTGGGGGTCTGTTTTTTCTTCTGCTTCAACCAAACGCATAAAGTGTGCCGTGACGTTTGGCTTTAGTCCGCCATTGTGCAGGGAATCCACAGCTGCCAACAGAGGGCAGTATCTCAAAAGGGGTCTATTAGGTGGCTGGAGACGAGAGTACACAGAAAAGGTCTATACCTTCCGCGCGACAGTCAAGCGCGGTAACCATTCGGCCACGCACGCGCGCGCTCAGCGACGCGCGTGGCAATATACAGGGAGTTTTAGAGAACGCAGGCCAAATCGCTCCTGCGAAAACTACTCATCGCAACAAAAAAAGGATGGTGGCGTTGTGGTCCCAGGCCAGGGGCCCATTTAAGAAAATGATTAAAGTCCGGGATAATTAACTTGTTAATTATTTTTGCCTAATTAACTTTTTTTAATATTACGTTCAAGGGCATGGTTTAAATTAGAAAATTGCTCAGCATCATCGAAAAGCACTAAACCAACAAATTGCAGAACGATAGAAGGCACGCGAAGCATTTTACGGCCTTCTGAAAAACCGCACAAATTCGACGGGGTTTTAAGCTCCGGTTTGTTATCGGAGCGCATCTCGGCCCCGGCAGCACCGCGCCGCGTGGAGAAATAGTGCAACCAGACTCTGCTGCGTCGCACGATGACAGCGCAGCAAAGGTTGGTTGCACTATCTTTTTACGGGGCGCGGTGCCGTCGGGGCGGAGATGCGCTCCGATAACAAATCGGAACTTAAACACGCGTGGAACTTGGGCGGTTTTTCAGAAAGCCGTAAAAAGCTTCGCGTGCCTTCTATCGTTCTGGAATTTGTTGATTTAGTGGTTTGCGATGATGCTGAGCAATTTTCTAATTAAACCATGCCCTTAAACACAATATTAAAAAATTTAATTACGCAAAAATAATTAGCAAGTTAATTATCCGGGACTTTAATAATGTTCTTAAATGGCCCCTGGCCCAGGACCAAAACACCACAAGCCTTTCTTTTTGTTGTGATAAGTAGTTTTTGCAGGAGCGATTTGGCCTGCGTTTTCTGAAACAACCTGTGTATACATCTTATTCAAACGCTGTTTACCTTTAATAAATGAAGAGGGGTATGGGAACCCAACTCACCCATTGGAATAGTGGATATATTTTGAGAAATCGCCGGACTTTGAAATGTGATGTTCTGACTTTCTCCGGCATTCTTTGCCGAGACATGCACTATGTACCTTACACCAGGGTCTAGCGACAGAAGAACACTCATCCAATCCTGGTCGTGAGGCCGTGTTGAAGGTATGTCGATTTCAGTGTTTCCAGGAAGTCCAATTTGGGGGTCTCGAGGTTCCCAACGGAAGTGATACTTTAGCGGCAATCCATTCCAAGCGATAGGGTCAACGACGCGTAGATTGATCTTTCCTTGTCCTGATGAGATTATCTTGATTTCTCTTGGTGGAAGGGGAGCTGTATAAATCAGTAACAGTCATTCATACGGAAGAAGATAGATAACATGTGTGAGGTAACGCAAATTAAGACCGAAGTCACAACCCCCCCTCTACCCCCCCGCCCCCAAATTCATTTGGATATACGTCACAAGTAGGTACGCTAAATGCCAATTCTTTATTCTATCGTGACTGGCGACTTTATGTAATGCAGTTCCCTAATTGTTAAAACTGCCAACAACGCGAGAACACCGAGGTGGTATCACCGTTACGCGCATTTAGCATTTTCACACTTTTGGACATGTCGCTGTTAAGATGTTGAACATCGCAGGTTCATCGATTCTTTCTTTATACTGCAAAACAACAAATCAAAAGAGAGTGTTCGAAGCATTTTAAACACCTAAGCACAACAGAAAGCGGTAGAGGATTTTATAAATGAAGCTGCATATTTGTGCAAATGTGCATATGTTTTTATAGCTTTTAACATTTTTCTTTCAATCTTTCGTGGGAAACACCTGAAGAACAAAATATTTGGTTACATATATTTTGACTTAAAAGTTATTTCTCACAATTTTATGAAATATAGTATGTATGAATTTATTTAATAAAAATTTGTATTGACAAGCTATTTTTTGATTACTCGCTCCAGGGAATGGCTCTTACTCTAATTTAGTGAGAAAGTAAACGTTCCCAATCACTCTGTGTTGGCTGCGTAATGCATTTCTCGACAAAAGTGGACGGCCGAAATTTCAATGCATAAAATAGGTTACTCCTGACTTTTCTCGGGATCTAAAATTAAACCTTTTGCATACACTGCGTAACGGTTTTTGTTGCAGAAAGAAGCAATTTTGTAAGAAGTGTTACAAAAAAAAAAAAAAAAAAAAAACACAGGCATTTTTGAATATTGATTGTAACTTGTTTTCCTAAAGGGTCGCGGGGAATTTTATCAGGAATGTACTAGTTCACGGTGGCGCTTACTTGTAAAGCCTTGCTTATTCTTTGTCATTCTGAGCATAATACATGTCGAATATATGTCACGACATTACTTCGGCAATTACTTAGGTAGCCATGAACATACTATTGTAAAAAATTACTCCAGCCCCACGTTGGGCTGGAGATGAGGAATTTACATTGCCAACGTTTGTAACTATAAAACAATCGCGCCTAAAACCATTGCTCGAATAGCATTCTTATTAAGTAATTGACCCATTTGATAGTGGAAAAAAGCAAAAGAAAGGTGACTAATTCACTCGTTCCTAATATTTGTTCAAAGAGAAGTCGGTGCGATAATCAAAGCTCGTGTTGCTTCTTTTATGGTGTTCCTTATTCGTATCAAAGCAACCCAGTTTTTGGTAGTAGTTTCTTTTCTAACTGCGCCGTTAAAACTGGAGCCCATCTTTAGCACACCTTTAGAAACATAATTCTGGTGTATCACGGAACTTTTCGGGTCGATAAAGTATAATACCCAATTAAAGAAAAAAAAATGGCAGCGTTCTTTACGTTCAAAGCGTCATAGGGAATCGGTGAGAAAATTTATGTCAGGTAATAATATATTTTCTTGCCAAATTTAGCGGGGTAACTCAACGGTTACGTGACGCCGATATCTCCCGCTAACGTTAGTGGGGAAGCTGGATTGGAGTTTAGGTAAGAGGACGCGAATTTTCCCGCTAAATTTAGTGGGTAACTGAATTGGTGTATAGATCACGCGCCGTCAACTTCCGCCAGGTGTATAGGTCACGTGACATCAGGTGACTTCACGTGACGCAAGTTTCCCACCAAATTTAGCGGGGAAACTGAATTGGTGTATAGGTCACGTGACATCACATTTTTCGCTAAATTTAGCGGGAAAACTGAATTGGTCTTAATGTCCTGTGACGTCGGGTTGCGTGACATCAATTTTCCCGCTGAATTTGGCTGACAAACTAAATTCCCGTATAGGTCTCGTGATATCAATTTCGCCGCTACATTTAGCAACAAATTCAAGGACGCACGGACTGATGGACGACCGGACAACATTTTGGGACGTGGGGTAGCGATAAAAAGCATATTAAGCCTTAAAACAATTATGCATCGCTACGACCCGTATCCTATATTACGGTATCAAGGACCCACATGACGTATTATATGCATATTTCGGAATAAAGAAAGTACAGGTCAATTTGATATTTGTTGATAATTGCCCATCACACTTTTTCTGTCAGGTGGCATTGAAATGGGAAATGTTTTCTCCTTCGTGTCTTCATTAAGTTTTCTTAGATGAGGCACACAGCTTGGCAATGTTATGATTTTTCTGTGTACAGCATGTCTATAAGATAAATGAGGTAGTCTTAAACCAGTTAAATTGTAAAGTCCACTGATAAGATCACTTGATTTTCAGCTTACTTTTATATCGGTGCTATCTTAATATATGATGCGAGTCATACAGACACATATGTTTCTTTAATAAGGTAAAAACGGGATACACTGCTGATATAAAAACTCGTGGGCTACTTACTGTAAGCACTTGTCCGCAATGTTACTGCCGCTGCTCGTCCTATTCTCATTGTTCGACCATCGTTCCCGTCGCTGGGATAAAACTTCCTCAGCGTAATGGTGTAATCGGTCCAGGGCTTCAGACCACACAAACTGTATTCGTTGATACTTGGCTTCAAGGTCTTCTGGAAGGTGTGGCCCAGCGACTTTCCCGTCAGAAAGTAGCCGCTCAGTTGCACAGGTTCGTTTCCATGCAAGTGCGTGTGAAGTGTAGCCTCCAGATTTGGTTCCGCAGCGGACGACCACGTGAGAAAGGTAGCGTTGTTCGTGGTGTGATGGGCACTTATGACCAACCCTTGCCGCAGGTATGCTTCTGGAGCTAGATGCCATAGGGAAAAATATAAAAAGAAATATATATATTGATGTAATGATTATTTCAGTCTTGATCTTGATGTAGCCTAGTATTTAGGAGATATTGATGAGTGGCCATTTTTTTTAGTTGCTCAACACAATTTGCTCTCAGATTGCTAGTGTTCCATGTTACAACTTTTTCAACAGCCCGATAAGAACCTTGCTTTATTTGGGAGGTGATACAACGGCAAAAACAAAATCTTTGTCTTTGCCTAACTTGCTGGTCACGTTGTGATAGGAACAAGCTGGACACAGTCCTCGTTAAAGGAATTTATATGCAATACATAAGCGATTTTCAGCCTGACCGTTAACGACAACTGGAGTATATTTGTTCGAAGGACGTGATCATTGTAACAGAAAGGGGCCTTCGTGAGATAATATAAATCTTTATCTACCTGACAAAGATTTTTGCATTAAAAAATATACCAATCCTGCCTCCTGCCTGTCTGCCTGTCACCTAGCTGTCCTCTGGATTCAAACAGTTTTATATATTCTAAATGCATTACAGCAAGATAAATAAAACTTTCTTGGTTGCGTGTGTTATTCTAGATGATAAAGGTGACTCTCCGGTTTATTAATTTATCATAACGTAATAAAATTGAACTTCAGCTGAAATAACTGGCCATTTAAGCAAGATAAATGTTTGATCTGGCATGCACACTGGATATTAATTCTTGGAAGCCCTTGTTTGTTGAGTTTCAATTCTCCGATGCATTTCAGGCACTGCAAAATAGTTGAAAATATTTTGGTCACAGCTCTATAGATTAATGATAAACTGGTTTTGGTTTGCACATTGACTGTTGTGTCATCCGAGTGCTGTTGATGTTAGAGAATAAAATCGTTTCAGATCTTGTGGCCTGATCATAGAATTAATAAAATCTGGCTTAAGAAAGATTCACACTTATATGAAATCAGATACGATCTGATCATAATGTTCCACTCGAGAAGCGGCAAAATCTGAGTGATCGCCGCTTGAACATGCTGGGCGTCGTGCGAACCAGTATAAGACAACTAGGGTTTCGTGTTTTCCCGCAAACCCTGAAAACGAACCCCCGAGCCTATTTTATCAAAATCGGAAAAAGCCAAACAACAACAACAACAACAGAAACAACAACAACAACAACAACAGAAACAACAACAACAACAACAACAACAACAGAAACAACAACAACAACAACAACAACAGAAACAACAACAACAACAACAACAGAAACAACAACAACAACAACAACAACAACAACAGAAACAACAACAACAACAACAACAACAGAAACAACAACAACAACAACAACAGAAACAACAACAACAACAACAACAACAACAACAGAAACAACAACAACAACAACAACAACAACAGAAACAACAACAACAACAACGACAACAGAAACAACAACAACAACAACAACAGAAACAACAACAACAACAACAGAAACAACAACAACAACAACAACAACAACAACAACAGAAACAACAACAACAGAAACAACAACAACAACAACAGAAACAACAACAACAACAACAACAACAGAAACAACAACAACACCAGAAACAACAACAACAACAACAACAGAAACCACAACAACAACAGAAACAACAACAACAACAACAACAGAAACAACAACAACAACAACAACAACAGAAAGAACAACAACAACAACAACAGAAACAACAACAACAACAACAACAGAAACAACAACAACAGAAACAACAACAACAACAACAACAGAAACAACAACAGAAACAACAACAACAACAACAACAACTACAACTACAACTACAACTACTACTACTACTACAACTACTACTACAACTACAACTACAACTACAACTACAACTACAACTACTACAACTACAACTACAACCACTACAACTACAACTACAACTACAACTACAACTACAACAACAACTACAACTACAACTACAACTACAACAACAACTACAACTACAACTACAACAACAACTACAACTACAACTACAACAACAACAACTACAACAACTACAACAACTACAACTACAACTACAACAACAACAACTACAACTACAACTACAACTACAACTACAACTACAACTACAACAACTACAACAACTACAACAACAACTACAACAGCAACTACAACAACAACAACAACAACAACAACAACAACAACAACAACAACAACAACAACAACAACAACTACAACAACAACAACAACAACAACAACAACAACAACAACGACAACAACAACAACAACTACTACTACTACTACTACTACTACAACTACTACTACTACTACAACAACAACAACAACAACAACAACAACAACAACAACAACAACAACAACAACAACAACAACAACAACAACAACAACAACAACAACAACAACTACTACTACTACTACTACTACTACTACTACTACTACTACTACTACTACTACTACTACTACTACTACTACTCCTCCTCCTCCTCCTCCTCCTCGAATGAGTCACGCCCAGGATTCACGGAAAGAAATCTGTAACTACAGCTTTATCTTGTGCTGAAGTGGAACACATTAAGCACTGGCCTCTCTTAGAAGCTGCATATTTCTTCGGGGACAGCACCTCTCGTGTCATGTTTGAAACGAATGTGTTAGAACCGGGACTTATTGGTACCGGGATGATTTCCAAGTATTCTGGTCAAGCGCATGTTGCTCGAGGTTGGGGAATTAAGTCCACGGCCGCATGTCCTGTTTTCTTCAGCATAGGACCCGATGAAAACAATATTAATTTGTGTCTGACACGAACAATTGGTAGTTAAAAACAGAGAAAATCAAAATGAACACCGTAAAAAGGAAACCCGAATTCAAATAAAATTACTCACTGAAAGTGAGAAATCTTAAAGGTAACACCATTTAAAACGTAAAAAATACGTATGGTATTGGTATACAATAAACGTATCAGAACCTACTAATGATAAAAGTTGTGTTCTTGCAACATATTATATGTTCTTACTTTTTTTTTTTTGAAAACACACTTATCTCATTTCTTATGCATAAATTGAAGACAAAACACACTATCATTGCCAAGGTCTCTTTAAAACTGGCCATATCTGTCCCATTTTTTTGGCAATGACAAATGAAGCCGAGACCCTAAGAGAAACTGACTTGACTCTAAAAATTTTGAAACCCGTATGAATAAATATCTTTCACTATCTAGCTGAATTTTATAAATCCCAGTTAGCTATAATTCCGGCGAATTAGTGTGATCGAAAGAATTCGTGATCAGGTGTTATTAAATATCAGTATGATGCCAAACATATACCGGTATGACGTATAGAAGTCGCATGTTTCGATTACTAGAGTAAAATAGGTTTTATAATAATTTCAAAAGTATCTGCACCACGCATTCTGCCATCTGCCAGAATATGTCTAAAGATAATATTGGCGGAGTAATCACCAACCACGTGCGAAGACGCCAGCTGTACCTTATCTTTTGTAAGTGCTTTCCTGGCGGCGACTGGAGAAGCGACACCATGGCGCAACGATCAATGAAACAACCGAAAACGGGGAAGGGCCCTCGCTCAAGACCCATATTCCCCCTCTTCTTTTTTTCCGGCGGCGGGGCTACGTGGGGGCGGAAATAATAATTTTTTTGGATAGTTTATTTAATATTTAATTCTTATACGTCTGTTGAGGCATCTCCTTATAAATACATGATTATTCATCTAAGCAATGCAGTCGCTCTAATCCGTATTGTTTCTGAGATCAGAAGTTGAAGATGAAGATAACCCAGGGGATGTAGTATGAGGGAATACATCAGGCAGACGTAAGTTCTGTAATGCCAAAAACAAGTTCATCTGAAGAAACTCCCATGTCAATTTTTATCGTGGAGGGAATAGCTGGTAGGAACTACTGGTAGACTCTCGGTCCACGGCTGTGATCAGTTTATGGGTAGCTCGCATTCTGGGATGTGAGTCTAAGGCATTGAAGATCTTGCGCAAGGTGGGCGGAAGGTTCGGCCGTAAGGTTCATGTTGAAAAATCACAAAAATATAAATGTTTGTCTTTGCACTGTACCAAATTTTCGTTTAGGCACAGAGATGTAATATGTGCCTTGCTTGTCAACTTGACAAAATGTACACTTTTGTTGTTGTTTCGAAGAAGTGGCAAAATTGATCTGTTTAATGTCGAGTTCGTTCAACGCGGCAATATCCACACGTGATAATGCCTTATCGACCACGTTGTGCTTTCCTTTGCTTAGTCTAATACTGGTAGTGAAGTTGCTGACGATTGCCAACTGCCTTTCTTCCTTGAAGGGTATAGGCCTATCTAGTTGATGCTAGGGTAGGCGTGAGTGGTTCGTGAACCGTGAGAATTTAGAGGTCACGACCTTCGACAAAATGACGAAAACGCTTGACGTTGAGCTTATGCTCAAGGCAGGGTAATAGGCCCTTGTTAACGTTATTTAAAAAAAGCGAAATGACTTTCATTGTTCACCATTATGTTGCTGTAGTACTGCCTTTCCTACCGTCTCCGAAGCATCTACTATGGTGCTGTAGCAAAATAATTGGTTGGCCTAGTTGGTTAAGCATTACGAAAATAAAAAGCGCGAAAGACAAGGACGAAAGGAAGACTACACAGGACAAGAGCTTGCAGTGCTGGTAGGTACATCAGGTTTAGGATACACTAACAAGGTGGCATTTGCAATCACGGTCTTGATAGAATTAAATGCTTCAGATGCTGAGTCAAGCCACAGAAATAACAGTTTGGGCCTCTTGAAAACCTCCAATAGGTAATTTAGTGGTTGTACAATTTCAACACGACCGGATACAAAAGGACGGTAAAACTTTAAAAATCCTAGAAACTCACGAAGGGGATGTATGCTACACAATGTTGGATAGTTGGGAATAACCTATTAGGGGCCCTCTAAGGATATCTAAACTGGTTTAATATTTGCGCTGAAATGGAACTCGTGGATGGTAGGAACACGTCATAAAAACGTTTTCCCGAAATTCGCGTCATTTTGGAAGTTATAAGTGAATTAAAAGTACAAAAACAAGAAAAATACTTGCTTGGTGACACATTAGGCGAAATTCATTAATCGGAAGGTTGCAGCGAAACGGCTGACCTATTGGATGCGGTTAGTATCATGGCTGACGCGCCGGGGTTTTAGCTCCGTACACGATCGCGCCGATGCAGAAGGACGTTCATCGTCCACTACACCGTTCCCTACAACGCTGAGAAGAGCTAGACCAGGCATGTAGAATCCAGTGCGGTCCAGCGCTCTTTAGCGCGCTATGCTTAATTTTACTTTGATTTCTGCTCCTCGGTACCAGTGGGATCAGTGTGACCAAAGCAATAATTTGGGGTAGGGGTTAGCTGCACCGCGATAGGTTCGGAGAAGAAGTAAATAATGGGAACAACGAAGGAAGCATTTATTGTTTCCATATGCCTCATAAATGTCGGCGGAAAACGATCACAATTACGCGGCCATCGATGTCGATCGGCGCGAATCCGCCGGCCGGCTTCGACGGACGAATCAACACTTGGCTTCTGTTGTTTTGAGCAGGAACGGCTCCCAGCGCGTACGAATAGCACGTGGTCAAACATGGCGGATACATGAGGTCGTCTTAGATTCTGATTACCTCTAGCTTTGGCACGTCATCCAACTTTCAGCATTTGCCGGCACTCCGGGCAAGCGCGTCCGGCTGATTAGGCCTACAAAGCTTCTCAGGTAGCGCTTCCTCGGGAAGCCGTCGACGTAAACGCACGAACTGACCAAATCAAATGCACTGACGTGTAGACCAAGAAACGCACACACAAAAAAGGCAAGACTATCACACTGACCGGCGAGAGCAGTACAGGGCACGACAAGAGCAGAAGATCGTAATTGCAGAAATGAGCCATCCGCACACGCCCTGGTGGATCCCGACATCCCGATTCCTGAAAGGGGCACGGTTGGCGAGGGACGCTCGCGCGACGGTTAGCTGGTTCTGCCGCTGGGAGAAAGACGTCTCCATAGAATGTTCAGTTTTTTTTTTCTTTTTGTTTATGCACATTTGCAACAACGTTTTCTGTTTCTCATTTTTCACGTTTGATAAAAAGATTTTTTTTTTCTGAGAGGAAAAGGATGGTGTACGGAGTGATACAGTTATTTTTGCCTGCATAAATTAAATTCTGACGGTTCTTGCCATTGCCGACAATCACAAAAAACGTTCTTCTACAACATCACCTGCTGTACGTTTTGAACGCACTGTGACGCCACTAGATATTGCGTTGTTTGTTCATAATATAATCAAAGTGGCTATTCCTTCCGCTCAGCAGCCCGACCCACTATTGAAGTATTAGCACAAAAATGGCAGGGCCTAAATTTTCCTTGGAGGGCCGTTTCAATGTCATCAAGTGGTGTATCCATGCTAAATTATAGGATGCCCTAAACAATTCACCTTGGTCACACTTAACTTGCCTTTGGCGACAATAATCAAAACTCTATACTGGTAAGACTTTTGAAAAGTTCACAGAGGTGCCAATCATGTGTTTTTCTCGGGATACACCGGCCACTAGGATGTCATCGAGATAGTCGAAGCAAAAGTTGAGACATCCGAGAAGCTGGTCCATAAAGCGTTTAAAGGCCTGTGGAGCATTACGTAGCCCAAATGGCATCGAAACAAATTCAAAGAGTGCAAATAAAGTTACGATTGCTGTCTTAGGGGTATCGTCAGGTTTTATGGTTATCTGATGGTATGCTTGAACGAGATAAATGTTTGAAAACACCGACGTGCCCTAGAGGTTGGAAGAGGAGTCTTAGAGGTGAGCGACAGGATACCGATATGGGATTACTGGGTAGTTTAGTGCACGGCAATCCCCACCAAGCCTCCAGTGTCTGATTTTCTTCTAGATCACGGTGTAAGATACACCCTTTAGGTGAGGACACTGCGGGGCTGAACGCGCGGCGCGAGAATTCACATAGTGTTCGTTCGACGGGCATCCGAAAGGCTGCATTATCCGGCTGCCACCGTGCCCGCGGCTGAGAGCGTCGCCGGCGGCCAAACGGCGAAACTGTGTGAGAGCGAAAAAAATTACCTCGTTGCCATGACACTCCGGTACACCGTGGTCTTTCTGCGCGAGTGACAACCTCGCTGGAGCTCTGTGCGTGTGGAGCATGAGGCGACACGAGCCGTGTTGTACGTGCCCACGGGTCGACGAGTCATCTGCCGGCGCCGCTTGAAACCAGTGAGAAAGAGTGAAAGCGAACTTTATCGGGCACGTCGCGAGGAGCGCGCTGTCCTCACCTGAAGAGTATTATCTTACACCGTGCACTAGATGTAGTTGGGGTATCCAGCTCTATCGATAAAGGTCGTATTAGTCCCGAATTTATAAGGTGCTGAAATTACTGACGTGCCACTCATCATTTTTCTGGAGCCTGAGGACGGGCATAGGCATGCATGGGAGGTTCGGTGGTGGTGATGAAGTGCTGAATCTCATGTTTCACAGGTCGATATGTGTTGCAGGGCTAGGTCAAGCTTGGAAAGTGGCAGAGAATGGTGTCTTATTTGGGTTTGATCTTCGCATAGCATAGCGCAGCAATAGACTTGAAAGGATGACGCCTACACCAATGTAACTGGTAGCGTCTAAAAGCTTTTGATGTGTCATGTCAACCAGAATACTAAAGTGAGTTCAAAACGGCGTCAAAAATGGCGTTTTGAAAATCGGCAACAAGAATACTAATCTGAGTGTGCGGCGAAATGCAAAAGTTACGGTTGCCGATCTTTGCCTTTAAGTTGCGATGGAAGTTCCACTGGCTGCTTGCAGAGCATTCATGGGTGTGGTGATTTTACGGTAATGTGAGGTGGTAGCAACTGTACTAACTTCTGCTCCTGCATCACCAAGACATCGAACCCTCGTTTGAAGACCGGTGATAAAGAAGAAAAGGGCGGCTGGGGAGGGGACTCAACTGAACTTGCCGCCGTCAGTAGTTCGTCCAAAATTTGACTAAGAACCCGGACACTGGGACGAGAAGGGACGGACAAACACAACGTCTCTAAAAACTTGAGACTGTGTTTGTCCGTCCCTTCTCGTCCCAGTCTCGGGGTTTTTAGTCAAATGTTTAACCACCACCAGCTGGTTTGCACCCTAACCTTTTGTTCAGTAGCTTGTCCGGTTGTGTTTTTTGGAAAAAGCAGGGGTCTTGGCAGTGAGCTGAACCTGTACCATTAGAAGATACGTCCCGTGTGCTGCTGGGATGAAACTGCCGTCGTTTAGATCCGGCTGCTTAGTCGACGTCTAAATTTCCTTGAGTCACCTTGATGATGAAAGGTAATGTGGCAGATGTTAGAGATGGTACAGCTATTTCTAAAATCTTATTTGAGAGCTAAGCTAAACAATCCAGGAACATTAGTGGACGTCGCCAATATTATATATACGTTATTGGGCAGTCTCTGAAGAAAGAGGTCGCGCCATGTAGCGTCATCAAAGAGGGCTGTGCGATCTACAAGGAATTCCCGCATAGATCCTTGCAGCTGAGTCGGCTTACGATCTCCGAGTTCTTCTGTTGTAAGTAGTTGTTGCAGTCACCGCTGTTCAGATGCATTTCTGCTCTTAATGAGTTCTTCCTCGATTTTGCCGTAGGGATGGTGGGCAGGAGGAATCATCATTACGCCCCGGACTTCACCGGCCTCACGTCTCACTTGGTTGTGGTGCGCCAAACACAAAAAAGTACTTCGTCTCTTGCCGTGTTATTTATTTTTATTTATTCGCATTGTACCTACATTGCAGTGTGAACATTATCGTAGGGCATATTTAGAAAACACTATGACAAGTAGAAAAAGAAAACTTCGTTATCATCAATGGACACAATATCTTCCGGGAAGTCGGATCCACTTTCTCGTGGTTTGACAAATAATGAATTAGCAAAACTGTCAGTCCTGTAAGTGGGTAGAGCAACCTTTTTGAAATGATCACAACTGGAAGAAACGTAGGATGGCTCCATAAGATAGGCGGCTTTATCGTGTTGCAAATAGGGATTCCTCCAGAAGGGCAGAAGCTTAAATGTAACGATTGCGATGGTCGTAGACGACTCACCGGTACCGTGCAGGTTGCACTTTTTTTTTTGTCCGTGTCACCAATTGTTAAGGCGTCGCCTATAAATACTAGGAGTCTCCTAACATTCGTGTTTTAAATTGGAATAATGTAATAATTGACCGAATAATTCGATTCGACTTTAGCATTACTAGTATTCTAGTTATTTAAAAATTCGATACATCAAATATCTGAACTACTGGCAAAAATGTTGTTATATTTAGGAACGCTGTTCATATAATGTTATAGACCTCATAGTCCTGTATTGGATCTAAAGCAAGCCTGCATCCAAAAGCCTTGACTATGAACCATTTCGACAGAAAGCCGTTCGGTTTTTATGGCCCTCGATCAAAGCAGTAATGCTCTCAGCTTCTTGGATGCGATCGCCAAAAACACGTAAACCACCACGCATCGCCATTTTGAATCTAAGAATATTGCGTCCCCCCATCTCTAGACAACGTTCTGCATCATAAACCTATTCTCGGCGGTTAC
The DNA here is from genome assembly GCF_016920785.2 of Ixodes scapularis. Lineage (NCBI taxonomy): Eukaryota > Metazoa > Arthropoda > Arachnida > Ixodida > Ixodidae > Ixodes > Ixodes scapularis. Next base: position 118,938,742 of record NW_024609868.1, on the reverse strand, counting down.
GTCTAAATTTTAATAAATTATTAATATAAATAACAGCGATAATGTAACCGGCCTCCTCCTCTAACCCGTCGCTTCTGCCGTGTCGAGTAAGTTGCAGGGGCTAGGTGGCGCGAGATGTCACTTTATGCAAACAGTTCAGTTATATCCGTTCATTCCCCCAACACGCTGCGTATCAAGTCATGGATGAGTGGACACATCGGTCAGTTCTTTAAAACGTTACTATAACTAAAGTCAATGGACCGAGGGAAGTAGCGCCATTGCCGTCCATGCTTTTTAGGACACAAACATACCCATACATGGACGACCAAAACACCGAAAGGTAATTGGCATATCGATGTTTGTTGGCATGGCAATCGCCATTTCGAAAAACAGAAGAAATTTTCAAGCTATTAGAAAGGGCAAGCACCATTTCGAGAACTAACACATATTTAAATTTATATTTTCACTTCATTTTGGTGGTTTCAGATCTTCGGAGCTTCGAAAGGGTAGTTCTGAACCAGCCGTGCTAATACTGCTATGGAGCGCAATGGTTTCGAAAGCGTTCCCGCCAATAGAGGCGTCTTTGACACTGCATGAAATCAAATTATCGATCATGCCTATCTTCAGAAATCTCTTTCAACAAAAATATTTTCTTGTGTATTTCAGGACAGTAAATTTAACTTTTAAAGCCGCCAAGCACCGGCGCCATCATATTGCGGCGATGTGAGACAAGAGGACTTTTACTGTTTTATATTTACTTAAATCAAATCGGAGCACTCCCTCTCGCATCTCGAGCATATCATTATGCAGATGATACAGCCTTGGGACTGGAACGTAGGGATTAAGCAAGCGCACTTTCAGTTTTCCAGAAAGATATCAAATTATTAATGACATAGTTTTCTGACACTAATATTTTTTTTTTAAATTCTAGTACAACTAAGTTGAATTGATATGCTTCGACAGTCCGTACATACATTTTAATTTGTGAACACTCTTCCTTCATTCAGATACTTGCAATACCTGTAACTGCGTACCTTTAGGTTATGTTCAAACAACCAAATATATGGGGATTCATCTGGATGTAAATCTTTTAGGGAATGATAATATGGAAAATATCATAAAAAAATGAGAGCCGCCTCAGCCTATTTGTACAGGTTGCGTAGTGTGGCGAACGTTTCTCTGAGAAAGAGGGTATATAACGCACTGGGTGAGTCTACCCTACGTTATGGAATTTCGTTAGACGGAATCTGTTCCGACCAACTAGAAAAAAATCGATAATATACTTTATAAAATTGCATGTAATATATCATGTATGGGACAATGTACGAAAAAGTAGAGAAAGATAAAAAACGAATGCCGCGAGAGAGTGTTAACTACTGAAAGGTTGCACTGTTATGCAATTTTGGTAAAATATTACTTCAATAGGGATTTCTAAATTCCTTTAACAAAAGGACGAGTTCTGAGGCGGACAGAAAAGTTTATTCTTCATAAGAGTTATACTAAATATGAAAATAATGAAAGGTCGTGATATGTTGCTTTTTATTTTAATAAGTTACCAGAAGAGCTTCATAACCTGGATTCCTTAAAAAGACTAAAACAAGACCTGGAGAAAGGGTGCTGCCAGTCGATAGATGACTGAAAATGGCCACTTTTTTCGCGTGTTCCTTTGTCAGGTGTAATTCTTATTGTTTGGTTTTATTTATTTGCATGCAAATGATGCATGCTTCATTATAACTATGTAACCAACCTGCCTGACGCCAGGTCCCGGAGACAAGCATACCCATGCTTTTGCGGGCCAGTATATGTACTATGTTGAAAAAGAGACAGAAAAGAAACCTGACTAACGAAACGAGCCGGCTATCTTGACGCTCGACTTTTAACTACCTGACTTGTTCATAGTATGTAAATAAACGAGAGTTGTAAGAGAGCCCCCGCCTCCTGCCGCTCCTGCCCTGGGCCCAGTCCTGCTCCTATATACCACAGCCGAGTCTATCCAGCCTCGGAACTCCTCGGTCGCGACAAATATAACTTTAATTTGAACCTCAAGGATTTTCATCCAACTATTTGAAGCTGCTTCTTCTCCGAATATCACCTTAAATGAAAAGGTTAAGTCTTTACAACTTACTAGTTTTCTCTTTCTCTTTTTTCTTTTTGTAAAGAACAACAAACAGCGCTGGAAGCGTTCTCCTTTTACCAAATTTACATTACACACCAAACGCTTGCTTCAGAAAGGTACCAAGTGGTTAGATATGGACGGCTCTTGTATATGTATATCTTTCCGAAACATATTAAAAAAAAAGTTAATGTTTTAGTTCGGAAGCCAGTTAGCTTACCTCAAATATGAGATTATAATCTCAAACAACAGAAACATATGTATTTGGATTACATTATTCTGCGTTTTTCATTCATTAATATTAGTTATGTCTAGTATATTATAGACAAGGTTACCATATAAAAGGTGTTTCACCAAACGTCGGTCGAAAGCTTTGTGTGAAAACAGTGCATGGTGCAAAAATAGGTTTTACGCATATACGTAATTGTCAATAGGCACCAAGAATGACGAGAATTACAAGGTGTCACAAAACATTTACAGGGCTTTTCTTACCGCAAAAGTAAACTAGACATCACCGAACGCTCATTCTCCGCCCAAAGGTAGCGCTGGAGATCAAAGCCAGATGCCAAAGTTTCTGCCCGATCCGATAGCTTAGTCAAAATTTATAAGTGATTTTCTGAAAATTTCAATGGGAAAATAAAGGCTATTTTTGCCCGCTTTTGGTTTCTGGTGCCCATAGAGCCCCATGTATTCGAAAACTTCGTCGGCCGCCATTTTCCCGTTGAAATTTTTAGAAAATCACTTATAACTAGAGTGTGTATTTTCCGGTTTTAGCCGAAAAACACCGATAAACATCCGTCGGTGACGAAAGTACAAAATCGGTTAAAACCGAAAAACACCGGTGGTTGGATATTTTCGCCCTGGTTAAAACCGAAAAACACCGGTCGTTGCACGTTTCCGACCTAGCGTCGAGCGAAACCCTTTCCCCGTAGAGGTTCGTCAAACGTGTTATCTCGTGGATCCTGCATTCTTCCAGTGTTTATACATGGCTTGCACGTGGCGTCAGTCTGCCCTCCTTTCTGGGGATCAAAAGCGTCTAGCTAACGGAGTGGAAGCTAGGCTCTCACACACCTTTCCCCCATTGTGTCTCCCATGGCCCCCTTTTGTGGAAAAATTAACGCAGTGGAGGCTTTCCCCATTGTGTCTGGCCAAGCAATGTCGGTGCAAGCCATGTATTCAGAGGTAGCTGTAGTTCCTGGAAGACACTGCCAACATCCGTGTCGTACAGGGATACTGACCTTTCAGAACTGAGATGCGTTCCTTGTTATCTGTTTGGTTTCCATGGACATTTGGGAAAACGGAAAAAAGGTTTTGTTGGCGTGGGGTTTTTTCGCTGTATAAAAAAGGACCGTTCTGTAAAACAAATTTCAGACGTGTTTGAGAAGGCGCGTCCGTCCCGCGTCTACAGGTTTCCTCAACGTGAGACTTGCTTCCCTTCGTCGTCACGCGGAGTAGAAGGCAACCAGGATAGGAAGTAAGCGGAAAGCTCAAGAGGACTACGCTACAGATTTCATGGATGAGTCGTCGTTCTGGTTGCGCGTGCCAATTGTTAATCCGTGCATAAACGTGGAGTTAAAGTCCTCCCGGTGGGTGTGGGAGGCAGGTTCCGCTTCGATGGTCTGGAGCGTGGTGGCACGAACGTCGCTGAGTGACGGGTCGACTCACTGCTTGAATAGAACTATGTGCATTTATTTACACTCTAGTTACAAGTCCCAACTGGGGAAACCATCCTGCCTCGTCTAAAGTCTCGACCCCCGTCCCCAATTTCTCTCCATCAAATCCAAAGTCCGAATCCCTCAAAATCCTCTCCGCGCTCTTTTTGTAGGTCCGTAGGGGCCTCCTTTCCCCTCAGGAACCGACCAATTTCTTCAAATTCCGCCACTCACACGTGGTACACTGTTCTCCAATGGTCGGCGAGCTGTCATCCTGGCGCCCTAACGGTCAAACCTAAATTCCTCGTAGAGTTGTTCTGTGCAATTTTCCCAGCCTGACTGGCGCCAACCGCTAAGTTATTGCATCGGGCAAAAAGCGACAATTTTATACAAAGCGGCAAAACCCTCTGCATACACGAACATTCGGCTATAAGCCACAAGCATCTTCCAGCGCGGGCTCTTTCGGTCCCGGTCCGAGCAGACCCCCGAAACCCGAGACGCTTCTTAACGACCGGCGGGGGGGACCGCTCCCGCGTCGCGGCCGCTCTGGCCCCGCCGACCCAAATGTAGAAAGCTAAAAAAACACAATGCCGACGCAACTCTGGAAAGGTAAACTTTCCTAACCAAAAGAAAATCACCTTAATTAATAAGCATGACTCCTAAATACTTAACTCCTCCCCACCAAGACTGTTGCGTTGACACTTGATGTAAGCGCAACATAAATTCCTTCCCCGAACATTGCACTGGCAAATATTCGAACCAACTACTTGGCCCACAGTTAACCAAAAGCAACAACGTCAACATCACGCTCTAAAAGTTCACCAACTGATCATCCGTAAATGTGAACACAATCAAACGGCACCGATAAAAATAAGAAAATGGTTAAGATTCCAAAACCAGAAATACTAAAACGGCTGCCGTAGCAAAACGTCCAACACACACCAGAATGGGCACACAAAAGAAAAATTGCCGTGATAGCTGTCATGTTCAAAGTCAAACTGCCACCCAAAATTACACACAGGTTGGACCCACTCCTGTACATTCCAGGGTCCCGCAAAATCAGTGGTGGGAGCTCTCAAAACTGTGGCATAATGACCACGCCCTAATCATGCCTGTCTAGCCTCGACATGCTTACCAACGCTAAAGCTACGAAACACGTTTCAATTACGTGCGGACACTCAAACTTCTCCGGCAGAGAATAAAAACCGAACACAAAAAGGATATATTTCGTAGAATATATAATATCGAGGGGCCAACCGAAGAGCAAAATAAACATTTATCATTTCATTTTCATTTCATTTATTCAACCCTTAAAGGCCCAATGGGCATTACATAAGGGGGGGGGGCAAGGAATATAAAATCAAAAATACAGAACACCGCACGAAGCGAAAAAAAAACAAACAAAAAACACATCAATTATACATTTGTAAACGCTATAAAAATAGCAGGGAAAATCCACACAGAAACAAATGAGGTCAAAAATCACCAACATATCGTCTATGTAGGCACTCGACAAAAAAAAAAAAAAAGAAATATATAATAAAGTATAAAAATAAGGTAGCCAACTATGAAAACAATGTAGAAATCGCCTTACGGAACAGGCCGGCGTCACTAATGTCGACTATGGTGTTGGGAAGGTCGTTCCAATCGCGGATGCCTCGCGGGACAGCGGAGTTAATAAACGCATTAGTTTTACCGGTTAGGTGCTTGAAACTTTTGCTGTTAGTCGTTCGATGGGAAGATATGTTAGGGGGCTCAAGAAAAGGTATATTATTATCGTGATAGTAGAGCTTATGGATGAGGCACAGAAGAGCAATTTTACGGCGGTTTTCGAGTAGAGGGAGAGAACACTGATCTTTTAGAGTAGAAACACTTATGTTATACGAATAACTCGATGTTATAAAACGTGCCGCTCGATTTTGGACGGCTTCAATACGTTTGGTTAAGTACACTTGATGGGGGTTCCAGATTGGTGAAGCATAATCAAGTTTTGGGCGAACGTAAGTTTCGTAGGCTAGTTTACGGAGTTGAGGATGTGCTGCCTTGAGGTTACGCTTAATGTATCCGAGGGTTCGAGAAGCATCAGCAATTACGTTGTTAACGTGGGTGATCCATGAGAGGTTAGAAGTGAGGTGAACTCCCAGATATTTGTAAGAAGAAGCAACGCTAACAGGCGTGTTACCAAGAGAATAGGGGAATGAGGAAAGGGTTTTTTTGCGAGTAAAATTAAGTAATTTGCATTTTGACGTGTTTAGGGGCATTAACCATTTGTCACACCAATTATGAATATTGTCGAGATCTCGCTGAAGGATTAGATGGTCATTTGGATGATTAATTTTTCGGTATAGCACACAGTCATCTGCAAACAAACGTATGTTAGAGGACAGCGAATCAGGAAGGTCGTTAATATAGATAAGAAACAGAAGAGGCCCTAAGACGGTGCCTTGAGGGACTCCCGAAGTTACGTTAGAAATGTCAGATTGAAAATCTCCATTGACAGTAAACTGAGAACGGAGAGAGAGAAAGTTTCGAATCCACGAGAGAGTTAGAGAATCAAGATTGAGCGAGGAGAGTTTAGATATTAAACGACAATGAGGTACGCGATCAAATGCTTTAGAGAAATCAAGAAATACGGCATCGGTTTGAGAGTTAGTGTTCATATTAACATGAAGGTCATGAGTGAATTCGAGCAGTTGCCTATCACACGAGAAGCCTTTTCGGAAACCATACTGATATTTATAAAAGAAATTGTTAGATTCAAGATGTGATGCAACATGAGAGAATATTATATGTTCCAACAACTTACATACAACACTAGTTAGTGATATGGGACGGTAGTTTTCCGCTGAATGACGATCACCGCTTTTGAAGATCGGAACGACCCTCCCAATTTTCCACTCATGCGGGATGCAGCCGGTGGATAATGACTGTTGGAATAATAGACAGCATATTTCACCTGCAACTTCCTTAGTATTTTTTAATATCTTTGAATTAATTGCGTCGACTCCAGCAGAGGTGGAAATTTTAAGTTTATCTATCAAGTCTACGATCCCTGATGGTGTTATCAGAATAGGCTCCATATACCTAAAATTGAGCTCTGGTACGGAAGGTACGTTCAAAATATCCTCGTTTGTAAACGTTGATGAAAAGAAATTATTAAAAACCGAGGGGCATTCGGCATCGGGGATAATATTACCGTCGATGCTTGTCAACTGTATTGAACGGGATGGCTCGTTAGGGGAAATAAGCTTCCAAAACTTTTTTGGGTTGTTCTTTAATATTGTTGGGAGGTCGCAGCTGTAAAATTTGTCTTTAAAGAAACGCAAACTATTAATATAAAGTTTGGCCCAGGCGTTATAGTTAGACCAAGCAGTTTCAGAATTATAACTTTTTGCCACCTTAAACAGTCTTTTCTTTTTGTTACTCATTGTGTTCAGAGTTTTATTATACCATGGTTTATTGCTGTTGGTACGAATGCGAACACGTGGGACAAAGGTAGTAGTAAGTTCGAGTAGCTTATTTTTAAAAAGACTCCAGTTGTCACCAACTGTACGACAAGAAAAACCCATAACATAAGATTCAAAAAACTCCAAAAGACCAGCATTAATCTTATCGAAATCCGCCTTATTGTAATCCAATATAAATTTGGAACTAGTAATATTCCTACTAGGTGCAAGTGATACAGTCATATGAATCAGCTTGTGATCACTAAACCCGTCGATGACAGAGACAGACTTAGCTATATCAGGGACTGATACCAGACAAAGGTCAAGAATATTGTTTACACGTGTCGATTCATTTATCATCTGAACAAGGTTGAAATCAAGAGTTAGATCGACAAACATCTGCGCTTCTTGGGAGGATGAACTTAGAGTAGACCAATCGACGTTGGGAAAATTGAAGTCGCCGAAGAGAAAAATATCGGCGTTGGGAAAATCGGCTTTTAAAACAGATAACAATTTCTGTAGTTCACTACAAAACGTTCCATCGCAATCGGGTGGCCTATAACAAACGCCAAGAAGACACATCGTCACGTTTGAATATACCGAGACCCAAAGAATTTCAAGATGACTATCTACATGAACACTGTTAGTACGTAGGTCTTTCTTTGTCGCAATTAACACCCCCCCTCCCCTCTTATCTAATCGATCCCGACGATAAATTTCAAAGTTGAAACTGTTTTTGAGTACTTCGTCATCATTGTGTTCTGGCTTCAGCCATGTTTCGGTTAGTACAAGAATATCTGTCTTGCTATCAGTTATGAACGCGCTTAGTTCGTCTCGCTTGGAAAGAACGCTGCGTATGTTAGTGAAACATATAGATAGGCTTTCCTCACGTCGTGTGTTTGCAGAAAAAGAAGGCTTTGTACAGCGCGCGGGATTAGAGTTGCACTTGCGTTGCTATCTGGATTCCTTGACAGAACCAGAAGCGGGGTCATATTCAAAAATCTTGTTATCGATTCTTAGCTTGTCAAAGCGAAGTTTGAAAGGAACCTGTTTTACTTTCGCGAATTCAAGCAGTTTATTTCTTGCGGTACGCACAGTTAAAGAAAAATCTTCCCTGATGGCGAAAGACGAGCCCTTTAATTTGTACCCAGAGCTCAATATACCTTCTTTGTCTTTAGACCGCAAAAATTTAACGATAATGGGACGATCTTTGCCGGGTGCAAACCTACCCAAGCGATGGGCCCTGTCGATAACATCAGTTGTAAGATCAATACCAAGTTGCCCCATACAAAACTCGATGACTTTAGCTTCGGGTGCGTTCCACGATTCATTTGGACTATCTGCAATACCGAAGAGGAGGGCAGTGCAATAAAAGTAGACTAAGGTCGAAATAAAAATCTAGTAGCCTGGCTAGCTAGCCCCCTAATCGTGACCGTTTTGTCGTCCACCTCGTCGCCGTTAAAGACGTTCTGAGGACTGCCCTGGGCGGCGCGCAGTCAGTCGCTTCCGCGGCACTCGCCGATCCCGAGCCCAAGCCTGAAGTCTGCTGTTCAAGCGTGCGGGCCCCGGGCACCGACCGGTTTGGCCTCCTCCTCTCCCCTGTGCTCATTCCGCGCCTGCCGTTCCCGCAGCCCCTTGCGTCCAGACTCCCCCTTCTGTAGCAGCTCGACTCAACTTTCTTCCTGGGAGTCGCCCTGCGATGCACCGCCGTCTTGACCTTCGGCGACGACATGGCCGCGGTCCCGAAGTCAGTGCCTCTCCGCAGTCGGAGCCTCCGTCTCGACGCCTGAATCGGAGGGATCTCGACCCTTTCCGCCGTCACCTCGCCGTCGTCCAGGTTCTCACCGTGGCCGTCTGCGTCGTAACCCGGAGCCGATGCAGGGTCGGACCCGGACCACCCCTCGACCGCCGACCCCGACCTGTCGATCCGCCTCTTGCGCGGCTGCTTCGTTCCAGCCTGGGACGGCCCTTGCATCCCCAGAGCTGCGGTGACCGGTGCGCCGGGGTTCCCTGGATCCCGGCGCTCGATGTCGCCAACCGGGTTCGTCCCCTCGTCGCCGCCGTCACCATCGCTCCCGCTCTCGCTTTCGCCTCCTTGCGTCACCGGATCACCGGCGGGTGCATCTGCCTCGTCGGCGCCAGCTCTCTTCTGAACGTGCTTCGCCTTGCGGCCGCCGCGGTCCTCGCCATACGCCTTGTCCTCGCGCTCTTCTTCCGGATTTTCAAGCTTCTGCCGCTCATTCAAGATTTCGGGCAACCCGTCGGCGTCGTCCATTTTTCCGGTGGGCTTTGGGTGCCGCCTACCTGTCTGGACCGCCGGCTCGACCTCGATGTCGCCGTGGTCATCGCCGTCCGCGTCTGTCTTTTCTCCGCTCTCCGCGGTTTCGCACTCGAGCACCTCGTCCCTCAGCGTGTCCTCAGGTGTGTGTCGGAATTCCTGGTCTATCTCATTTTCCGTCACTTGAATTTTTACTGCCTCCCTCTCGAGAACCGATCGAACTTGCAATAGTTCTCTGTACACCTCTGGCGTAAGCAATGCTCCCAAACTGTCCGACAGCTCGTCGGTGATCGCACACAGTGTGAGGACTTGCTGGCCCTTGCTTTCTCCCTCCACTACTAGACTCAGTGGCACGTATGCCAAATCGGCGGTTACCACCTTTCCGAACGCTCCTTTCAACTTGATTGTTCCTTTACGCTGTTCTAAGCACGTTGCAGGAACCGCTTCCAATTTCAACACCGTAATCTCTGTCCCGGAATTTAGGCAGGCTTTCAGAGGTCTGTCTGCCACTACGAGATCCACCCACCTGAGGCTCATACCGGCCCTTTTTACGCATGCTTTAGCTGTTTCCGTTGGCACAGACGCCACCTGGGCTACCAATTTTCGTGGGTCATGTTTGTTTTGGTTCCCCTGACCTTCGTCTGCTTGCCTTCGTGGTTGGTGACAGTTTCTCTGGATATGTCCCATTCGACCGCAGCCAAAACAACGAATCGCCCTCGTTCGGTCAGCGCCGCGTCCCTCACCGCCAGTCGTCGTCAGCACAGTCTCCTTCGACTGTCCATCTCGCCCTCGAACGGGTGCGCTGTCCGAAGCTTTCTCCCTGCCTTGAGGCTTTCTCCCACGACAGCTTTCGTCAAAGTTCTCTGCCAGCTCAACCACCTCTTTTGGCCTAAGCCACCCTTTCGTCTCATTTTGGAGAACGTAGGTTCTCACCTCGTCTGGCATGACTTGCTTCAACCTATCTGACACCATGAGGTGCTTCAGCTGATCCAGAGTCTGAATCTCGCGACTGTTCAGATAGTACAAAAAAAATGTCTCCAGTTTCGTGGAAAATTGTGCCCACGACTCGTTGTACGTTTTTTGAGATGTGAGGAATAACCTCCGGTATTCGTTGGCGGTCATCTTAAGCTCCCTAAGAATTTTGTCTTTCAATTCTAGGTACGGCATTATCCGTCCGTCTGACTGATTCGCGCTGAAAGCCCTCATTTTTTCCGTTAGAAACGGAAGTATGGTCGCCCCCTGTACTTCCGCTGGCATGCTCATTGACGCGAACAGCATGTCTACGTTTTTGAACCACCCTGGGACCATGGACTCGGCCTCTGGCATCTGAGCTAACACTGCGCGCAGCTCCTTTGCGTATTTCGACATCTGGCTTCTCTCGGCCTCGTCTTTTCCGTCGCGACACGACTTCTCCTCTGCCTCCTTCGCTTTAATTTGTGCGATTTGGAGTTCCAGTTTTCAGGCTACAATTTTTAGCCTGAGCTCGTTCTCGCTCTTACTCCCTCCCCCCTCCGACACGTCGTCCAGCATGGCCGGGCTCTTACCGCCGCTCTCACTCATCGCTTCCTGAGCTCCTTTGGTCATCGACCGAGTCACCACTGACATGCGAAACCCGGAGGAAACAGAAATGAGTCCCACCTGCGTCAGTGCGCCGCTCCTGAGGCGACGACCCTCCGGTGTCGCTGGACGTCACCCGTCGGAGTCGGTCCTGGGTTCGGGTACCGGCTGGTCCGTTCTTCGGGTCGCAACACCACGCAACCTCTCACGTAGACGATGCTGCGTCGTCGCTGCACTTGGGACCGCCGCACACGAAGCTTCTCGCGTAGATGTTGCTCCGTCCGCTCCTTCTCTTCGGGTCGAAACCCACAAGGCCTCTCACGAGGATGTCGCCTTGTTCTCTTCGGGTTGAAACCCACGAGGCCTCTCACAGGGATGTCGCCTCGTCCACTTCGGGTCAAAACCCGCCAAGACCTCTCACGGGGATGTCGTCCTGGTCACTTCGGGCCGGAGCCCACGAGGCTTCTCACGCGGATGTTGCCTCGTCCGCCGTTGACGTCGGGTCGAAACCCCCAAGACCTCTCACGTAGATGCCGTCTTGGTCACTTCGGGCCGGAGCCCACGAGGCTTCTCACAGGGATGCTGCCTCGTCCACCGTTGAGGCGAAGCTCACGTACTTGCCCGCAGGTCGCCGCCACGTCGTCTCACCGGAAATCGCGCCACCATCCTGTCGACTGCGCCAGTTAAAGTCCTCCCGGTGGGTGTGGGAGGCAGGTTCCGCTTCGATGGTCTGGAGCGTGGTGGCACGAACGTCGCTGAGTGACGGGTCGACTCACTGCTTGAATAGAACTATGTGCATTTATTTACACTCTAGTTACAAGTCCCCACTGGGGAAACCATCCTGCCTCGTCTAAAGTCTCGACCCCCGTCCCCAATTTCTCTCCAACAAATCCAAAGTCCGAATCCCTCAAAATCCTCTCCGCACTCTTTTTGTAGGTCCGTAGGGGCCTCCTTTCCCCTCAGGAACCGACCAATCTCTTCAAATTCCGCCACTCACACGTGGTACACTGTTCTCCAATGGTCGGCGAGCTGTCATCCTGGCGCCCTAACGGTCAAACCTAAATTCCTCGTAGAGTTGTTCTCTGCAATTTTCCCAGCCTGACTGGCGCCAACCGCTAAGTTATTGCATCGGGCAAAAAGCGACAATTTTATACAAAGCTTCAAAACCCTCTGCATACACGAACATTTGGCTATAAGCCACAAGCATCTTCCAGCGCGGGCTCTTTCGGTCCCGGTCCGAGCAGACCCCCGAAACCCGAGACGCTTCTTAACGACCGGCGGGGGGGACCGCTCCCGTGTCGCGGCCGCTCTGGCCCCGCCGACCCAAATGTAGAAAGCTAAAAAAACACAATGCCGACGCAACTCTGGAAAGATAAACTTTCCTAACCAAAAGAAAATCACCTTAATTAATAAGCATGACTCCTAAATACTTAACTCGTGGAGCTACCAGAGGGATTTGTACCTCATGAAAGTATCTATCGGCTGGTCCTCCGAGACGAGAGCTAGCTGAGTGACCTAGAATCAGAGTTTCTTTGTGACCGCCAGTATGCTGTGACTAGCACCGTTGATCCAGTGTTATTTTGGAAACTTCATTTACCTGACTGGTCACTACTGCCCCAAGCCTCGCTGGACATTTTGGGATTTCCTGTGTCCAGCGCAAATGTGGAGCGTGCGTTTGCAAACTTGCGGGTTCTGAACCGCAAGGAACGTGCTGCCATGACGGATGCAAGCCTCTCAAAGTATGCTTGCATCTACTATAATAACCAAGTGTGAGAAATAGATGCTTCCTTGAGAAGAAGTGTATGAAATATGTGAATAAAATTGGATGGTTAACCATCATTTTTACGTAGAAGTGCTTAAGCGGATGCATACTACAGCTTGAAAAAAATGCTCCAATTTGTGGAACTCAGGCGAGCTTCTTGTGCATCACGATCACTCTTCCACTCACACAGCATTGAACGTGTGGCAATTTCTCACGAACAACAAGATGGCAATGGTTCACCCCCTCCCTCCCTAGTCCCCGAATCTTAATCGCAGATATTTTCAAGACTAAAAAGGGGCTATCAAAAAAGTGTTTTCAGGACGAGGACCGAATAAAGAAGGCGACAAATGCACACCCTGCAAAATTTCCAAAACGTTTTTTTAGAAAAAAAAAGTGGTAAAACCAGTTCATAGTTTGTTAAGGAAAGCATTTTCGGGGTGTATAGATTTAAGAAACGTTCCAAGAAATATACAATAAAAAAAATAAAATTCTGTTTTAATTTCTTTTGTTCCCCTCGTACATAGCATATACGGCGAAATACGTTAACAATAGGTTTGCATAATTTGCATTTAGATGAGAAAAAATAAACATATAACTACGATTAAAAACAAGTTACCCATTAATAAAAAACAATAAGGCTCCAATCCACGCTGCGAAGGTGGTTGAACAGCCAAGCTGTATAGTATCACCTGCAACGATGGCCTACTGCGCTATAGACCCTTTTTATGGCGAACGCTATTAGGTCGTGCTCCAGTCTTTGACGCGCCAGAGAACTTCCGGTTTATAAAAAAGATCAGCAAAGGCCATCTTAACACCGCTGCTTGAAATCTAGAGGAAACGTTTAATTACCAATTCTCTAGGAGAACGCCAAAAGAAGGAAGGAGTGCGAGATCTGTTAAAATGTTTCGAGTATTCTTGCAAACCAGCTTGCATTTTCCAAGATGCAATATCGTACAGCCGAAGACCCTCGTTAAATCTCCAACTTTGTTGTGCGTGTAGAATTTATGCTTTCTAGCACTGGTGACATAGACAAGCTCAACAGGCTTGCAAGGGCGGTGCGACTGGAAGTCGTTTGGGACGCAAGCGGCAGTTCATGTTTGTAAACAGCAAAATTGTATATACCAAAACGATTGACGAAAAAAAAAAAGAAAAGAAAATGCACCGTACTAAAACGTTTTTATACGTCGAACCCAGTTATATCACACCCGGCTATTTTGAATTATTGCTTATATCGAACAGTCCAAACATCCCCTTGAAAATCACATGTAATAGTATAGGAGCGTTGTCTTTTTGTATCGAACTCCCATGGCGGGGACACTCGATATAGCGAACGAAGCACGGCGGCCCTTCGCTTCTCCCGCGGTCAGATTGCACCCGCGGAGCAACATAGATCGCGCTGCCGTGCTGGCAGACCGCCAAGCCAGCATACGCGCATAAGGGGCCTTATACGTGCGCACGGGAATACTCAACAAAAAAAAGTTAAAAAAAAAAAAAAAGTGGAGGATGGCGAAAGCAAATGGAAGGGCACCCGCGAGCGCGCGTAGAGGGGGCAGGGAGTGCTTCTTAGCCCCAAAATAAAATAAGCAAAAAAAAAAAAAAAAGTCTTCGTCAAGTCGTGTGTGTCGACAACGGTTGGGCAAATCGCACTTTGAACTCTTATCTTTGTTTACCTCTTTCTTTCGCCGTTCTTGCTTTGCGCGTTTTTTTTCTTTTTGCTTTTCTTTTTCTTGCTCCTTAAATTTAGTGAGGTTTCTTTTTTGTCCCTTGCTTCACTTTATTCTATGGATCGAGCGTTTTTGTTTGTTTTTATGCGGCTCGCTTTTCCGCTCTTTCATGTTTTTTAAATTCGTGTTTTGTCGCCGGTGCTGTGCGGAGGTCGCGCGCGCGATCGCAAACACCGTCGCGTAAACGCGGCGGTGTTTGTGATCTTCACCAACTAAGCTCTACTGTATTTAGCGGCTCTTAGTGGCTCTGTTTGGTAAGGTTCCGTTTGTCGCGGCCTTCGGTACTAGCAGAGACGCGCGGAAATTGCAACTGGAGCTTAAGTTAACATATTTTTGTATATCGAATTATCGATATATCGAACTATTTTACGATCCCCTTTGAATTCGATATATCCAGGTTCGACTGTATATGAAAGACTTCGTATGCTGCCTTTGCCGCGGCAGCTTATGCAACTGTCATCTTTACCGCGAAACGCATGCGGGGAACGCTATGTGCTTATCATCTTTCGCGTATTCCTTATAATCTATCATGTGGTTTTATACTCGTTTTGTTGTTTTCTTATTGAAACAAGTGTCAAAACTACGTAATAGATGATAAGGCGTGCGTGAACGGTGATGAGACGTGCGCGTACGTTTTCTGCCGACGGACGCGAAACAAATCCACCTGCGAGTCATATACAGCTTGGCTGTAAATCAAAAATATACATTAATTTGAAAACAATTTGGCGTGCGCACGTGCTCTGGTTTTCTGGATCCAGATGGCACATCCAACTTCGACGCACCCAAGCGTATTTTCAGTTTCTTCTCTACAATTTTACAATTGTAGCAGAAGTGGTATATATTATGCCCAACATGCTTCGCATACGTTCAGTATCGCCCTGTATTTACTTATTTAGTGGTTTTCGGTGCAGCTCATCTTCCATCGTCCAGTTATTGAAACCATATATTTACTTCCCAACCAAGCGTTTTATTTGTTAAACGAACTTCTTAGAATTCAAAACGCTACGTAGGTATTTAAACTGGCTTCTGGGCAATAAGTAGTGCGTCAATAATAGTTTATATTTTTATGATCTGTAGTTTCTGTAGGAATATTTTAGGCGATGCCTCATAAAAAAATCCTGTATATATTTATCCACTAACCCATTTTGTTTGCATGAATGGCGTTGATTGGAAAGACATATTCTCTAAAATAAAATCACGATCTGAAAGCATCAGGAACTTACCGCAGAGGGAAGAATCCTCATCATCCTTAACGTCCTCATCATACTCATAAAACCAAAGAGAAGCAGAGCAGTCAGAAACTCCATTGCAAACATCGGTACTTGGCAAGACGCTGCCATACGGACACTGGAATGGATCTTCGTCATACTTCAAGTCGCCTGAAAATAAAATAAGACATGTTAAGCATTTCTAATGTAAATTGAATTGTCTTCGTCGCCTTACTTTTAATATTCTCGTTTTTACTCCACACTTACTAGGACCAATTGAATATACGTTACTCTGTTGTTATTTAAGTCGGGAATCTACCAGAGACTAAGGCAAAACGAATAAGGAAAAGATTTGAAGTGGAAATAAAATACAAGGAAAGGAAACAGTCTGAAACTGTGCGTCTGTGTTTATTTTACTTCTTATTCTGGTACAAACTCTCGGGGTAAAACAAATTTGTCACACAAAAATCCTTTGTTGAACATTGTTTTAACAATAAACTTTAGGAAAAAGTACCGCTGAAATCTCCGCTTTCTTCACGTGGAACTTTACAGCCGAAGACAAACATTTCCTTCACAATAAAACGAACAGAGCACCCGAACAAAGACCGTGACCCTTTTGAAAGCCTCCAAGCTAAACGAGACAGTATTTTGAAGGAAAAACTCTTGAATAAGCATTGTCAAGTTTTTAGAGCATGATATTCAAAGTCTTCTCGGTTTTTAGAGCGCAGCTCTTAGGTGCCTTTTTGCGGCTTGAGCAGCATCACCGTCGCCGTCGGTGTAACCGTGGGCGCTGCATTAAGAAACGTTTCTCCGCTAAAGCTAGCGGGGAAATTTTCCGCTAAATTTAGCGGGGAAGTTTTCCCGCTAAACATAGCAGGGAATTTTTTTCGCTAAATTTAGGGTGAAAATTTTTCTGCTAAATTTAGCGGGGAAAGTTTTCCGCTAAATTTATCTTGGAAGTTTTCGCGCTAACTTTAGCGGGGGAATTTTTCCGCAAAATTTAGCTGGAAAAAATAATATCAACATATTTGAAAGCTAGTCGAGTATGGAGACGTCGTAAAAAGGAAAAAATTTCGGACATGTAAAGCGCATAAAGATGTTCATAAAAAAAAGAAAAAACGATTGAAATTTGAGGGTAGTTTGTTTGATTTATTCAAGGCGAGGTTGAAAATAGAATTTGAACGCTTAGTTCTAGCTCAACCTAATTTTAAAATTACAAAAAGCTGTGAAAATTTGGATGTAGGCACCTTAAAACGTAATTTGTGTAAAGGATTTTTTTTCCTGCCAGGGCCATTATTCTCGGAGCACAGGGAAAAGTGTGACAAGCGAAATGAGTGAGGGTCTTTTATCGCAATTCGGGGGGAGAGGTGCGTCAGCGAACCTTCATTATGGCTCTATAGCCAAATGAGTTCCCGTTCCTACACTCATGGATAAATTGCGTCTCGTCAAATAATTTCAGGGTTGACCTGGTCCCCGGTAGGCGAGTTGGAAGTGTGTTTCTACTTTGATTATTTGAGCTTTCTTGCTTCCTTCTTAGCCTTTTGGTATATTAAACTACACTGCTAGCAACGCAGTGTTGTTTTATTGCTGTGTCTTTCCTTCGTTGGCGCTTACTGAGCTGTTTATCTCCATCGTGTTCAACCAGACTTGTACATAACATGTTAGAAGTCATGCGTTACTTGTGTCTTATTAATTTTTATTGTAGCGAAAAAAAAAAAACAACTTAGCTACTTTTTGAGAGAAGGAACGAGTAGTGTACTCGTTACGTTTTGATGGTGTTACGAGTTACGGTGTTTAGTTACGTCTAGAGGGGAGCGCGTACAAGTCACCAAATTTAGTTTTCCCCTAAGGCAAAACGTTTGATTCATAGATCTTGCGGTGCTCAATCATTAAGATATCACCGTGTCAGCAACCACGATGGTGCATCAAAGAAAGTACATACATTTGTTTGTTTTTTGTTCCCCCTGTTTGGACTGACATGCGTTAACAATTGCTGACGACCGCAGCGACATTAAACCCCACTGATACTTCCTAATTCTTCCTGATTCTTCTGAACACTGGGAGGTGGCTACTGCTACAGAAAAACGATAGACTCAGAGTAACTGAAAAAAAAGTGTAATGTGCTTAATTGCTTTTTCAGCGAGTAATGAGTAACGTTATTTGGCTATTTGTTTTAGTAACGTGTATATGTCTGTGTACAACGCCTACTAACTGACCCAACAAACTACCTCAGTGTGTCCCTTTTACGTTACCAACTGGTGCCTATCGTGGGTAGGTGAGAAAACAAAGGATGCAGGAAAACTAGCCAAAGTGACGTCATGGACAATGTTATGCGGCCCTTGCTTGCCTCTCAGCTGGCTCTAAAAAGCTGGCGATGACGTCACAACGCCATTGACAGATAAAAGGTGGCTCAGAGGTTCGTCGCATTGCCTATGCATTCAAAATAAAGGTGGTTTGCGTTCAACCCTTCTCAATTTAAGCGCGATAACCAAATTCAAGGGAGCTATAGTAGCCTGATATTAACTAAGTTCTATTAATTCGCTTTAGTGGTTCGTACAGATAAGTAGTTCTGAATGCGTACTTACCTAGGGCCAGCCGACTGGAGGAAGTCGCCGACAATCGAGCAGCTCCTGTCAAAAAAGAAAAAAAAAGAATTTATCGCAAGTTGCTTAGCTCCGTTGAACGTTCTTGGTTTAGCAGTAGTAACCACCAGGCATTTCTTCTCGAGCTCTGCCTCCAGGACTCTCGCTCCTCTCCACCGCATTCATTCAACCCCATTGACTACACTCACCCCTCTTCACTTCACTACAAAAAGGAAAAAAAGAGGACCGAGAGTCGGAGCAGAAGCGAGGAAGAAAAAGGGGAAGCAGCGGGATGCAGGATCGGTTGCGGTAGCTTGAGACCGAAGACCAAGGTGTACACCTGCAGACCTTTCACCGTCATTACCCATAGATTCCGGGCTCGCAAAGCAACATCATCGTATAAGTCGTCCGTGGACCAAACCGAGATCAAGGAATACGCAAGTGGCGGGTACATTCATATTTGGGTAGCGCGTACGTGAAGTGGAGCGCACAACTGATATATCGTGTCCTTGTGGGTGAGGGCAGTCTGGCTATTCATCGGAAACGCAAATTTCGTATGCTCGTCTTTCTTTATCTGTTTTTTTAGAGTTGGTAAATAACGCATAGTTTCAACTAGCGGTCTCGTATTCATTCTATATATCAGATGAAAATCCTGACAACCCTATTGGCTCCCCTCCACCCCGGTGAATCATTGACTCCTTGGCCCATTTACTTTCTCCGCCCGGTCGGCCTGTGTCCGCTCTGTATGGAAACGACAGACTGCGGCCGGTCACGCGTCAATTTTTCCGATAAACTTAGCGGGATAACTGAATTCGTGTGTAGCCATGTGCCGCCATTTTCCCTGCTAGATTTAGCGGAGAAATTCGCGGCCGGTCACGTGTCAATTTTCCCATTAATTTTAGCGTGAAAACTAGACTTGTGCTGGGTCACGCGATTTCAAGGCATGTGACGTCATTTTTTCCGCTAAGTTTAGCACGGAAATTCGCGGTTCCGCATCTGGTCGCTTCGCTTAATTTGAAAACTTAGTCTAAAAACGGTTCACGTTTATTAAAACGTCTTCAAGTATGTACTTTGTTACAAGTAAAAGTCGAAGAGGTGTAAGGATATCTTTTTTTAAACATTTTAAGCCGAATACGTTTTGTACAGGCAAAGTGGTTAAGAAGAGCGTTAAACGAAACTTTAGGATTAGGGTTTGGCACACGATATTATCACATACTGTTGATAAGTGCACACATGTCGATTGTCATCAGTGGATGATTAATAGTAACGTTGGGGATTTAATCACGTGGGCACAATACGAAATTCTCAAAACCACTTGTGCGCGTAATGTAGAGACTTGCCGTGACGTTTTCACTCGCTCTAGGCCACTGAAGTCAGGTTCGTATGAACTCGTGCCGATAATGAACACAATCGAGTGCACAAAGAGGTTCCGTCAATCTGATTAGAGAGAGTGCCGTCGAGGCATGCGCGAGCACTAGAACCACAGTTTGGTCAGCTTAGCAGGGTACCTTGGGCATATAGGATAGAATCTCGGGCGTCACAGCAGAAATTGAGCGGCACACGAGGTTGAGTTTCTCCGCACACAGATAAATGTAAAATCTGTTGCAGGTTAAATATACCTGAAAAAGCTCGTCCCGCAGGGCTTTCGGGTCCTTTTACCTTCTTCCACTTTAGCGGAACGACAATAACTTGAATAGCTAACTCGCAGTGCCGAAATTTCGCCGTCACCTAAAGAAGGACAACACTGGGAATGTATTAAACAAACGTGTCGCGTTAGCGCTCAGCCTGGCACTCGTGTTTTCTCTAATTGTATACGAGGCTGAGCCGAACGCTAACACAACACTCGTTTTTAATATGTCGGTTTCTTTTAGGTGACGCCAGAAATTCTGCGCCACGGTTCGACATCTGGGATGTGTTCAGAGCGAACTCTGGAGAAAAGGAGACCGCCAGTCATGAAAGGTAAAGAGCTCTGTTCACATTGTACTGGAATATACTATATAGTTACTGACACAGTGAGAAGTGCGGGGGGGGGGGGGGGGGTGGCTATGCAAGCCGGCGGGACGAAGGGACCGGGACATCGCCGCCTGCTGCGATGTCCCGGCACCTTAGCTCCGCCGTCTAGAATAGCCCCCCCCCTCCCCCCCCCCCCCTCCCCCCCCCCCTCCCCCATTCCCACCGCGGTGCGCGTCTTTCGAACGCCCTGCCTCCAGCACGCTCTCCATGTCTCCTGCCCTAGCCTCCTATATACCGACAAAGCCTGACAGGTCAGTGGCAATCAGTTCACCGAACGACGTTTCATCGACAGATTGTTTCATCGATACACGATGTTTCATCGACAAATCGGGTTATCGAACGCTCATGTTAGCTTTTTTTTTTTTTCTGTAATGAGCTGCATGAGACTGCCGCCGCGAAGCGGCGTGGATGGATTGGTCCAGTGGGTCAACATCTTTGTAATGAGCCGCCGCAGACTGTCGCCGCGAAGCAGCGTGAACGCAAGCCGGGGTGGGTGGGGGGGGGGGGGGGGTTAACGTTAACCCCAGTGATACACGCGTGACGAATTGTCCCTACAGCGAACAATCGGCGTAGCGAGTGTCGATGAAACGCTCGTGTCGACGAAACGTGAGTTCATGAAAAGTTGTCCATGAAACGTAAGTCCGCATAACGTAGTTCCACGAAACGAATTTTGACGAAATGATAGGGACCCGACTGGCACCCCGCTGGCGAGACGGCGAAGCACACTTTTCCCTAGCGAACAAGTGTGTTTCGGGTCCTCGCCGCAGCAACAGCTGTGCGCTGACGTCCAAATTCATCGAGAATGGGCTCTTTGATGCTCGGTACTACCAGATCCTCGCGCTCCAAGTCTGCAACCGGGCACTGTATGGCTCCGTTGTCGAACTGCCAGGCCTTGTGAGTGTAGAGGAGGCTAGGCTCCTGCCGTGCTTTGGCTGCGTGCGTGAGCTCAATATGCACGGGATGCTAAAGCGTTGTCGAAGGTAAGAAGTTCACGTGGGGTGCGGGATTGCTGAAGCTTTTCGCTGCCATTCTCGCCTTGTCAGTGACTAGGGTAGACGACGTGAGGCTGAGGACACAAAACCATAAAGGAAGTCCGGCTGTTCCGTGAGCTCTACCTACCTGATTAACAAATAATTTCGTGAACACTGTGCAGCGCCATGTAGTTTTTTTTCTCATTGTCGACCCCCAAACAACCTTTTAGAGTCGATCAGTGGAGGAAAATTGGAATTGATCGAAAAGGCCTAATTCTTCTTTGCGAGTTTTGTTTCTAAAGTAATGACACCCATGTGCAACACAAAACCCACGTGATAAAAAAAAAGAAATTGAAGATTAGGCTTAATATAAAAAAGTAAGCACGCGTGTTCACAAAAGCTCGAACAGGAAATACTTCTGCATTATGATAAAAATAAATGTCTTCATTATTTAAAAAAAAACACACAAATTTTTGTATATTTATTACTGTAAGCTTTGTCCCTAGAAACGTGATAGTAATGATTCCCAGCATAATAACCCTTTCCGAAATTCAGCCTGGTCACTTCGATCACTATCATCATGTGAAAAATGGCATATGTGCCGTACTAATGGCAGCCTTCTGTTTACTGATGAATGAAGTTGAAGACGCTTTTTTTGCAGATACTTCGAGGGTTATACATTTGCGACGTTAGCACGATGCGAAGCAGGAATTGAACGCAAGATCTGCGGAAGCTTTCATTTCTAGCTCGGGCCCAGTCAACCAATTAGTAGTTTCAAGGTGCTTCAAATTTCCTCGAATTGTAGAACTTTATCAAGGCTGAAAATAACAAAATAAGGCAGGCGAGCTGGTTAAAGTTAAACATTTCTAAAACACAAGACGGAGGCTACAAAGCTGGGACAAGGACGATGCTTTCGCTAAAGTTTTGCTGAAAGACCAAAAGCCTTTTCATTGATGACCACAAGTCATCAATGGAAACGGGTGTTGGCAGAAATCAGTATCGGTGTTCTTGCAAAAATGTCTGATAGGAGTAATAATGGACAGTTCGATTAGGTGTAAGAATTCGAAATAATCAGTTGAGTGTTTTAACCAGAAGGGATGTGAAGTTGTGTCACTTAACATAAAAACGTACAACTCTTTGCAGCAACCAGTTCAATTCTCGAGAGTAAGAGAATAATTGGAAGCGAACCTTGTTGTGTTTCAGTTTCACTCGGGGATAGACGTGGGGAGTTTTTTAACACTTTTGGGTTTTTACTTGATATCCACCGCAGTGGAGTTCGAGGACAAAACTTATACGGAAAAGGAAGGTGCCTGTATAGGTTCATCAACAGCGTCAGTGGTGTCAGAGATGTATCTGAACCAGTTGGATTTGAAGATAAATCGAATGTTACAATCCATGCCAGATGGCTCAGTGTTAATTAAAAGATACGTGGATAATATTTTGGTAATTTCCAGAGAGAAGGGTCTGCTTCCGAGGATAAAGGGCCTGCTCACCTCTGCAGCACCGGAGTTAGTTTTTACGTGTGAGGAACCGCATGAGGGTTGAATGCAGTACTTGGATCTCAGGCTGCATGTGTGCATGGAGGACTATGTTGGCAGTACGGCAAAACGGAAGCAAAACCCTTGTTGCTATTTAAAAGTTACCACTATAAATTAGTCAAAAGAGGAATGGTCATGTATCTCTTAGATAGTGCCCTAAAAAACTATTTTCCTCATAAGGGACTAGGTTCAGTGGATAACCAAGTGCTTCGGCCAAAGGATGCTGGTTACAGTGACAGTATTGTGAAAGGGATAGCGAGGCGACTGGTGTTGAAGATTAGTGGGATGACAAAGAGGCAAAAGACACAGAGTGGCAGGGCAGTGTGTGTTCCGTTTTTTCATGGTGTGTCCCACAACTTGATCTTCATCGCGGGGAGGCTTGTCGCAAAAGTGCTTTTCACGACTAACTTTAGGTTAGACAATCTGACGCCCTTTTCGGGAAGAAAAATAGGTTGTCAGAAAAAGCTCAGTAATGCTTCAGTCGACTGCCACGAAGGCGTTGTTTATGATATTCCAATGCCATGTGGTTTTTCGTATGTAGGGCAGACCAAAATATGTGTGATGATCGATTGAGTGAGAACAAGAGAACAGTAAAAAATAATTCGCCTAACTCCGAAATAGCTGAACATCTTAAAGAGTGTGGAAAAAGTGTGTGGCTGAGTGGGATAGTGCAGCGGTGTTATTCAAAGAAAATAATTCACATGAAGAGTCCTCAAGGAGAAAATTATGATAGCTCGTGTTGTAAACTGTCGAAGCCAACCTCCAATGGTAATCGATGGTGTAACAAAAAAGCTTTTGCAATTGTAATCTGCTTCCTATTGAAAGTGGTTGGGATGTTTTTTTTTGTAGTTGGAAGTGACCTTGGCTATTGTATGGTTTTGATCTAGCGGAAAGGTTGGCGTATATGTGCTGAGGGCGTGGTCTTTTTGTTTCATGTGACCCTTAGACCCTCTCTTGTATTCATGCATAAACTCTTGCAAAACCTTCTTCTTTAAAGCGCGTTGGGAGGTTTTGTCGGTGCTTGGAAGGGATTTTGGCCAATGTGTACATGTACTGAGGACGTGGTCTTTGTGCTTCCTGTAAACCATATGATTCTCTTTTGTAGTCGGGTATGAACTGTAGCAAACCTTCTGACCATGCGCATTTGGAGGACGGTGTTGAGATGACGGGTATAAAAGAGGTATACCGAGTAAAAGTTTAGTAGCTGTGCTTCAGACGTCTTGTCTTTGTCCCCTCTTTGAAGCCTCCGTCTTGGGTTTTAGAACTGTTTTATCATGGCGTTTACGTGCGTTGGCACTTCGATTTGACTGTTGCATCTTTGTTGCTATCGACACTGAAACAGATCGAGAGGGAAATGTACAGTCAAGCGCACACTGTCGTTTGCCGTTGACTTGCGAAAGCGACGGCGCCCAATAAGATATGGTAGACTACAATGCTCATTGCCGCTATTAGTACGGCGAAAGCTATACTGCCATTTGAGTCATCAGATGGCACTGAATTTTGGAAAGGGTCTTTTCTTGAAAAATACTGTGTTCTTCCAAATATATTAAGTCCCCTTGGTGATTTTTTATTTAGATGAAAACAAAACGAAGCTAGATGATTGGGCTAATGAGTAACTTTGGATCGGTTTTTGACTGAAGAGCGATTTCCGCTACCTTCTCTCGTAAATCTCACGCAATGTTTCTTGGGAAAAAACAACACAAACTCTCATGTCATTAGCAACGCCGTTATTATTTATTTACACTAGTCTTTTCCATACCTTGATCGAATCAGTTCTATACAATTCAGACCAACCCTACCTTATGCCAATTTTCTCAGTGCACAGCTTTTTCAGAAATCTTCTCAAAAAGCGTTATACTGCAAGAATGGCAACACGCGCTCTTACAAGGATTATGTAGCTGGAATTTTCGTATTCTCATGTAATTACCTTTCTTTGGAGAGTCATTTAATTATTGTCAATTTGCACGGTTTAAAAGAGACATTCTTTCGAATAACTTAGGCACAACCACTTAAAACGCCCCAGTCCTTGAATTTTCACAGTTGCTTAACCAAGTAGTACAATAATGTATAGTAAACGAAATGCAATTAATTTGTCTTCATATCAAAATGTCAGACAGTGTTCATTATAATCTGCAACTAATAATGCTCAACATTAGTTTAATTGATTTTCTGCACGTTTATGTTTGGCATTCTCAGTAAAACTTCTATCTTCAGTTACATTTTTCGGAAAAAATTGCATAATCTAACAAAAGGCAATCTCGTATTAAGGGCAGATGCCATGCGGAGAAAATGGATTCACTTCTGTTAAATATTCGCCCTTTACACCGTTTTACCTTACGATGTGCCGCGATGGACGCTACGAGCTACACGAGCCAATCCGTAGCTCGTAGCTCGTCCCGTAACTTGGCGCTCGTCGCGTCGCTCCGCCCGACCGGAAGGACACGTGACGCCCTCCGAGCTATGGATTGGTCTCGGTGGCTCGTGGCGTCCTTTGCGGTCCATCGTAAGCTGAAACAAAGTAAAACATTCGAAGTTTCAGCTACTCATCAATATTTGTCTGAATGTTTCAAAACAATCATTAGTTTTAATGTAGCTTCTAAAGTTCGTGTTCAAAAACAAAAATGTTTGCATATTTTTTTTTTTTTTTTTTTTTTTTTTTTTTTTACAGCAAGCGTGCGAGCAAGTTTGCTCAGTGCTGAGATGGTAATCCAGGAGGGGGAAAGAAAGCGGGACGGACAACATAACGCGCAAAGTTAGGAGCTTCGTGTTGTCTGTCCCTTTTTTTTTCCAGGGCTCCTGGATTACCATATCAGTCTATGCCTGTGCGAAAATCTTTAGCAACCTACCTTTTTATGTATAGAGTAATGAACTAGCTAATTGTCTTATTTTTATAAAGTATGGAATGAAAGTAACGAAGCAAAAACTGTGCACGATTGTTTCCCCTTAGAAGGTAAATATAAATGTGTCATCATTTTAGAAACTCTTTAGGAGATACGTAACATTTCCAATAATAAAACTGAGATATTGCAATGCAAAATAAATAATTCTACTCAATATATCTTTAAAAAAATGTTTCTGCAATATTCGGTTATTATGGTATAATTTTAAGCATAAAAAATGTAGTACATAAAATTTGGTAAACACAAAATAGCGAAACGAGAAAAAAAAATCTAAAAGATGAAAGTCTTCTAAATCAGCTGGAATTATACGAAATATTGTCACGGGTGGTGACCAAAAAACAATAAATAAACAGGAAGAAATAAACGTTTAATCTGGCGAACTCGTGCCAAAAATAGAAGGGTACAAAAGAAAATAACAGAGCGTCGCGGGCGCCGAAGTCGGCTTAGCAGCAGAGTCGAACGCCGGGGCGAGACTGAGTCCGGTTCGCCACGCGGTGCCCCTTATGTACAGGGTGCGGCCGTAAAAACTTTCACATTTGGCACGCCTAGCAAAAAACGAATTTCAAACGTACATACCTGAAATTGGGCACACGAACGTCGTTTATTCCAAAGTTGTTTGCCTATTTTTTTAAGCGTCAACTCTGGAGTAGCGAATTATTAGAAAGATAACAAAAATGGCAGACGTGCATTTCCTATGGCCTATACCCGGCCGTTCGCCGTCTGCTATCTAATTCGCGACGCCGCTCCCAGATGGCGTACTGAACGCAAAAACGCGGGAAACGCCGCACGAAAGGCTATCGTCGGGCGAGATAATCGCGATAAAAAGTGATTTTACCGAAATATGTGAACTATTATGCCCTTTTACTTGAAATTTAGAAACTGGCGGACGCCCTCGTTTAATAAAAATGTGTTCTAAAGCAGACGAACGTGTGTCTTCATTTGTCGTCTGCTTATCTGTTGACGGGTCCGTTCCCGGTGAAAGCTCAACTTTGAAATCAAGAGTGCCGCTGCTGAGGCATCTTGATTGTTCCTATTTATTGATTTTGTTGCACTGTCTTCTGCAGTTATTATCAAAATATTTTCCGCGCCGCCCTGCGATGCCGCAATACTCGGCAAGTGTGTGTGCCCACGCAGTCAAGTGGTACGTGGAGCGGAACTCGGTGGCCACAGCACAACGAAAATTTCGCACTGCATTTCATAAACGCCCGCCTTCACGCCCAACTGTTTTGAGTTGGGCGGATCGTTTTGTGAGTGGAGAAGACTGTAAAAAGAAGAATCCAGTCAGTGAACGTGAGAGCCTACTGAAAACTGAGGAGCTCATTGAAGCGGTGCTTGCTGTCTTCGAGAGCGACCCGCAATTGTCAACAAGACGAGCAGCTGTAAATAAATGATCTCGTCGCATCATGGTGTCTTCTTGCTTGCATGACGATCTGTCAGAACTTGACTTGAAACAGGTAATTTCAACAATTGTTCATATATTTGGTTCAAATGACTTTTTATCGCGATTATCTCGCCCGACACCAGCCTTTCGAGCGGGTTTCCCGCGATGGATGGATGGATGGATGAATACGGCTGAGCCCTTTGGATCGGGCGGTAGCTTACGCCACCTAGCCATTTTGTTTTACCATTTAAGCTTAGAATATTTAAATGTGAAATCTATATTCACTCCGCAGTGCAAAGAAAGTGAGGCTATGAAACCCCCTTGCCATCAGTGAATAAGAAAATAACTAGTTTTCTCTCGATTTCTGCCACCATTCACTTAATCTTTGCTTGGTAATCTCTACAGTCTTGAAATCCACTCTCCCTTCGCTGTCTCTAAAACCCAATGACTTATTAAATCTATGTTGTCTTCGGTAGGCATAGGGTGAAGCCCTTTACAGTAGAGTATCAAGTGCTCAGCCGTCTCGTCCTCCTCTCCACAAGCAGTGCACACTGTATCAATTTCCTGGTACTTCACTCTGTATGTTCTGGTTCGCAGAACACCCGTTCTTGCCTCAAACAGCAATGAGCTTCCCCTAGAATTGTCATAAATGCTTTCTTTGGCAATAACTCTTTTGTTTAATCTATAGCTATCCAGAGCCGTCTTTGTCTGCATTCCCTCTAGCCACCAATCTCTTTCTGTGGCCTTAACTTTCTTCTTAACTGAGACTTGCTCTTCCGTATCTTCGCTATAGCCCAAAAACTTTCCTCTTAATTTCCTAGTGCGCTGTCTCCACTTTGTGTCTATACTCCTCATGTATAAATAGCTGAAAAGCTTTCGTGCCCATTGCTCCCCGTCCATTTGCCTCAACCTATCCTCAAACTCTACCTTGCTCACCGCTTCCCTGCTCTCAAATGATGCCCATCCCATGTCTCCTTGTACTCCCTGGTTTGGCGTTTTGCAATGTGCCCCCAAAGCCAGTCTACCTACTCCGCGCTGTTTTATTTCTAGTCTCGCATGCACTTCGGATTTCATGCATAGCACTGCGTTTCCAAAAGTCAAGCCAGGCACCATGACCCCTTTCCAAATCTCTCTCACCACCTCATACCTGTTGTAATTCCAAAGTGCTCTATTTTTCATTACAGCTGCATTTCTGTTGCCCTTACCTATTATATACTTTTCATGGTCTCTGAGATATTCTGCACCATCACATATCCATACTCCTAGATACTGGTATTTACTAGCTCTCTCAACTGTAATATTCTGTATCTTCAGCCTCTCAACTTCATCCTCGTTAAAAATCATGACTGCCGATTTTTCGCTACTGAATTCTAAACCTAATTCCTCTCCTTCCCTACAACAGATGCTCATTCATTCCTGCAACTCTGTCCTGGTGTTAGCCATTAGTACAATATCATCCCCATACATCAATCCCGGTAAGGATTGCTGAATTTGTTGGCCTAGCTTACTGTAAGAAAGGTTGAACCCAAGCCCACTCTTCTCTAGTCTATCCTCCAATCCTCTCAGATACAACATAAACAGCAAAGGCGATAACGGGCACCCCTGCCTAAGGCCTCGTCTTATCTCTATTTTCCCTGTCGCCTTTCCTTCCCATGTTATAATCACCTTGTTATCTTTGTAAATGTTCCTTAATAGTGCTGTTAGTCCTTCACCTAGGTTTAAGTTCTCCATTATGTCCCACAGGTTTCTTTGGTTCACATTGTCATAGGCACCCTTGATATCCAGAAATGCCAGCCAGAGCTGTCTGTTTTCTTTTTGCGCTATTTCTATACACTGTGTTAGAGAAAATAAATTGTCCTCCAACCTTCTTTGTTTTCGAAACCCGTTCTGTAACTCGCCCAGTATGCCCTCGCAATCCACCCATTCCTCCAGTCTGTTCTTTATAATCTGCATTACCAACCTGTAAATAACCGGTGTCACGGTTATAGCACGATAATTCCTAATATCAGACTTATCTCCATTTCCCTTATATATCCTACTCATCCTACTAAGCCTCCATTCATCTGGAATATTTCCTTTTGTTATCATGGTACTCACCACCTCCCTTAGTTTTGCCTTAGATTTAGGACCCAAATTCTTCACCAGCTTGATAGGGATACCATCTGTACCTGTCGACGTGCCACTAGGGACTCTTCATTCCGCCTTTTCCCATTCTCTTTGTCCAAAATCCGCGATGTCACAAACTGGACTGCTACTTCCTTCGGTTCTCCTATCTTCCACATGTAACCGTTCCCGAAATTTCTCCTCCATCACTGCTCCTACATATTGTATCGCATCATCTCCCTCTAATTGATCTCCCTGATGCGAGAGTATGAACCTCTGTCTAGCTTGCGTTGTTTCACCGAGTGAGTTCAAGTGCTCCCAAAACTTCTTGGCAGCGTTTCTATCTTTCTTACTTACATTAATCATCCATTCCTCACCCTTTCTCTGAATTTTCGCATTGATCAAACTGGATGCCTCTCGGCGACATGTTATAAAATTGACCCATTTTCTTTTTACTTCCGTTTCGGACTCCCCACTACGCTTGGAATACCTGTGTTCTCTAGAG
This sequence comes from Ixodes scapularis, assembly GCF_016920785.2. NCBI lineage: Eukaryota > Metazoa > Arthropoda > Arachnida > Ixodida > Ixodidae > Ixodes > Ixodes scapularis. The sequence continues at coordinate 118,909,030 of NW_024609868.1, read as the reverse complement.
GCTTCCTGACGTTTTTGTATCGCTTGCTTCACTGCTTTGTCCCACCAACTTTTTGGTCTATGTCCTTGCTTCCCCTTTCGTTTACTCTTAACTTTGTCTAGTTCTAGAGCAAAAAGCCTAGTTAGGCTCTTATAGGTCCAATCTGTATGCCGTTGCCCTGAAACTGCTGCCTCTATTCTTTCAACAACTATTTCCAACTCTTTGTCGCTGCAGAAAGTTTGCTTTGAATTATGTTGTCTAGTTTCAGCATTTACTTCTCGGACAAAATTCAGCTTAATACGTTTGTGATCACTACCAAGACTTTTGGAACCTTCTTCATCTATTTTCATTACTTGTAACTTACCATATATTTTGTGTGACATGACTACATACTCTATAGCTGAATGCAGATTGCCAGTTTCCCAAGTTATGTGCCCGTCACACTTCTGACTGGTATTACATAAAACTAAGTCATGTTTTTCCACCAGTTCTAGTAATATGCTTCCAGTTGAGTCCGTATACCCATCCAGACCCTCAATATGGGCATTCATGTCTCCCATAATAATTATTTCGGAGCCTTCCCCTAGTTCACTAATGTCTCTTGATATGCAATCAATCATTTTTCTGTTTTCCTCTTTAGCACCTGTCCCTGTCCATAAGTAAACCACTCCAAGGACTGTTGATTCCCCAGCGACTTTTCCTTTCAGCCACAAATGTTCGGCGCACTCCTTCCTGATCCTTTGAAAGTTCATATTCTTCTTAATAAATGCTCCGATTCCACCTCCCTTCCTCGTTCCCTCCATTCTGTTGCATTCTTCCCACACATAGTCAGGGTTGCAAGGTGGCTGCTCCATGTCTCTGAGATGTGTTTCCAAAAACCCATACACAATTAAATCCTCCTTTCTTAGTTGCTCCTCTACCTCTTCCCATTTTAACCTATTTCTACCACCCTGCATGTTAATATATCCAATGTCTGATTGTGCTGTTTTTTTATACCTGTTCTTATGTTTTCTCCTCTTTTTAACCCTGGGTGCCTTTCCTGACTTCGTTGGGTTTTCAATTACTTCAGTGCCCCCAGGGCCCTCCGTCCCCCCAAAAAAGCAGTCACCGTGCGGCCCATCTTATCCCCCACCCTGTAACCCGTGGCCTCACTGTAGTGAATGCCATCTGCAAAAGGGCGGGAGCCAGCCTCGTACACTTCTCTGTTTACTTCCATTACGTCGTACCGAAGCTGTCGACTCATACCCTTAATTACTCCGTTGGCTTCGACAACCCTCCTCTCCGTTTTTGCGTTCAGTGCGCCACCTGGGAGCGGCGTCGCGAACCAGATAGCAGACGGCGAACGGGCGGGTATAGGCCATAGGAAATGCACGTGTGCCATTTTTGTTATCTTTCTAATAATTCGCTACTCCAGAGTTGACGTCTGAAAAAAATAGGCAAAAAACTTTGGAATAAACGACGTTCGTGCGCCCAATTTCACGTATGTATGTTTGAAATTCGATTTTTGCTAGGCGTGCCAAATGTGAAAGATTTTACGGCCGCACCCTGTACATGCTTGAGCCTCTGGAATAATCGGCAACGCGTAGAACATTCGGACCTCGAACACGCCCAACAGGATTCTGGAATCTACCAGAATTCTAGTCTGCCGGAATAAACAAAAGATGCGCTACTCCCAGGAATCGAACCCTAGCTTTTCGCGTGGGAGCCAGGTTCGATAACCGTTAGGCCACGCGCGCCCTGCCTACTTGGCCTGTTGCGCGCGCGGCAATATGGTGAGAACATAGGCAGGGTGTTCAGGATGCACCCGTAGTCACGAAAACAGTCTCACACATTACTCAGAGTTCCCATTCGCATGGGAGCACCGCTACACAGTGCTCCCATTCGGCATCCGCATCGTGCCGTTTATTATGCAGCATTTGGCAACTGCTTTGACCAGGGAGGCTAGAGCAAGAGGCCTTTGGTGCTGGTCACACATCGATAATTTTCTTTTGGCCCGCCCCGACCCCTCGTATCTTCGTACAGGACCTGGTCTTCGTACAGGACCTGGTGAAGTCTTCGTACAGGACCTGGTGACCTGCGGATTCAGGATAACCCCGGAAAATTCCCACTTCACACCGACGAGACGCATCCGGTTCCTAGGATTCCTCCTGGATGGCCACACCGAGACCATTGGCCACACCCCGAAGCGCTACCAGGACCTCATCGGAACACTAAGGATTCTGGACGTGCCCCATACCATTTCAACTTACCAGAGACTTGCCGGACTCTGGGGTTTTTATTTTTCCTTATACCAAGGACATTTTCACGCGTTACGGCCACTCCACAGAGCAGCGGCCACCGGGATCCCCCCATCACAAGAATGGGTCCGGATTTTTTCTTTCGTGTTGACCATGCTGCCTGCCGCGGTCCCCTTCGTGCCCCCGACAGTACAGCACGCCGTTTTTTCGGACGCCAGCCTCACTGGACTTGGCGTATGTGCAGACAGCGGCAACATAGCCGTCATCTGCTCCTCCCCCTCGGGAATCTACCGACGAGAACTTTTTGCTCTTTTGTTTGCCTTGTTGTGTTCTCCGCCCCGTACCTTGGTATATTGTGATAACGCAGCGCTTGTTTTTGCTTTAACAAGAGGCCACGGCCGCACTTTGACGTACCTAGAGGCCCTGACGGCCACACTCCTTTTGACCAATAAACAGTCATGGCTACGCTGGCTCCCGACGGCTGAGAACCCCGCCGACGTCCCCTCTCGGCTCAACCGCACACTTCTCCGTGGGTCGAGAGGGTTTCGTCGCCAGGGGGCCGGGCCTACTTAAGGCTCGTCCCTCTGGAGGGGAGCTCAGTCGAAGGGCAGGCACCGAGGCAGAGGGTATCAAAAAAGGCTCGTCCCCCTACGCCCAAGTTCAGGTTTGTATGTTTGAAATTCGATTTTTGCTAGGCGTGCCAAATGTGAAAGTTTTTACGGCCGCACCCTGTACATGCTTGAGCCTCTGGAATAATCGGCGACGCGTAGAACATTCGGACCTCGAACACGCAGGATTCTCGAATCTACCAGAATTCTAGTCTGCAGGAATAAACAAAAGATGCGCTACTCCCAGGAATCGAACCCTAGCTTTTCGCGTGGGAGCCAGGTACGATAACCGTTAGGCCACGCGCGCCCTGCCTACTCGGCCAGTTGCGCGCGCGGAAATAGGGCGAGAACATAGGCAGGGTGTTCAGGATGCACCCGTAGTCACGAAAACAGTCTCACACATTATGTTGCGGCGTTTCTGGACGCTCTTGCATTATATACCCTAAAACATCTGCTCCTCCCACGGCAGTACTTTGGTCTTCTCGAGGTTTTAGCAGGCGATTTTCGCTTCGGCGGCAAAACCTTTCTTGCTAGTGAAGTGCTTGGGGTACATTGTTGTTAGCAGACTGAGAAGTGCAACGTAAACGAAACGTCGATTGCATTGATCTCGTCGGTTAGGCAGGCTTAGCATGGACACAGTAAACCTTCCCTCGCTGGCGTTGTCCTTTTACGTTTAGGCTGCCTCTCTTAAACTTATGCCCGCTTCGGTACTTACAAACGCGAAAATCGCAGTTTTTAATATTTCCTATCATAAATTGAACTGGCAAAACGTAGCAAATAGCGTAGTTCTAATTTGCGACGCTGCCATGCCGGAGCATTTTTGTAGGCTTAGCTGCTCACTACCGAGCCACTCCAAGCTAGTTAGACAGGCTTTTCGCAATCTTTTCTTCAGAGTATTGTATAGCTTCTTTAGATGTAAAAGTGGCATCTCCAATAATACTAATGCAAGCAAAAATAGACAATAAATACCGAAAATGTTTAAAATACGCTTGTTTCTCTTCTGAAACTTTGAGCCCGTTGCCTTTCGAGACACAGGCAAAGGCTTTTGCCTCCATTGCACTCGTCGAATCCGTTAGAACGCGGAACGCCGGCATTCGGCGTTTGGTTCCCGTATTGGAACCGTTCGACGAGCGCAATGGGGAGAGAGACAGCTAGCTTTAGGTCTACTCACTAATCCCACCAATCAGAGCTGGGCGTTGTGACGTCCCCTCTCCTCTCCTCCTCTCCCTCCGTTTCTTGGCGGATTGCGTTGATTGTCACCACAACGTAGGTTTCCCAATTAAGCTCCGAAATGTTGAATTCATCTTTAGCTACGGGTATATCCCAGAACGGGAACCACAGTCCCAGTTTAATTCTCGCCATCACGGACTCTGAACTTTCTATATACGCAATTAGCAATCAGTTTTTTTTTGGTGTTCCTAAGGTGTATTTTCTTATGGTTATAACATTTTTATTTCCCAGTTTTAAGGCCCAGGTGTCTTAAGCAACTATTAAATAAATAAATTAATTAATTAAATAAAAAGGAAATAAATGAGAACGTGGTTAGTGTACAGACGAGCTGGTTGATGTTTACCATGTTGCAACTTAACCCGAGGCTGGAGGATGAAATAGAACCTTAAAAGACAGTGAAATGCAATTTTGTTTAAAGAGCTTATTTGGGACCCGTATTCGGTTTCTAAATTTTTGCCGCGAGAAAAACAGAACTGCGCAATACTTTCTGTGTTAGACGCAATTTAGGTGGAGGTGGGCTACCTCCCCCTAAATTGCCCTAGGTCGCGCCCTGAAACGTAGTTAACTGAGCTCGATTTCTCGGCTTTTATTGGGTGGAGGGATGATTGACGTTTGCATTGTTCGTAGTAAAATTGTTTTTTCCGTGCCGCAATAGCATTTTTATCGACAATATTTTCTGCTTTAGAAATATGTTCTAGGTAGAGTCTTAATTACTTTTACTTTTCTTAAAATTACTTTTATATAAAACATTAGTTCGTACTAAATTGGAATATGCAGCTTCGGTTTGGGATCCTGGTCAAGAATCACTTATCTACGAATTAGAAGCGATTCAGAACCGCGCATCTCGTTTCATCCTTTCAAATTATCATCGTACATCCAGTGTGACCGCAATGAAGTCTAGCCTATCATTACCTCTTCTTTCACAACGTAGCAAAATGTTCCGTCTGTGCTTGTTTCATAAGATATATCATAATAATCCGATTCTAAAAGAAAGACTACTAACAACACCTCATTACGTTTCAGCACGCATCGATCACCGTCATAAAGTTGCCATTCCTTCTTGTCGTACTAAACATTTTTACGAGTCTTTTATTCCTAGTGCCTCAACAATGTGGAATCACCTTCCCGGAGCCATTGCCGAAATCCCCGATATCGAGTGCTTTAAAACTGCCGTTTCCGATATTTTTTTGTAAAGAGCCATAACTACTGTATTATATGTTCTGTTGTACGCTGTATGTTGTGTTGTACCTTTTTAATAGCCACTCCCCTCTGTAACGCCTCTGGCCCTGAGGGTAAATAAATAAATAAATAAATTAATTAATTGTTTTCAAAATTATCCAAAGATCGCCTTTTCCGCTTTGGACTGAAACGATAACGAACATAACTGCCGGTGCCTGCGGAGCTCTCAACGAGCCTAGATCGTCGAGCTCGTTTATTTTATTGAGTGCGAGTCGTTTTGCGTCCACCGAGGTGTTTAGAAGAACAATTTCTCAATAGTTTGCACAAACAACTGTCTCAAGTACGCACAGTCGGAAGCGGTGTGTGGGTGCGTTACACTCCCCTTTGCACCTTTTTTTTGCTCCCCCCCCCCCCCTAAAAACACTTAGACTCTGGGCGACATCTACCATACTTTCCTACAGAACGTACACAAACCTATGCAACGCCGCCCCCCCCCCCCCTTCCCAAAGACCCTCCCAGAAATTTCTAACACTCCCCGCCCTTCGCAGACTGACAATACTGTATGAGCCCTTGTGTACAATAATAAAATCTAGTCAGAATCCTCCGCACCGTTGTTTCGATTACAACCAGTCATATGCCTTGAAGAGAATAGTATTAATAAAAACAACCCCTTGTGCTTGCTGTGTTGCATTCTCTACTTTATAACATACTCATTGCTCTAGAAGTGGGTAATCATGAGCAATATTGCACATCGGAGGACGAAATAAGAGCGTTCTGAGAATATTAGTTTGTTTTTCTGAAACAGTATTTGTGCTATGATTAACAATTAACACAAACCAAAATCTGAAAATTAATTTTGATACGTCACCAAGTTCCCACCAGGCACGTAGCCACGTGGGGGTGGAATAGGGCCCGGGTCCCCGACCCCCCCCCCCCCCCCCCCCCGCCTCGAAATCTTCCAGTTTGGTGGAACCTCTTCGCCCTCCTCCCCCTCATCCATGATTTATGATGAGCCCCCCCCCCCCCCCCGAATCAATATCCTGGCTACGTGCCTGGTTCCCACCTAACCTGCACGAGATATCTATCCTTATCAGACTTTAAAACATATGTGAAATCAAGGGCTAAGGGTTGCTTAGGGCTCTTTTTTTCTATGCTGCAAGCCAACAACTTCACGAGCTCAAAAAGAATATAAAATCACTTACGTCCAAACACAAGCAGAATTCGGAGAACGCACCTCATGCTCGCTAGATGAAGGACTCGGAAGTGAACTAAAGGAACTAACTTGAACATTCGCTTTCCAGAACGTCTAGCCGCACCCGTGTTAAATGCACCTTCTATTTATCGGATTACTGCTGAGAATGGGACCGCCAAGCATGCGCAAGCGGTCGCGCCGAAATGCGACACCCAGACTAGGCGAGGCGACTCGGCCTCATTTTCCCATAGTTCGGGACTGTGAGTCTGCTAAACAAACATCACCTAGACGAAGCAAGGCTCCAGCGCTCCTCCCACAGCGTCCGGAGTATATCGAGCTCTTTAGACCGAATGGCCATTGGGCGAGGCAACTCGTACAACGTGGATGTAAAGGGATAATATCTAGTCACGAGTTCTATGTTTCATTTATATATTATTAAATAAATAGATCAGGGAGACTAGGGCTGGCCAGACGAACATATTCAAACAGGCAAGAAAGGAACTAATTTAAGTCAAAAGCTGAAATAAACATGGTGCGTGCTACTTTAAGAAAATGTTTTTTTTTTCTTCTGTTGGTAGCCACCGCAAATTCCACTCATAAAGCGATTCCTCACAACGTTTTTTTATTGTGAGTCCTCATACGTAAAACAATTGACTTTGTCCGTGGTGTCCATGTCAAGGCACAAAGCTGACAAGGCGCAAGCTGTTTTTTTTAATTTTATGTCCTTTATTTTGATATTTTGGGGGGCGAGGTTGGGGCAGGCGTAGGCTTACCAAGGCCCCGCGAACCGCACATGAGCCCCTGAAGAGCCGCGGTTTGGCCACCCCTGGTCTGGACGCTTTTGTACTTGAAGTAAAAAATCTACTTTCTCGGTAACTCGTGTCGCTCGTCATCAATACAACATCATCTGACTCTGTTGCCGTGCGTGAACCTACGAGTACTCGTAAATGAAGTGTATTATCTAAAAAAAAAGAAGATGGAATATGTTCAAGATAACCCTAGTTGAGGCAGTAGCTAATGAGACTGCGGCTAGGGGATTGCTCTTCTTCTCTTAGCGTTATCTATACGCTTTTTCGAGTAAACCAATAAGTGTGCGATTGCTTGATATGTCAATGAAACTTATAAAATAATTTGTATATAAAAAGTGGAGTTTTGAGAACTTGATTAAGGTGAGGCTATGTGAGTCTAGAGCATCAGTTTTTTTTTTGTGCGAGTACGATAATTGTCAATTTTTATTCAAGCAAACATCTCTGATGGGACGCTTATATAACCTTATGTGGACGCTCAGCTTATATATGCCAGATTATAAATAGATATCAGGCGCGCACGTCTTCATACAGGTTCTGGGAATGTTAGTAAATTTGATATCTTAGTGATGAATTAAAGTCTGTGCAAAATAAAGCAGCCCGATTTATAATAAACTATTTTTCACCGGATAGCAGTGTCTCCACCTTAAAATCAAGCCTTGGACTTCCTTCATTAATAAAATAAGCGCCGAACTAACCGGATTGTTTTTTCACCGATTTTACTGTAGTTCTATCTACTTCAGAAATACATACTGCTAATCAGCTCCTTACATTTTCTCTCGAACCAATAACTTGTGCTAACTTCAGTAATGCCGGTTGCATCATATCTCTTTCATGCTTTCTCCCCTAATACTGAGCATTACTGAACGAAACTACTTGCCTGACAAAATCATGTCCAACCTAAATCCTCTACTGTTTAAAGAACTCTGTGAGCATCTGATAATAATATGTTACGAATTTGTGTAATTTTGTTTACTTTGCTTTTCTAGTAATTTTGAGTCCTCTTTTAAACTTGCGTAATGTTTATCACGGATTCCCTTTTGCCGTCAATCCACCTCATGTCATGCTTCTGAAAAGACGTCTTTTAGGTAAATAAATAAATAAAATAAAATAAAATATAGAGACTGTATAACAGTGTTGCAAAACATTAATATCGTAGGGTTATTTCTAACCATAGCACATTAATGTTTTTTAACAATATGAGGTGGATACCACATCAAATTTATCAACAATTTTGAGATCTTGTTGAAGAACGGAGCGCCTGATAAATAATTTTATTCTAGCATACATAGGCTGAGCGCCCACATGAAGTCACATAAACATCCCATCAGATATTCTACGTAAAAATAACAATTTAAGTATTCTTACACAAAACTGTAATTAAGTACACCTAATTTGTATCTAAAGTGCGTTGTTAGGTATTTGCAAGAATAATAACCCTGACTGGACACGTTTATAATATTTAGGGTTATAAAACTAGGTGGTTAATAACTTTGTTTAACGCACTACTTCAACAAATGTTTTTTCTACAAGACCCATGGAAAGAAACAGGGAGTAATATTCCCAAGTAAAATGGAATACCCATGAGTTATGCAGAGGCAACCAGTTTTCACGTTTATGAATTGGCCTGACTGGACACCCACCTTAAGTCTAACGTAGAATGCATGATTTCTAAACATAATTATCATTATTATACAACAGTGACGTACTGTTTACATACATCGCTGATAGCGTAAATTCTAGAGGAACACTTAAGTTACTATCAAGAATGCTCTGTAACTTAAATGCGTGTTTGCTGTAAACGTTTACTCGGAAGTTTATCGCAACTCGCTTGTATATTTAATAATATATTTATAACCTACAACTGCGCTTACACCATGAAGGCTTAGGTTTCTTCATTAGGGACATTTACGCGATGTAGGGGGTCACGACCTTTCATCAAACGTTCGGCAAGTTGAGGCACACTTGTGGAGAGACCTTTCTTTCTGCGAGTTTAATTGAAAAAAGATGAGGAACCTACACAAATAGTATTGAAAAAGGAGGTTGCACAAACAATATTAACTAAGACGCTTGTCTGTCACCTTTCTTTTTTTTAATATATCTAAGTTTCCTTCTCAGTGTCATGGTTGATACATCATGAATAATACGCCCCAGCTCTCCTGCACGTTGATCATTTTTTAATTGATACGCTCTTGTGAAACTCAGCTCACGTGGTCATCTCCTTTGCGTTTCATAATGTTTAACCAGCAAGCAATTAATTTTTCTAGACCTATTGTATCTTATGTTTAGTGTTTGTTTCACTATTTTATTTTTTGTTCGCTGCAGAATTAGGTTTGCACTTTGTCAAATCGCATAGCCTGCAAATGAGCTTCATTTCTTCTAGACACTCCTGCTCTGTGATGAAGTAGCTCATGCAGTAAAAATATTTTTTGTCTCGTTGTGTGTTATAAACGATTACTTTTATAATAACCTTTGCCAAAGTATTTTTGAAAAATAGTAATTACATTTTTATGCTTTCGCTTGGTTGATAGGAGATTGCTTTGACGACAGATACAAAAAGTATCGCGCTAAACGTATGAAATATGCATTACAAAAGGAATTACCGTATATCGTATAGTAATTTTAATTTCAACAACGTAATTTACTGGCATCAATGAATGAAGAAATGAATGAAAAAATGTATGTGAAAACGCCTTTGTATTTTTATTGGCGGAATCAAATCTTAAATTCCCCAAAATTCGCAATGCAGTTTTTTCAGAGTGCACGTTATCTTGCATTGGCAGGTTTGCCCTTCTGTCATATCCATTAACTATTTACGTCAGTCCTTCTGAAAACAAAAATGGCATTATATAAAAGTTTTTCTAGTATGAGCGAAATTTATAGAATACAGCTAACTTAAGACAATACGAGAACTGTTTTGTTTTCGAATTCTGATGAACTGGGTAAAAAACAAACAAGCAGTGTGTCGAACCGAAAAAAATACGGGTTCGGTTACGGTTCAGGTTCAGGTGAATTTATTTTGTTCCGGTTCAGTTCCGGTTCGATTAATTCGATCCGCGAACCGGTTCGCGAACCGGTTCGGAAATTATAAATGACAAATTGCAACATCATAATAAATTACAAATAAAACATCTGAAATTAGCACATACGAAACGGTATACATCGTAGTGTAAGGCTCAGGGATTTCTACCAGGAATGGTTTCTTTATGTGCACTCATAGGTTACCTCACCGACGTTTACGCATTCGGACTTCATCTAATTGGGTCCGACGCAGTAGCTGTAAAATCCGCGACCTCCTTACAAACCCACTTACAAGTATAACTCGCTAACTATCCCGCCACCTCGACGTGTAAGCAATTGAAGGAACAGTGGGGAGAAAATATAGCTTTCTTTATTTGAACTAGCGTTCGGTAACTCAAATTAGACCCTTAAAGAAGTTTTCATTAAACAAGATACGGAATATGAAAAACACTTCACCGAACGCAACGCCAGAAGGACGTAATAGGATAAATATTAAAATAGAAGAGATCGCTGTCTCACAAATATGTTGGCTTCTAAGTGCCTATACGAAACCGGATGCATTATTATCAAACTCCACAGCTTTTTCTTTTCTCATTCCGATGGAAGCAAGCTTCAAGAACTCGCGCGTTCTAGAAACGTGTTATGAAATGAGCACACAGCAGCATTTAGGATTTACGAGATTGTAGGAAAATAAAATCCCGTAACGCAATTTTTTTTTATTTGCACAGCCTTTTATTTTTTTTTCTTCCGTGCAAGCCACGACCAGCGCAATACTGGTTCCTATGTCAAGATTCATGGATGCCGCGTTTGTCAAGATTCATGGAAGCAGCGTGTATATTCCTAAGACTGAGTGGAGAAGAAAAATATGTAAGCGAGGTGTGTGTCAGTTGACGGCACTTAAAAAATAAATGGCATTGATGGCACATTCATTGTCAACAGCGCGTGGCCGAACCGTTTTGACATGAGCCGGTAACCGTTATTTTTTTTCCGGTTCAGTTCCGGTTCGGGTTCATCGCGATAACAATATAACGGTTCGGGTTAGGGTTCAGTTCCGGAAAAAATACCGGTTCGGTTCCGGTTTTCGGTTCGGTTCGGTTTCGGTTCGACACCCTGCAAACAAGAATGATGAAATCTTTTATCCTACACATAATGGATATGCGTTCTCCAGCTGATTCTCCACATAATCACCACACATATTTAGGCAGTTATTATGACGTGACACAAGCTTTTGTATTCCTTTCCCACAAAAAGGCTTGCGCCAGAATTCTCAGTCATTCCGAGTCCTAATAAACTCTAAAAAGAAAAGAAAAGTGATATTTTTAATAGTTACGAAATGCTCTCTAGATACTTGTGTTCATGATTAGCGCACAAATATAGCCAGTTCTTATGACGTAGCTGAAGCTTTAGATGCTCTCCAACGTGACGACATTTTTAATGATGACCAGGCAGCTAATATGTTAAGTGCATTCTATTACAACGAATTCACCCTATCCAAATCTTCACACACCCGACGTACTGCTTGCCTTATCATGAAACGTTTATGCATCATTTTCATTTAGTCCCTAACGAATTCTCAAGCGAATCTTAAACATACCCCCAAACAGTTCCTCTGAAAATTATGGTATATCTGCCAAACGCTGGAGAGGAAGCGACCTCCTCTTCACCCTTTGCGCTGCTGAAGTGGAGCGGGGTGGGGGGGCTTTCACTTTGTTCTTGGCCTGCCACCGGCTATAGTCAAGACACTAGGCACAAAAAGCAAATTAAAGTTAAGACAGGCAACTGATCAAAATAATATTGGGGGAGAGGTACCTAATGATTGGAAACTAAGTAGAATTCGATTAATATGTAAAGGCAAGGAAGATAAGGATAGCATAAGATCATACCGACCAATAACAGTAACTTCGGTCCCGTAGAGACTTCTGATGCAGGTAGTAAAGAGAAGAATGGAAGAATGTGCAGAAAACATTTTAGGTGAGCTACTGGACGCCTTCCGAAGAAATAGAAGATTGGATTGATGACCTATATTAATCATCGCTCATTGTACAGAGGTGACACGAATGAGTAAAAAACCGTTATGGGTCGCATTTTTAGACATGTGAGTCAGGAAATGCTATTGGTACCGCTGAGAGAGTAAGATTTAGACGCACATTTGATTAGGAATTTACAACAGGCATACACAAATAATAAGGTGGTTATAACGTCAGAAGGAGAGGTAACAGAACCGACAGAAATAAAAACTTGTTTTAGGCAGGGTTGTCCTCTATGACCACTACTTTTTTATGGTGTACTTGAGTAGAATGAAACACAAACTAGAAGAGTGCAATTTAGGTTTTGATTTGTTATATCTAGAGAGAGGGGGAAAAGTAAAACAAATTATACCTGGAGTTTTCTACGTGGACAACATTGTGCTATTTGCAGTTAGCCGGGATAAGTTACAAGAGCTAATTAAGATCTGTTGAGAGGAAGGTGACTCTGTGAGCCCGAAATTCAGTAGTGACAAGTCAGGAATGATGGTTTATAACGATGAGAAGGTGGACCCGCTGAACATTCAATATATTTTAATAGAACACGTAGAGAAGTATAAATACCTAGAAGTATGGCTGAATGAAGGAAAGCAGTGCTTAAAAGAGCAGGAGGAATATATGCTAAAGAAAGAAAAAATAAATGCGGCAAATATAATGCATAGGGCGCTATGGAATTATAATCCACATGAGGTTGCTTGGAGAATATAGAAAGGAGTCATGGTGCCGGGGTTGCCTTTTGCAATACGGTATTATACATGAAATCTGTGGTCTAGTCAACCTTGCAGACCCAGCAGAAAAGCGTGGGTGGACTCCAAATGAAGTAGTGCAGCGTGACATGGACTAGGCACTTTTCAAGACTAAAGAGGCCATTAATAAGTTTAAACTGGAACGAAGGCTAGACGCAATAGAAGATACACGATGGGCTAGAGAGGTATATAAGCATCTACACATAAAAAGTGTGAAACCTAACCTGAAAACTGAAATTAAAATACCAACCGTCGAGTGCTGGTGTAGGGCAAACTGCCGCTGTGAAAAAGAAAGTAAAAGCCCAGAGAAAGATCTGGGAGGAAACAATACAGGGAAAAGAAGCTTTAACTGTGTATAGGGGAAGAAGAAAAAAGATAAGGAAGAAACATTGGTATGATAATTCACGGGGGAGCTTGTTGTTATTCGAGGCTAGAACGGGAGTATTCAGGACTCTGACATATAGGACAAAGTATGAGGAAATATATCCGTCGTGTGCCGTATGCCAAGGGGAAGATAGGACAATAGAACATGTGGTGTTGAGTTGCACGGGGATTGCTCCCGCTCTCCCGGGGGGGGCGACAGACGCTGGTTTGCAGACGAGAATGAAATAATAGATGACAAGTGCATTTTAATAACAAAGACGAGACTAGAAGCCCGATTGGAATTATCTAGGGAGAATTGAATGACATACAACTAACTGCCAGAGCTGGCCGCAGGTGGGAGAGAGGATGATTGGGATTCCCTCCCGCATAGCTCCGGCCCAAAGTCTCCATCCTGTCTCCTAGTGGGTACGGTGCCGTGGTAACGCCGACCAGGTTTGACCAGAGGAAAATTGGCGACTTTCTCGCCGGGGGAAAGAGGCGGGGGGGGGGGGGGGGGAAGTTGTTTTTAGTTTTTTTCCCGTATCTCCCGAAGTTCTTCCCAATGATATCCCACATTGCCTGGTGTTATGTTACGAAATTGCTGAGGGTAAGCACATTGGCAAAGGAAAGAAATCATACTTTTGGCTCTTAATTTCTCGGCTAGGTGGTGGCGCAAGCTGATTTCCGTTTTAAAGGGTACAGCCGTTAGCATCCATCCATCTATTTAAAAGGCTAGCCTCGTCACCGTGGATCGTCAGAGGAAATGGAAGCATGCAAACGATGCACATCGTCAAAGTTACTGGAACAACTCAGTTGGGAAACTGCCATAGAGCCTGCTCTGAAAAAGTGCCACCGATCCGTACTCAAGAACCGAACTAATGGCGATCGCAACGCCGCCATTTCTTCCGCAGCGGCCACCTGGCGGTTGCTGTCTCCATTGTTCCTCGCCCTATCATTGTAGCCTATGAATTTGGGATTGTTTGCGTTTGCGTTTGTTTTCAAACATAAACGATAATGGGTGCATGTTATCGACCCCTCCCCCCCCCCCCCAGCAGTTCTTCATTTGCGAATTTTTTACATAATTGCATTAACCAAATTACCATCCACTATCCAGGGGCCCTATGCGAAACGGAGGGACCAAGGGAACGGGACAATGCTGTCTGCTGCAAATGGTCAGCGGCGCGGCGCTGACTAATTGCAGCAGACGACGCTGTTCCGGTCCTTTGGTTCCGCTTAGTCCCTTGATGTAGCATAGGACCCCAGGAGTTTCAATTATGTTAATGGTTGATTTCAATTACCCCGACATTATGTAGTCTAATATATGTCCTATTTCGACCCTTTTCTCATCTGAAGCTAACAAGCTTATTTAACTCTGTTCCGATTTCATCCTTTCTCAACGTATATCAGAACCAACTGGGATTAAAAACCTTTCATCAAATGTACTCGATCTCGTATCAACAGCGTATCGGAGCTTTGTATCATCGCTAACATACCTGCCATGTCTCAGTGACCATACAGTTCTTCACTTTTCTCTAAATATCCAATTATTAGCGCCTAAAGTTCACATAAAATAGATCTGTGACTACAGTAGAGCTGACTTTACGTCAATTACTTGTACATGTCTGAGATTCTTGATGATTACTTCCCTGGGTTTTCAGAGCACTCTGTTGAATCAAAATGGATGTGGTTAAAAATGTTGTTCTGTTATTAATTGAAAAGTATATGAGATTGAGGAAGATATGATGCAACACAAACTCGCCTTGATTTAACGCTAATCTCAGGCGTCTGCGAAAAAAAAAAAAAAAAAAGACTGTTTCGCGCTGCCAAACGATCATCCACTGACAAACGATGGGCAGCGTACCAGACTGCAGATCAAGAATACACAGGAGCTCTTGCGGGAATTTTCACATCTTTATAATCATACCCTAAATATCATGTTAGCAAATAATACTAAACAATTTTGGAATGCCGTTAATACAAACTGTCAGTCTAACAATGTTCTTCAGTCATTCAGTGGCATATAATAGATATACCAGTAACTAAAAGAGCAAGTGTATTCAATGATGTCTTTAGTACGTCCTTCACAACCTTTTGATGTTTTACCAAGTACCGGTATTTTCACTTCCTGCTTTTTAGCGTGTTAACCCAGTGGCAGCTGACGCGATTGGTGTGGTTGGCATTATTAATAATATGAAGCTTTCATCCTGTACCGAAACAGATGGGATTAACAGCAAGTCCTTAAAAAACTTGTAATACACATTGTTCAATATTTCTCTCAAAACTTTATATGCAGTCGCTTATCCACGGCATAGTCCCAAGCGATTGGGTTGTTGGGAAGGTGGTTTCTTTAGACAAATCTGACGAAAAACTAAATTCATCCAATTATTGACCAATTTCTTTAACGAGTGTGCCATGTAAAATATTTGAACACTTCATTTATTAGCAGTGGGTAAATTACATTGAAACTAATGACTTCTTCACAAGTTCAAATCATGGCTTTAGAGAACAGTTTTTATGCGATACGTAGATGCTGTCCTTCATGCATGATCTCCACCGTTCTGTAGGTTTAGAAAGAGTTATAGACGTAAAGACAGGGGACGGGACTACACAACACATCAACACATGAAAGATGTGTTGTCTCGTCCCCTGTCTTTACGTCTATAACTCTTTCTAAACCTACAGCATTACCAACGCGCTCACTAACAAGTCCATCATTCTCTTGATAATCTTTATGAAACCGATTGTGTATATTTAGATTTCTCAAAAGTCTTTGACAAGGTTTTTCATAAACACCTTCTTTATAATTAAAATCACTTAACCCTGGCTTCTGTATATTAAATTGAATTCATGCCTTTTAACTAACCGCCTACAATTACTTATTGCTAATAATACAAATTCTTGTACTCTTACAGTCAGCTCGGGTGGTTCACAGGACTCGGTGCTTGGTCCGCTACTTTTTCTTATTTAAATTATTGACCTGCTGCAGAACGTTGTTTTCTTCTATCCGCCTCTTTGTTGACGAGTGCGTAAAATAGCGTAAAATAGCCAAAATATCTAAGACTATTCTGCTACAATCTTACCTTAATCGTATATCACTCTGGTTAAACGAACTAAACACTGACAAATAAATATCGATTAGACTGTCACCCGCTCAATCGGTATGCCATCTTAACTGCAATCATCTCGCTTCAGTGTCTGCTCACGAATATCTTGGTGTTCATATAACGTGTAACCTTTCTTGAAAGATCCATATTGAATACGTAATTACAGTGCTAACAGTATGCTAGGGTGCTTTAAAAAACAAATTTCTCGCACGGTCTTCATTAAAACTCACCACGTAAAAAACCCGAATCCGTCCAAGATAAAAAAATGCTGCTGCTGAGTGGTACCGCGCTCACTCGTACTTAATTGTTTTTTTTTGGATACATTCAAAACCGCTCAGCTAGTTTCATATTGACAAGCTGTCATCGCACTGCCAGCGATTTTACCATGAAAAGCATTTTAGGCCTGCCGTTTCTAATTCACTTCCGAAAAAATCTCGTTTGTGTCGTTTTCATAAAATATTTTATCAAAACGTTAAACTTCGTCAAAAACTAATTAATCTACCTTTCTACATATCCGTTAGTGGGTCTGGACATTTCATTGAACGCCGTTTCATCGAACTTCGTTTCATGGAAGCCGTTTCATCAAACACTGTTTCATCGAACGCCGTTTCATCCAATGCCGTTTCATCGAACGCCTTTTATCGAACGCCGTTGCAGCCTGCAATATTTTAGAGTGCAGCTCTTAGGCGTGCGTTTCCGGCTTGAGCGGCGTCGCCGTCGCCGTAACCAAGGTCATCCCAAGGTCACCCCAAGGTCACGTGACCTCCTCAGGTCACGTGACCTCGGGAGGTCACGTGACCTCCCGAGGCCTTGGGAGGGGTCGCGTGACCTCCTGAGGTCACGTGACCCCTCCCAAGGTCATCTCAAGGTCACGCGACCCCCAAGGTGACCAGCACGTGACCCCCTGAAGGTCACGTGACCCCCAAGGTCACGTGATCCCTGAGGTCACGTGACCCCCAGGTCACGCGGTCCCCCAAGGTCACGTGGCCCCCGAGGTCACGTGGTCCCCTCCCCGAGGTCACGTGACCCCCCAAGGTCACGTGGCCCCCGAGGTCACGTGACCCCTCCCAAGGTCACCTCAAGGTCACGTGACCCCCAAGGTGACCCCCACGTGACATCCGAAGGTCACATGACCCCCCAAGGTCACCCCAAGGTCACGTGACCCCCCAGGTCACGCCTCCCCGAGGTCACGTGACCCTCCCTCCCCAAAGTCACGTGACACCCCCCCCCCCCCCCCGAGGTCACGTGACACCCCCCGGAGCATACTAAAGAATGAGGGGAGGAGGAGGAGAAGGGGAAGGGGTCTACCCTCCCCTCAGTAACCTTCACTCCTCCTCCTCAAGAGCTGCGCTCCGATTCGGCGTTACAGGGAGTTGTAAACGACTTTCACTTTTTTTTATTTTTATACACAACTTGATCTAATTCTTTTTTTTTACAACACAGAGTGCACTGACGAAATAACTTCCATAGAGAACATATCCTGGTTCGAGAAGAAAGTGAAAGCCTCTATGAAACAATGACCCCTCTCCATGTCACATAAAACAAGTAAAAAGGAGACAAAAAACAGAAAGCAAGATGTGCTTTCTGGGAAGCGGGTAGTGTTTCAATATCTGACAGCGTGTACGTGTAGCCTTGGGTTATGTGAGGATCTGAAAGGGTTCAGTCTCCTTGGGTGACAGAGTGCACCTAGTGCTTCACTATTGCCTGGTGCGGGTTCGCCTTCCTAAGAACGCGTCCTGAAGATCATTCATAAAGAAAAGGGTTGGTGATAAAGATTACAGTGAAGGGGAGTAGTTGCAGTCCAAGCTTGTTTTGGGGACAAAAGAAAACAAAGAGAGAAAGAAAAGTGTGTGGTGAACAGCTGCTTATCTTGCCAGAAAATATACTCAGTGGGCCGAAGTCACTAAACATAGAAGGCAACACTAACTGAAAGACAAACTGATGTCTTCTTTGTAATATACCATGCAGCATCCGGGATTAACAAGCTTCGTGTTCGTAATGGGCTATAAAATGGTTCACCCGGTAAGGGTTCACACTCTTGACATGAAAATATAGGAACTGATATCTTTTGTTTTGCACGCTGGAACCCAACTGCAGGTGACCTGTTGGCAGACCCTTTGTGCAGCTTTTGTGTCTATCGAGTTTGAAAACTAAATATATATATATATATATATATATATATATATAATGCAGATAAGTTCAATCTGAGCATAAAGTTGATAATCAGAGTATCGTTATATTTTATTTCGCGTGCTCTCCTAGCAGAGTATCGTTGTATTATAAGCGTGCTGTCCTGGCGGTTAAATGTTTTCCGTGAATAAACCTTGAACTAAGCGTAAGGGTGCAAACGAGCTGGTGTGAATTGCACATTACTGAAACACCCAGACAGCAGGTAAAAACAGACGAAGACGCTCAAAAGTGTTTTAAGTGTCTGTTTTTTACCTGCAGTGTCATGGTTTCAGTCATGTGCATGAGTAAAGCTTTTCAGTAAGTCGCATACTTAATTCTTTTTCATTTCTTTTTATATCAGTTGTTTTTATTTCTAGTTATTTGACACCGCCTTCAAAACAACTTCACAAGTGACTACCTTAGTCTCAAAAAATGCAAAGTAAAACATCTATAAAGCACTGTTATGCATCAAAACTTGGTACAGAGTAATTCGATGAAACGGCCCTTAGCGATTCGATGAAACGGCGTTCGATGAAATGTCCGCTACCCCTCAAACATCGATAGACTGGACCACCTTCCCGCCTCGATTGCTACCATCACTCACATTTTGTTTTGTTTAAACATGATATTACTAATGGCACTTTATAGTTAATATATTACAACTCTCTTCCTTCTTCAGTGTACTTAACTTGAAGGTATTTAAAAAAAAGAAAAGAACAACAACCCGTTTCCGCTTGTTATGCTGGCGACGCAGGCCCCGTTTATCGAAACGAGGAGTGGCATAGCACCGACCGGATCGCCACCAACCGGATCGCCAATGTGCTACCATCAAGCCGACAAACCTCATAGCTTCAAGACACGACTGTCCACCATGGTAGCACCCGAAAGAGGTGCTGTCTATTCCGTTCCTGAGCTGCGAGTTTATGATGGAGCCTTGGAACACAGATTTCCTGATGCCTTCATTCTTGAAGAGCATCAAATTTTGGCGGCGAGTTTAGCAGCGATTTGGTCGTTTTGTCACTGAAACGATAATGCCTTGATGGTTTTGTTGATAATAATGTTGAAAAAAGTAGTAAAATAACAACAAACTTCCTCTTATTTCTTATGTAGCATAGCATGAGCGATCTCGTGCATCTGCACGAAATTTACATAACTGCCTGTAGCTAGAGATGCTGCTTAATTATTTCGAACTTGGGGGCCGAACCAAATGGTTCGAAAGCTTCGAACTTGCGAAATCGAACCTCGGGGATTTGTAAGTTTCCGACCCCAGGAATTTGAATCTCGCCTAGGTTTGAAGTTTGCAACATTTTTTTAACTCGGAAATCTGGGCCCACCTACTCGAAAGAGAGGCCTATAGATGAGTCTGAGTGAAAGAAAGCCTGCCAAGCCTGGGACGCGCAAGCACTTGAGTCTGGAGTTAGCGTTCCACTTCGTTCGCGCTCTATGCCTTGGCTGCGCTTTATTTCATCGAGTCTCAGCTGAGACCCTCGTAGAGACGCCTTTTTTAGCAAGCCGGCCAAGGAGGTTGGCAACATGTCTTCTTGTAGCTTTAATTTTGATATGAGCAATGCATTAATCAATTATTTTTTTAAGTTGTACCTGAGGAGCTTGGGCCTTCCGCTGAAGAAGAAAAGCAGCTGGAAGTAAACAGGAGGCAGCAATCCTTCAGCAAGGAATGGCATTTTGCCAGAGTGCATCGATTGACCGCGTCTGCGTTTGGTGCAGTTCTGATACAACAGGACAGGACTGAAAAGGGTCTGAGGGATGTATTAAAGCCCAAGGATCTGTCGCGTGTGCGTGCAATTCAGTATGGCCGGAAAAATTAGCCCCTCGCTGCAGAGCGACGTGCTTCTTTATTGAAAGGTGCTGGTCACTCAATTTCCGTGCAGCATTATGGCCCTGTGATTAACCCGAGTTGTCGTGGTCTTGTCCAGTTGTCATGCGACTTTGACTTTGAGGTGGCTTGTCATACGACCGCCTCAAAGTTCGCACAATAAGCATATATCATAATTACATTTATTAAAATGTTAATTAACAAGTTTTAGTTAATTATTCTGATAACTGTTATGGCTTTAATGCCGTCTAATATCCGCCGAGCCATATAAACAAGCAGTGAAAACCACATATAACTATTCCTCCTTTATTTAAATATTTGGAGCAGCTAAAAAAACACACGCCGTATATATGCTCATTTATATTAACAATGAATTTAAGATTATGTGTACACTGATAAATTTGCGTTCTTGAACTTCGGTTTTGGGAATCTTAGCATCTTTATGGCATTTCAGACTACATGGTTTAAGAAATGGTACAGGTTTGTTACAACTACACGGCTCTTCCGAAAACAAGAAGTGCTCTTTTGAGCGAGCTGCGAAATGTAGGGCGCTACTTATTTCTAGGCAATACTTTCTTTTCATTCGTAAGTTCAGTTTATGTCGCTGTTATTAATAAAAAAAATGTTCGCGCCATGGTGGCAACACATGTTGGGACTCTGGCCTTGAAGAAGCTAAAACAACCTTAATGACACAAATTAAAAAAAAAAAAAAAAATATTAGCAACAGCGCTTGCTGCATTGGAGAATTCGCAAAATAGAGGGGTAATATGACGGCTGTAGGGCGGCGCGTACCTGACGATCAAGTAATACTTTTCTAGTATTTCCAATCAAAACTTGTTTAAGGAAAAAGAAATATGTCTGTCGGGGTTAATTACATTTCTCCTGTTCACGTTCAACTAGCAAGTCTCTGTTTACTTTTCATATAACCAAGTATTCGACATTATTGTTGCATTTACCTTCTTGGGGAAACATCATTTACCGTGTTTAATTGTGCCAGGGGACGCTATAAGTCATAAAGGTGCTAAACGATGATGGTACTAATTACGCATCACAATGCCAAAACTGGATGCCGGCGTGAGCACCTTCCGAGTTCTTAGATTTACAAACAAGTGTCACATCATATTTTTTTGTAATCAATCTAGCTCACAATTATGTGACTAGCTCACAGGATAGAGAGAAAGTAGGATGTCACTAGGGCTCGCCAGAGCTAGAATGTCCGTAGACTCTCCCAATTCTAGATCTTCATAGACTCTCTTTTGAAGTTAGGACGTCTATATAGAGCGTTGACGCGTGATGCTATGGACGTCCTAGTCACCGTTTACGGCTATCAAATAGAGACTAAGCAGGACACGAATTCTCCATAGAAATCCACCCCCTACCATAGAATTGCATTAGAAGTAACAGCACGGAGGTAGCCGGTCCGATTTTAGTAGGGGCTTTGCATCTTCACGAAGCAGGTGTACACAAATGATTGCATTTGATTCAATGAAAATACTTTTGTGAAGCGGATATCGAATTGTTTTACTCAGATTACGGGGAACTCAGCTCTTGCTTGATATACTGATTCCAAATACAAATCCGCGATAAAACTTTGCTAAAACTCGAGGGCTTAATACAAGGGCTGTTGATGTTCCCGCGCCATGTTAGGATGTCCGTAAGCCATCTTTACCATCTGAAACAGCGTGTACAGCAGAAACTGCAAAGGAAATGAAGGTTGAAACGTACTTTGTTACCGTTGGGATTCGTGCTTCGTCGCTGATGGTACTGCGGGACACAGCATTGCGACGGCATCGCTACTTTCGTGCGAGCGTTAGCGGCTTTCACGTGCTCTTTAGCCCGCCGCAGGTAAGTTTCTCGCCGCAACCAAGATGGCGGGCGTAGTTCTCGGCGCGCTACGGGATGGCTCTGTGCATTTCAAATATCGTCTAATGTGACCAACATAAATACTGTACGGTTTAAAGAACTCCGTGAGCGTTTGCATTATGACTAATGTTGGTTCGAATTTGTGTATTTTTTTGTACTTTGATATTTATAATAATTCGATTGGCACAGATCTTGTATAATGTTCATCATGTATTCTCCATTTCTGACAATCCCTCATATGTAATGCTTCCAGAAAGACGCCTGCAACGTAAATAAATGAAACGAAATGAAAACAAAGGTTGCCAGCTTGGGCCTCAGTCATTTATTTTATCACGAGTTCAACAAGAGTGTCAGCTGCCGCATACGTTCTTTTCTGACCTTTATTATTGCAGACGTCTGGCCGTCCATCCCGAAGCTTCATACTTTTGCCTACATACATATTACAGCCTTTGGTGAGTGGCGGTCTTGCTGACACATACTGGAATGACTGAGAACCCAGGCCATCCTTTGTCGGGAGAGCACCCACAAGATACGTCGTAATAACTGCATTCATCTGTGCGGTATTCATGTGAAGAAGTAACTATAGACATATATGTATCATTTTATGTACGTAATGATCCACAATCATTGCCTCCAAATAATCCTAGAAAAAATTTTTATATTATTTTGAAGGTTGTGAATCGATTAAAAGTGGTTAATCTGATTTAGCGACAGCATTCCTTTAATCGATAAATTATTCGAGAAATCGGTTTCGTTAATTCCCATGCATTTTAATAAAAAAAAATAAAAAACATATTTTTTTGTTTTTGTTTTTGTCGAATTTGCGATTAACGACGCAATGTACAATTTAGGATTTTAAATCAACCTTGATGTGTAGTCGAGAACAGTCAAGAGACGCCCACACTCACAAATTATTACTTCAGCCTCAGAGGAAAAGAGGTTCGTTGATATTTTCCGGCAATAGCGAACCCCTTTGTTTGTTCACAAAAGTCTGTTACGCTAGACGAACATGTGCAGGGCGATTAACTGGCCGGGTCACGTATAACCTTCGCCAATTTTTGAAGTTACGAATATTTAACCCGTGCAGTTTACTTTAGAGCAAAGATTCACCTAACGTTTGCCTTCCTACAGGTGTCAACGTCCACGTCCGTGTATTGAAAATGTTGAATTTTTATTTTTGTTTGTTTGTCAAAATATAACCAATTAGCCGGTTAAAACAATTAATCGGGATTAAACATTACTCAATTAATCGGTAGGTTATTTCATTATATGCCTAGCCCTAATTATTATTTTCTATTCAGATAAGCTCTTCATGTTTTATATGTTGTAAGAAGGCAATCAAGCTTCAAATAGATAGGTTTTGCTTGGGATAGTACTTAACTAAACCAGAAAAATACGCACCTTTAATGACAGGAACACCGACGTGTTGGATTTGAGTTACTTGGTCACGCTTACGTTTATAAGATATTAAGTGGTATATAAACGGTAAAAATGTTTAGCCGCGTTTTGAGCAAATATCTGTGAGTCTTTAACAGCTTTAATGCAAAATCTGTGGACAAATACGAAGGTTTAATTAAGTATCACTTTATTAAGATCTCAAGAAATTACAAAATACGAATAACTAAAGTTTAGTGTGGCAGTGTAGGTTCAATTGAACCCTGAGTGGATGAATTACGACAAAGATAGATTGGCGGCCCTGCCTACCAAGAGGTGCCCCTCAGGAGATCTGTTCAAGCCAGCCACCCAAAATGTGCAGTTGGATCCTTCTTCCGGAAGATCTAGAATAAAAAGCGAAACAAATGCTGTACATGTTTCCACGGCACTTTCGCAATGCAGGACAATTTCAATAATAATTTAGGAGGTTACTTTGGTTACCTTAAGTCTTCCCGAATTCCTTTACCTTCTAACAAGATCCCACCTCTATATCCTTTTAAGTTTTATCTTTTCGATAATTAGTATAATATCGGCGAAGAGACAACCCGGAAAAAAATTTATGAGTAGGATTGTGTTAATAATTAGACGTGTATGTGCACAACCTCTAGGACCAAATCTTAAGGTGGTGCCCCAACGCTTTCCTCGTGTATGCAGTATATAACCAGTAGATATTCAAAAGTTACCTTGAACAAGCAGTTGACATTCCCCAACAGTTTTGGTTTGTTTTTCGTTTTTGGGACATTCCCATGATACAATGTAGCTGCTCAGCGGTCCAGCCGGCACAGAAGGACGCTTCCACGTTACAAGTATGCCGCCTTGATACTGAAACTTCAATCCGTGTGGTTCAGTTTTAGCTAGAACCGTCAATCCGGCTGGTTCACCTGGAGCTAGAAAAGAAAGCGTGTTGATTTAGCAATTCTTAACCGATGCAACCGATTTATGGGAGTCCCTAGCGATCGTTGCGTAGCCTCCCCAGTTGATAGAGAGAAACAGCTGTAGAGACAAAATGGAATGATTTTTGAACGATGCGAATCGCATTAACATACAAATTTCACTCGAGAACGGGAACATCAGAAAAAAGAAGGAAACAAGCCACCTATATAAGTGTATAGGTTGTCCCTCTTTTAGTTGTTCCAGTCTCAGGTTAAATATAGATATTGCAGACAAATGTCCTTTATATTTTACACTATTAGCATTCAAATTTTGTTTCCACTAGGTAATTGTCGTGTAAAGTTTACTGGTGCGTTTGCTGAAATTCACACGGAAATATGACAATGTTATGTTGACAAAGTGAAGAACACGCTTGACATATATTTTATAAATAACTACGGTAGCTCTAAAATTTTATGTCATGTATATAATGGCATGTTTCAATCTCCCATAAAAGCAACGTTTTTTGTGCTACATTCCCTGTTTCAGTTTCCAGATTGGGCAAACTCTAAATAGCAAACGCAATCGAAATGTAGTATGTTCTGATACTTTTAATGCCACAGAAATCTGTAAAATATGTTTTTAGAACATATATGTTTACATGTGTTTTCAAGACAATCTCTCTGACACTATATTCTGAGGAATGTTTTGGCGTAAAAAAAAAAAAAAATAGACGACTTCTCTTTTGACACGTCTGCCATGGAAACAAAGGTTAATTTTTAGTTTGAACACTGCAAACTTAATGAATAGTTATTCTTTTAATATAATTGACAATGGGGTTGCCAAACATTGCCGCTAGGAGTGAACCGATTTCTTAATTGATAGCTTGTTCTAAAGTACTGCTGAAAAACGATGTATAAGACTAATGCTCTACTGCACTTGCAACCAACACAGTTTTTTTTTTATAATTCAGCGTTTCTCATACACCTTCCTATATAATGCACGGATAGGTAGCCAAGATGGTAGGTTGAGGGCTTCTAGAATGCTATATACTCATCGGTGTAATCGCTAAAGGCAGCTGTAAGGAATGGTTTATACAGGGTGTTTGAATGTAATTTGAACATATTTGCTTTTATCAAAAATAGGGGGTGAAGGTTAGAGGAGTATTGTCTTCACTATGTATTTACTAGGCTCGGCGGACATTAGCTGAAGGAAATATCGTTATGCTAAGTTGACTAATTAGCTAAAAGTTATTAATTTTTTTTAACATTTGGTTTAGGGATCACGTTGTAATTGCAGTTTTCACGACGAGTACTATTAGAGGCCTAAACAATTAGAATAGTTTTCAAAAATCTAATGATTTTCAGATTTCAATCAATACATTGTCGGTAATTTTCGCCCGATTTCGAAATTATGCTCAGAGAGAACATCAAAATAATGACGCTCGTCGTTTCAATCATGTCATTTTATCGGCAGCGTGTCCTTGGTAGGTTCGCCGGCTAAGGAAACTTGTGCGAACTTTTTGGTGTAATTTCTAAATCTACGAGAAAACGCGAAGATGGATCGATTAATGTCTAAAAGAAAACAGCTACCTTTTTGAGCATTGTTTAAATTGGTCTGGCCTCTGATAGTAACTGCCGGCACACTGAAGTTCTGAAATGTCGCCTAAAACGAATATTTAAAAAGTTGATTAAGAAATTTCAGTCACTTAGTTAACTTAGCATGACGATTGTCCCCTCATCGAATGTCCACGAAGCTTGATAGCTATGTAATGAAAACATTACTCGTCAAACTTTCCTCCACTACCTACAAAAATCATTATGAATTGAACACCCTGTATATGTGCTTTAGAACCCTTAGGCTCAAGAAATATCCTCGGTTCGTAGAAACCAGTTTAGTCTCAGAACATCTATAAAGAAGATGAAACTTCGTAAAAAAACTGCCAAAAGCGTTTTTGTTTTGCGAGCGGCTGGCAGTTCTTTTTTTACAAAGCACTTCAAAAAAAGGTTGTGCGTCTGCTTTTCCACAGAACACTCGATTATCCAATCACCGCAACGTACAGAGGCAGCTGAGCGAATGACGATGCCAAAACATATGATTCGACAAAAAAAATCGCAGTCTGAGTTGTGACATTAAGCAATGCAAGCGTGACGTTTTGTACTGCTTAATGCCACGACTCAGACTGCGTTTTTTAGACTAATCATATGTTTCGACATCGCAATTCGCTGAGGCGCATCTTTAAGTTGCGGTGATTGGCTATCCGAGTGTTGTGCCGGAAAGTAGATGCACAGACTTTTTTAGAGTGAGGATCCCCGTCGGGCCTACCATAGCCCAGCAAGCTCTGAGCTCTTAAGATGCGCCCAACATCCGCTTTTCAAACATTAGAAATGTATGCAAAAAGCATATAAATCACCCATTTCAGAAAACTTCTAAGCCCACAGAGGCATGGTGTTCCTCCGTGTAAGCTACTCCTCCGAGAAAATGGTACAAGGTTCTGGAGCTCTACGCGAGGCCACAGGTGCAAAGCACGAAAGCTTGACGTAAGAGCACCGGCGCCAGGCAGGTTTAACAAAAGCAGTGCGACTGATTGAAATATTGCAGGTTCCAGCCAGACCCCCGTAATGCTCCGATACCGTTCTGTTGGATCAGAGCCCTACCGTACGATGGACCTCTTCTGTTTTTCTGCTCTTGAATCTAACAAAGGGGATCGCAATTTTTATGTAATCATCTCCGTGTTTTAGATAGGTAGTGGCTCTGTGTTTTACTAGGATATATGTACAGGAACACGTTGAACCGAGAGCGTCAGAAAAGTTTATAATAAGTGGCTATGCGCGTAACATTTAAGGTTTTCTTCAACGTTAGAAATCAAAACAAAAATAATATTAAAAATAGGTATAACATAATTTTTTCAATGTTAAATTTAAAAGTTCAGTAAATGGCTGCTGAAATTGTAATATTTTACAAATAATAATTAGTTTCCACGTCCACTACGCCTTCAGGACAGGATAGCAATACTTATTCAAGTGCTTGACCAGGATTAGGCAGGCGGATTCGGATGAAGCAACTTTTCCCACAAAATGTGAAAAAAAAAAACCTTAGGAGAACTTGTCGTATACTCTTTCAGACAGGTTGGCGAATTACGTTTTGCAGGCTGTGTTATGCACGTGGTCCGTCAAAGTCAGCGACAGATGAGTGCAATTGATAAGAATTGCCATAGATTTCTGGTGGCACCAAGAAAATAGCAGAAAGAACGAAAGTATATTTTCTACTTCCCGCTGAATCAAGTGATAAATCAAATATTCTCAGTTGAAAGTTATCTCTTTTTATTCTTTAAGAAGCCTCCGTGAGTTACAGCGTGTGCCCTAAATAATATACAAGCTTTTTATTTTTTTTCTAGCAGAAATGTAGCTTTAGCGGTCTGGACAAGGTTCCAAAGTTTTAGAGTATGCCGTTATCTAATTCAAAAAGTTCAAAGAGATTTTCTCTCACTTTTAATGAGAGAGTGGCGGCCGTTCCAGGTTGTTGACGTTATTCATTTCCGTTTACATGTGGACTTCGCCGGCAGGCATTTGCGCGTTAAAAATTTCCGACAATCACTCATATTTGTTTTTAAATTAGATAATGGCAAGCTCTGAAACTCTGGCATCTTGTCCGGACCGCATGCGCGACATTTCGGCAGAAAATAAGTGTTCGGCGGTGTATAGTTTATTTTGTGGGGGGAGCCGCGTCGTCCTGTGTACAGGGAGCTTTACAGTTATACTTGCGAGCATGGTGGAAACATATACGTGTTGGCACTATGCTGTTCGATAGGACTCCAGAAAACGCTTTACACTGCTGGTAGAAACTTATCAAATTGTGAAAGGGACTGGAGTTCAACGAGGGATATTCTTTGTGATCATTTGGTGTTAACGTAGAGCGTATATGGATTCGCGACTTTAACTTTCTATAGGCGGCTCCAATAGATTTTCGAAATGACAGATATAGTAAGGGTCAGAGATGCGTGATATATATCAATTGCTGAGCCTGTATGGCCTGCTTACTTTACTGAGCGACACAAACTATTTCTGCTTTCACGAGGAAGCTAGACTACTACGACGGATTTCCTCTTTCTCCCGAGAACAGAACAAAGTTCAGGATAATATTTAGGCCGTGAGAAACACGTTAAATGAGGAGCGAAACTGAAACTAACTTATATTTTGTACTTAATGCCTTGATATCTACACTCATTTCGGTCTCATTCCTTACGCGAAATGTGTCTCACAGAGTAATGAATGAGTTGAATAATATTGCCAGGTGAGATTGCTTCTTGTGGCTCACATGTCCTAGTTAGGCACTTAGATAATGTTTTTTTTTAGAGTTCATAGCTAAAACAGGGTTTTTCATTCACCTAAGAGTCCATATATAGTATGTTGTTTTTGTTGAGAAAATAGGAGCTGAATTTATTGCCTTTTTTGCGTGTTCTTAGTGTTCTTTTCCCACTATGATAAGTTTAACGAAAATAATAAACATCCGGTTCCTTAATACGTTTTTGGGTCTTTAGGTGACTCGTTGTTTATGCTCTCTCAAAGAGAAAAAAAAGCAATACAAGTGTTTGCAAAATATAATTACCGGTGACGAGTTTAGAATATTTCCACCAATTGCACAAATTAAGGCACGGTGTACTGACTATGAAACCCATACCAAACGGTGTTGACATTATAAAAAGCTAGCATGACACACTCATGTAAAACTGACAGTAATAGTAGATACATTATAGGGGGTACACTCAAAGTCTCCACCTTTGCGAGATATGTTATAGAAAAACATTTCAAAATTTGCCGCCAATCCTTTCAGAACAGGTATTTTGAAAAAATCTGGTGTCATTGTTTTCATAGTTATAAAATTTACCAAGTCATTTATTTTCTTCAATTTTTTCAAGCCGTCGTTTTTCCGATTTTAGCCTTTCCATTTCGAAGGAACGCTTACATGCTTGCACGTCTGTTCACCGTATCGCAAATCGTTATT
The DNA here is from genome assembly GCF_016920785.2 of Ixodes scapularis. Lineage (NCBI taxonomy): Eukaryota > Metazoa > Arthropoda > Arachnida > Ixodida > Ixodidae > Ixodes > Ixodes scapularis. Next base: position 118,879,367 of record NW_024609868.1, on the reverse strand, counting down.
CTCGGTAAACTGGTTAAACAGAAAGTTTTAGTTCCATACAGACTGCAGCACTCTATTGGGACAATGCATAATTTTGTTTGCAGGGGTGTTCAGATATGGCTGTTCGCGACCTATGGTCGCGAGCAGTTCCACCGTGCCTGCCAAGTGGGGGTTAGAGCGGTTCGCGCTCCCGCCGCGAGAGTGGGAGCAACGAGCTGGAGGCGCCAATTAGCCCCGAGAAGTTTGCGTGGGGCCCCCTTACGGCGAAACGGGGTGACGTCACGGCGAGGATAGAATTTTCCCCTGACTCGCCCCGTTCGCCCTGTGGAGGCTGTGGCGACGTTAGCTGTCGGCGCGCTCGATTCTATTCAAAGTATTTTAGTGCGCTTTTTTTTAGGCAGTGTAATTTTCATATGTGGCTTTATTGAGGTATGGCCTATAATGACAGGCGAAACTTCAACCAACATTTCAGGCATGGCTGAGAGGGCAGGCAACGCATGAATCACCGCTGGTATAGTAATTGGAGAAATATGGCCACTATTGCAGGAGCGTCACTGTAGATTTACATCTCACACAATCAATACTGCTGATGGTCTGAATTAATTAACAGGTTATGTGTACTATTTCGTTTGTTCTGCTTTTTGTACCTCTGTTTTTAAACAAACGCGCGGAAGCAGAAAAGCTGCATGCTGCTCAAGCAACATGTTTAATATGGTCAGGGGCATAGAGAGAGAATCAAAGGTGAGACAGCCCAAGTACAGAGGGCAAGGTAAAGAAATACGGAATATTTATTTATACACATTGCTTACATTTGACATTTGCTGGATTCGGATAGCATTTCAATGGCCTCCACAGGTGGTATCTGTGGGTTTTATCATTCCTCAAGTAATGTACAACAAACGTAAGCGAAGGTGTCTAGCCCGTTGTTAGTCTATAAATCGAATTGTCCTGAAGCTAAAATACCAGAAGCTTTCTCGCGCAAACTGTCACCCTTCACAGGTTCCACATTTTCTGCTACTAGTGCAGTATATATCACTAGACAGCCATTCGAACGCCGGCTAATCCTCCTGTTTTCCTCTGTCCAGCTGTTTTCCTGACTCCAGCTGTAGTGAGTTTGGAGGCTGAGGAGGCTTTTGGGGACCTGCAGCAGTGTCTCTTTTATTTGGAAATGACAGTTCAAACTAAACAGTGTATTTTTCGAATACACAAGGCTGCAATAAAGAAACAATGTCAGGGAAAAGTATGAACATTCCAAATTACGGTACTAGCTGTGCATATTTTTGGCAGTTTAATACATCTCATATAGGCGACTGGGGCAATTCGGCCGTTTTTTTCTGCTACCACACAAACTAATTTTCAGTAATTGTGCATCTTTTACAAAATAAAACATGTCTGCATACGTTTACGAACTATAAAATTAATTCACGAAGAAGCTATATTTATGAAAAACAACCCTGTTCCACGAGCACTTCAAAGGCCTTCAGACCCAGGGCCTTCGAAGCATCTCCGAACCAGCGCATGTAGAGTGGCACTAGCGGGGTCGGGGTCGCGAGCTAATTTGCCTACCGTCCAAAGGCCTTTGATATAAATTCCAATTGAAATGTCCGTAAAGCGAGGTGTAATATTCTCCTATCCCATAAACATGCAAGGAACATAATTCTAGCGCCTGGAAAACTTACGCCGCCGCTTCGCCGACCCCTCGCGCGATTGCCTTGTGCCGTGTGGACCGACATAGAGGTTCATAGGCGGCCGATAGCTATCGGGATTTCTAACCCGATTATAAAGGTAAAAGTGACAAGCACGCTTATCAAAGCTACGGAAGCACGTCGGTGTCGGCCTAACCCAGCGTCCTGTACACCGGGTAAATGAAGCGAGATCGCGTAGCGAGTTCCTCCCCTGAAGTCACGGTTAACCTCGCCCAATCAGGGCGCGGCAACCGCGGGTCGTTTGGTAGAAAACAACGGGATAAAAATTAAAACTACGCTGCAGTGCCTGCTTTCAACCTACGTACCCATAATCAAAATTAGATCAAACGCCCTTTAACCTTTGTTTACGACCAACCTAAAGCGCTTACTGAGCAAAAAGAAACGACTGTTTGCTAAAGCTAAGTGGTGAGGATTATGAGTGGTCGTCTTATCGCCTATTTTCGTCTCGGACTAAAAGTGAAATAAAGAAAGCTAGAAAGGATTTTTTGGCCCTAAGTTATATTAACGGCCTCCCAGAAAGTATTACGTCAGCAATTAGGCTCTTTGTCGACGATTGTGCTATCTATAAAAAAATATCTTCCCCAGCCGATCACTTAATTCTTCAAAGCGACCTGAACATAATCAGCGAGTGGTGTGTTACCTGGGAAATGAAAATAAATTCTAGTAAATGCCGCGTATTAACAGTTGCAAAAAAAAAAAAAAAAAAAAAAAACATTGTCATCTTTCCAATATTCAGTTTTAAACCAGGTTATTGGAAATGCACTATCTTATAAGTATTTATGGGTTCATTTTACCAGCGACTTGTCCTGGAAAACGCACATAGAGAGCACAATCGCAAATGCATCTAAGAAGCTCAGTTCCTTAAAACGTAACATTCATTCCGCTCCACAAACAACGAAGCTACTAGCTTATAAATCAATCATGCTTTCCAAACTAGAATATGCCAGTATTATATGAAATCCTCACCAAAACTTTAAAACGAAGCTCTGCAGAATAAAGCTACGCGATTCATTTGTCACGGCACGAGTACTCCAGCTTCACAAATTTCAGAGACTTAAAGAGAAGCTTGGGCTGCTCTTTAAGTCTCCCTTTAGAGACTCGCGGAAAATCGCTTGTTTATGTGTTTTTTTTTCTTTTTCTTCATAAAATATATTTCGACGATCATTTTTCAAAACATGTCTCTGCTCACTGGCACGGTTCCTATCTGCTAGACTTGATTATTCTTTCAAAATTGAGCCCATTAAGTCACATGCTAACCTGTTCATGTCTTTACCACTTTCTTTAGCCATAAAGGAATGGAATAGTTTCCCCAGTGATGTTGTAGTTTCATCTGACCCGATATTGTTTAAACAGAGATGCGAAGAGTTGTTTTTTTTACCTGCTAGTCTATGACGGTTTTTGTATTATTGTTAACTTCAGTGTTTGTACTGTTCCAGTTTCACAATGTGTGTGCAAGTCATTGCACGTTTTCTTCTTTTGTACAGTTTAGCGTTTTGTTGTTGCATTGGTGAATAAGTTTTTTTTTTTTTCAAGTTTCTCATATAGGTATCAGTCACAACTTCCCCATTTTTGTCATCCCCCCTCATGTAACGCATCAATAGATGCTTTTGAGGTGAATAAATGAAATTAAATTAAAATGAAATGTTCTTTGGGTATACCTGTTCGACCTTTCATCAGCATGCATAATAAGTATTGAAATAATTACAGTTAGCTCAAGTGTTACATATCCGAGTGTCATGTTATCGAGTGATTCATCATGGAAGGGATATGCTGAAATGATAGCTCTGAAGGATATGCGAGCAATTATATATACTTGTATGTATACTAAATTTTATACGAAGAAATTTTTGACAGGTTTTAAGACAAGTTAAGCAAACCTTTTACTTTACATTTCGTGCATTGAATACGCCTCAGTTGTCTGGGATCGCATCAAATTTACTAAATAGACAAATGTGAAAAAATACAAAATAATTGTGCTAGATTCGCATTAAATAAATATGAAGTCGGAGCGAGTGTCACTAACATGAACGAGGTCCTACACTGGGAGAAAAGTAGCGAACGCAGAAAGGTTTTTAGGCAGAACATTTTAGGTGATATCTACAGCAAAAAAAAAAAGCTATAAATTTATAGAAATTATTTTTTTAGAGGAACCGTTTTTATGTGTCAGGAAGAACATATTACATACACAACATAAGACCATATTTTTATCACACTGATACTTTCGCTTATTCTTTTTTTCCGAAAAAACAAACAAACATCGAAGACTAGGATATTTTCATGGTATGCGACCGCAAAAGGAGACAAGGGACACAAAAACACGTCAGACACGAACAGCGTAAGACACGGACAGCGTTCAACTCTGTGAATGTTGTTCGTGTCTGACGTGTTTTTGGTGTGTTCCTTGTCTCCTTTTGCGTTCACAAACCAAGATGTTTAACAAACACTCTCTCCTAATTTTATGTTGAATATGTTGCCGATAAATGTGTTCGTGGCTAACTTTTAAGATGTTCTCTGGTGCTCAGTGGTGACTTTTATGTTATATTGCACTCTTCATAGAAATACATTGCATCTTTGTATGGGCACCCTACGTCCGCTAGGAGTCGCTACCGATCACCCAGTGGAACGGGCCGCGCGCGGCCACAAATCTTGAGTCAGCGTATTAAGAGCGGTAGAGCTCCGCCGCGCTCACGCTACTCCTGCGCTTCCGCGAATGTGCTAGCCCAAGCAGGCATGCCGACCTTGCAACACCCACCGGTGTACCGCTGCAGTAGAGCTGCGACCGCCAAGGCCGCTTCCCCAGGAGTACGCGCGACGCCGCCGAGAGAGGCGCGCATATCGGCCCTGAGTTACATTTGCAGGGTGTCCATTACTTCCGTCACATTTGCTTTACAGCGTGTTGAAGCATTTAATTTTAGAGCGCAGCTCTTAGGGGCCCGTTTCCAGCCTGAGCGGCGTCGGCGTCACCGTTGGCGTCGCCGTCGGCGTCGCCGTCGCCGTCGCCGTCGGCGTCGGCGTCGGCGTAACCGCGCCCCTCCCTCTCCTCCTCCTGCCCCTCCTCCTCCCCTCCTCCTCCTCCCCTCCTCCTCCTCCCCCTCCTTCTCCTCCTCCTCCCCTCATTGTATCGTATGGTCCGGGCGGGTCACGTGACCTCAGGGGGAGGGGGTCACATGACCCGTTTCCAGCCTGTGCGGCGTCGGCGTCGGCGTTGGCGTCGGCGTCACCCCTCCCCCTCCTTCTCCTCCCCCTCCGCTCCTCCTCCTCCCCCCCCCCTCCCCCGCCAAGGTCACGTGACCCCGGGGGGTCTCCCCTCCCCCCGCCGAAATCACGTGACGGCCCGCCCAAGGTCATGTGATCCCGTCCCCTCGAGGTCACGTGACCCCCCGGACCTCTGCCCTCCTCCTCCTCCCCTCATTGTCTAGTATGGTCCGGGGGGGGGGGGTCACGTGACCCCCCGCTGAAGTCATGTGACTTATTTTCAGGAAACAAGCTGCACAAGTACTCCGAAAAGAGGGGGGGGAGTAGGAGGGGAGGAGGACTAGCAGGCATGATCATGATGGAGGAGGAGGAATATACCCTCCACTCCTCCTCCTCAAGAGCTGCGCTCCAATTCGGCGTTACAAGAAGTTGTAAACGGCTTTCACTTTTTAACGCGAAACCATTAAAGACCCATTCAGACAGTTGCGACTCCTTAGAACGGAGCTCCTTGAAACGTTTCAAATATCTTAGGATTGAGAGAACACACTTACACGTTTGCGCCATCTGTGCTGTGACCCTGGAACTGAATTTACCCACAGCAAAGGCTTGGCGGTACACTCTCAAGAAAAAATGGTGTAAAAAGGTGTATTGTTACACCCTTTGTCCCATATAATACACCCCAAAACTTTAATTCAACGTACAGCGCCCTACAGTCGAACAGACGGCCCCAAAGTTTACGACGTGCTTGATAGCCGTGCGGTACAACTTATTAAAATAGCTAATGTACGTCTTACCAGACTTGTACACGTTACTGAAAAATAGTAAGGAATTACATTTACAATTACTCGAGGCTAAATTGTAATTTATTACAATTACAATTACCCTCCCATAAGAGTAACTGACCGTTACCCCACAAAGTAATCCGTTACTTTCGTAGCGTTACTTTCAACAATATTGCCTTCAAGTAAGAAAAAAAGGGAAGGGGGATATTTAAGTTCTTATTGTTGCAAGCTGTTTCACTTAATGACCCTGAGTATTTTGAGCAATAGCTGGCTCTCGAAAGACTCGCCAGACATTTTGGGTTGTTTCTTACTCAATATGTCGACTGCTACGCTGAACACCCACTGAACTGAGGCACTGGATGGGACTGCCATATTGTTCCTCACGAATGCTTTATGCTCTGCATTGAGCTTCACCGAAGCAATGGATGTACTATTTACCTCAAAGATAGAACAAAGCTTCGTCGTTGCAGCCGCTGCTTGAGATAAGAGAGTTTTAGCATATCGTTCCGATTCCTCCGTTGCCCCCGATAACGATATGATGCATGCTCAAAGGCGGTGGCGGGGTATCGGGTGTCGTTATCGGAGTCATCGGACCGATCTACTAAAATGCTCCATTGTCTAAATCGCGAAGCTGTGGAAGTCATCATACATCTCGCCAAAACTAGAATAAGAACTAATTTATGTCCGTCTTACTATACCTCCATATATTACCAGACAATAGCAAAACATGGTTGTAACAGTAAGGTGATAAGTAATAAATATGGTTTAGCTCGATATTCTTCTTCCTTTGGTTTTGAAAAGGTCGAGCCTCGGTTGAGACGTTGGTGAATAAAAACTGTTTCTAGTATATAAACATAAGTACTAAAAAAATGACACTCATAACAACAATTAATTAGAGAGTCGGTTAAAACAAGGAAATGTAAACGCACGTTTGCCGTGTGTACCTTTCTTGGTGCCGTTAAAAAGCGCATGGAGCACGAAACGACTGCAGTTTACTCCGGTGTTCTCCAGATAGACGTCCGCTGATGCCACGGGCAGCGAACGGCAGAGTACTAAGCAGGGTTGTAAAGTACCTAGGTACAAGTAACTGGAAATCAGTATCTAGGTACTTTTGTTGTACCTGAGGTACAAACCTAGGTACTTTCATTTCTCGGTATCTGTATTTGTATCTTAGGTACATTTTTCAGTAACTTGTAACTAAGTGAAGCTACTTTTTACAGGTACTTTTCTATTCACTTCGTCAAAATAGTAGAAACTATAAATGTTGAAGTATTAACACACTACCATGTGCCGTGATTAACATTGAGTTGGGTAGGGCATTGGAGGCACTGATTTGATCAAACGACGTTTTAGCGAACGAAGCCTCGCCTATGATATTTCATCGAACTTACACTTACATTCATTTTAGTGAATGTAAGTGTTCATTTCAGCGAGCGGTGGATTAGTGATGCCGTTCTAGTGACACCAATTTATTTAATCGCTTCGGAACTCCGTTTAGCGAAAATAGCGACCTGCTTCCTTCATCTCAGAGCGAAATCGACTTCATTGCGTGCTTGGAGTTCCTCTGAGAGCTATACTTAGAAGAAGACAACTTGAACGATGTGCGCAGTTTCTGTTGCCCATATCTTGTCCTGGTGGTGGCACTGTTCTGCCATAAATACAGTATAAAATATAATTGCAAATAAATTATAATTACAATCGTAAAGCAATGTAACATCGCGTATATAACACAAATTCCACTCAATAAATCGGACTCAAACTTTGCAGTTATCAAAACTGAGATAGTTTTAAAGAAAAAAAAAAAGAATTCTTCTTCTAACGAAAGAAAAAAAATAAAACTAGGAACCTTAATGCCTTTCTCTCGTCGTCGTGAAGGTTAGGTGCATATGCACTCGACTCGTGCGTTTCTTATGCGGCCGACGCCTTCTGGGCCCGTCGGCGTCAGCACCGGCTCTGAGGGCAAGAACGTCAACAAGCGAGTTTCGGCGGTTTCGGTGTGACATGGTCAACAGTGGAAGCTGTGGCCTCGGTCAACCAATTGGAGCGTGGGGACAAGGCACGTGAGGACTCAACACCGATGTGGACATCGCATTGACACCAATAACGCACATTTATCGAAGTCGTTTTTGAGTGTATCCTTAGTATAAAAGGCTCTACTTCCAATATATTTTTACAAATTTGGGGAAAATAAATAAAGACAGTATCTTTAAAGTAACTGTACCTGTACCTAGGTACATCTTTAAGCAAGTACCTAGGTGCGTACATAAGTACCTTTTTGTATGAGTAACTGTAACTGTATCTTAGGTACATTTTTTAAGTAACTTTTACAACCCTGGTACTAAGTAAGCCGCGCTATGGCCCCACTCTAGATTTTCACTCACTCATCAAGCACAGATTATAAAGTCTACGTCAGCCACCATTATGTTCAATTTGTAAAAATATCTGCTTGACATGAGATGCGTCCTGCTGGGGCAAAACAGGAAAAAGGAGGAAAGTTATTACCATTTTCCAGGTGCTCGCAAAAAGCTGACTCATAAAGAGGGTGACTGAGATGAAGATAACCTGGCTGGAATTCACAAATAAAGTGGGCCAACCCTAGAAGTAGAAGGACTACTAAAGAGTAAGTAGCTTTTAAAACAGGGTCAAATAAGGTGAAAGAGGCAGAAAAAAAAATGAATCCTGTTTTCTAAGAAACGATGAGAAGTGTGCAGCAACGAACGAGGATGCTTGTGGCAATAACACCTTCACATATTATCACATCTCTTTTAGTGGATTTTAGGGCAGACGGAGCGTTGTCACGTGTTGTGATATTATGACAATTGTCGTAGTCACTATGTTTCTTCAAGACTATGTTTCTTCAAGACTGGACCACACATGCAAGATTGCCCGACCCAAGACCAAATCTACAGCCCATCAGCATTCATTTCTACCCGACACTATTGTGGACTGGAATGGCCTTCCCGATAACATCGTCACCATCGCAGATAACACCAAGTTTCGTTTGCCTCGCACTTAACCACCACTCCCCTCTGTAATGCCCCTTGGGGCCCTGATGGTATTTGTAAATAAATAAATAAATAAACCGAGAAAGACACTGTTAATTATTTTCTGTGCACTTACCACCTCGAGCTTCTCGAAGAGGAACACAATCACTTGGTGTCCTCCTCTCCGCGTCTTAGATCGCAAAGAAAAAACAAAGGGACTAAAAAAAGCGGATATAATTTGCCCCCCCCCCCCCTCTCCTTTTTTTTGTAGAAATGTTTATTTGGATTTTTTGACATTGAAGTTAGGATCTAAGAAAAAATAGATTCAAGGGCTTGGTGTTGCAAAAAAAAAAAAAAAGGCTTTGCGTAACTGAAAAAAAGAGTGCCAGGCCTCCCTTTCCGCTGGTCAATTCGCGTGAGTGTCACTGCGCTCGATTTTACCTAAATAAAAACAATCCTTTCTTTAGAAAAGAGGGGGGGGGGGGGGGTTGGTCTTGAAACAAAATGTAATTATTCCGTTACTAAATTACTGATAAATGTACGGCATTACAAGTAATTTCGTCACTTGTAACGGATTACGTACTAGTCTGCGTCTTACTGACTACAAAAAAAAAAAAAATAAAAAAATAATAATCGTTTTTTTTTTGGCCTTACTGTAAAAACTCGGTGTCTTCTTTCTGTGGTCTTTGATACCTACTTTAGGTATTTAAAAAGTTATATCGCACCGTTAACAAGACTATAGGGCGCTGTACGTCGAATTGAAGGTTTGGGGTGTGTTATATGGGACAAAGGGTGTAAGAATACATCCTTTTACATCCCCTTTTTTTAAGTGTACTTTCGAAGTCAAATGTACGTACTACTTATGAGGAAGGTTCGTTGACAACATTGAGAAAAAAGGTTCATGCCAAAAACCATATAATGACGCGGGAAAGAAAGAGAAACTATACGGGACCTCAAGGTTTCCACTGCTTCCCGATAGGTGGTGTCAGTACGTCCTCTCGTCCTAAAAGATATTAAAAGGTCCCGATGCACTAGCTCCTAAGAAGTCGCAAGTGTGTGAACGGGCCTTAATTGTCCCATAGAGCGAACCGGCGTTTTCAGCTTTTGAAGCCGCGCCAAACGGCACCTCAATTTCCCTGTCCCATGAAGCGAAGCCTGTAGTCAGTAGCAGCGAATTGATGGAAAACTCCCATTGGCTGGCGCGCGACATAGTTCCAAGGAACGCCACTACACAGAGAAGCCCTATCCATGGCGCTGCGGCCCGGCCGCTGGTAAAAGGGAAAGGGTGGCCGGGCTCTGCAGAGCGGCCTGCCGCAGAGCCCGCCCAGGCAGCGTACGCAGAGGTCGGTCGGCCGGACTCAGCGCGGCGTGCAGCTTGTAGGAATACACTACGCATACGAATGCTTTCGCACTCCTACACGTTAGCAGTCTCAAGTCTTTTCGTAGTTTTTTGTTGTGTAGTTTATGTTCAGGTTCTTTATATGACCTGACTCGCACCCATGATTAAACGTTTCTCAGTGATATTGCGCAGCAAAGCAAACCAACTTGTCGCGGCCGCTGAGGTGGCTTATCACTTTAGTTCGCCAGTCACCGAACGCCGATTGCAATCAGCTCCGGCGTGCTGTGACGCAAAAGCGACGCTAATTTCGTCATTGACACGTGACCCTCCGGCGTCAAATGATGGCTGCCATTCCGGCGGGCATCGCGCGCTTGGTTTCGGCATGGACAGATTTCCAGAAGACAACTTGACAATGGATAATTCTTGCTGTGTGCTCGATCCAGGATTTTTAAAAGCTGGGCTGGCCTTCAGCAATGAATGATTGCTTTCATTTTTCAATATGAACATGCTCCCTAAAGCGTCGAATTAAAAAGTAATACGTGATTTTTTGTTATTCAGCCATTTCTTTTACACTATCTCTTGAAGATAATGTCCGTCTGGCCGTATAACTCACTCGCACAGACTGCATTTTGTGCATCTTCCACTGCTTTTTCTCCAATTTGTATTCGGTAAAAAAAAACAATAAACCGCCCATATGTACTTTACGTCAGCTTTGCCTATTCATTCTGACGTGTGTCAGAATCTTCAGCTACACGTCTTTTTCTAAAATAATTAAACAGCGTCTCTGCTGCGCGACGCGGGGAAGTTTATGTTATGTTACTTGACGTCACGTGACCCATACGCACATTCGAGTTAGCTGCTAAAAAGTGACAAAAATTTGATAATATCTATGTTGTTTGACTCTTCGAAACGACTGAGAAATAAATTGAAACGGTCACTCTCATGCCATGTGTTAAAAGAATTTAGAGATAAAGGTCGCTGCAAGTTTTTTTCTTTATCTTCCTTTTTTCGTTCTTCAACGTAATAAGCTAGCATCATCCAGCTCAGTTAGCCTCGTCGTTTTTTTTTTTAAATAACCGATTTTCTCCCTCTCTCTATTTATCTTTGTCAAAACTGCAACCTGGTATTTTAACAAAGACGACAGAATAAATAACACACTTAGGAGCAAAGGACGACGGACACTTCATCGTTCAACTCGGAACAACACAAGTACAGTCAATCTCCTAGCGGAATCTTTCTGAACCCACCCCTGACCGGAATCATAAAATAAAGAAGAAGAAAAAAAAAAAGAATAAAGCGAGTGAAGGGAGCGTTTTCATAAATACAGGATGAAGGGGGACAAAAAAAGGAGTGACAGATGTTGCATTGTCGGATGGAAGATGAAATGCAATTATGCCAAATCCGGGAAAAATAATTCTATCTTATCCGTAGTTAAAATGATAGAAGGCGCCGAAACATTAATAATAATTGAGTTCATGCTGAAGGATTCTATAATTTATCTGCAAATCCTCATTAAACAATAATATTTCGACGCCTTCAATCATTTTAACTAAGGATGAGATAGAATTCCTAACTCCGCAGTTGGCATAATGGTATTTCATCTTCCATCCGACAATTAAATTTTTTGTCACTCTTATATAGTTTACATCATACGGACTGACTTTAAAATCTGGTTTCGCATTTGCGATCGAGTGTAGCAGTGCGTGTTGCAAACGGATTCACCGGCTTTTGACGAGAAATCTCACTTGCGCCACCTTTAAGCAGTCTCCGATTTTAACTAGACTAAACGTTTTGCAATAATTCCGACATAACATCTACGCACTTTCTATAAGAAGCGCTCGCTTATGACTCTGTCAGCTATATTTAAAGCCCCTAGTGAAAAAAAAACAACAACAACAAAACAGTGCGTAATACCTTAGGCTTTACACATATATCCAAGGTGTTTCAGGACTACCCGATAGATGGCGCCAGTGTGTTCTCTCGTCGTAGGCGGTCACAAGTGGCTGCAACGCACCCGCCACACTCAAATGACCTGTGTGAATGAGCCCTAGCCTCTCTTTATCTGAAGTTTACATCAGGCTTGTCACCAAGCCACACATACAATCTCCCAGGGTGTAAGATGGGCAGGTAAGGGGGAAACGATCACTGAAACCTGACGCAGCGGTGCGACCTGATTGTGCCCTCCTGTCGGCTTCCACTCGGCAGGCAGCTCCGCCCTACGATAGATGGGGCAGCGGTATACGCAAGACGATGGAATTGGGTTTGTATGGAGCTCTGTGAGAGTGGTCTCTCTATTTCCGCCTGATGACGTCATAGATGTGTCACGCTTTCGCCGCTCACGATCTTGGCGGCGTCCCAACAGCTGTAGTGCCTGCGGCAGACGCCTGTTCCGCTGCAGGTCGCTCTCTAGTGCGGCAGTCCGCGGAAATTTCGGCAGTCAGAAGTTGGGACGCTGCGACGATAGCGACACTCGCGGTCCCTCGTGCTTTTCGCCAGCTTTTCTACGCCCAAGCGCCAGAATCGCGACGTTCGACGGCGCGATACTCCTTTTTTCGAGTGACGTCAATTGTTGCCGTTTCTGGACCACGTTTAGTGTATTAACGGGATAGGACGCTAAATGCACCAGTCGGAGGCGCGCTCCAGGCACCATAGTTTCGGTGCCGGACGCGCTTGGAGCAGACGAGTTTGATGGCAGCAGACTTAATTTCCATTTTTCGCCATGTTTTGGAGTCTGGGGACGGTCAAGATTATTGATGTATGGGCCGCTACTGCGGTGTTCCGAACTGTCGGTCGAGTTACCACCCAAGAAAGAAAAAAAAAAGCGGTGGTATTCAACGCGGGCGATGTTCAGTTCGGGTGTCTGTCGTCTTGTGCACAGCGTGACCGCCGTGTAGTGTGACGGCGTACCGCTGGTGTCAAATGACGTCGAATTAAAACCGACCTTGCTTGCACGTAAACAGCGGAAACGGATAAGCTAGATCGCCGAACACATCCACAACATGGAATGGAATCGACGCCGCCGACGCATTCACGACACGCCTCAGCTCCTCAGCTCCTGGCCTTGCTTTTGTCACGCTGCGCGCCCCCTTGATTCCTCTAGCTTGTAAGGGAAAGCTACAGATAAAACAGAACCTATATATTAAATATATTATTAGTTTGCTCGATTAAACTCGCCTAGTTAATGCACAATTTATGTAATACTGTGCCAGTGAGTCGGGTTGCTGCGAAAAAAGGAGGGTATTTCGTTTTCCCCTTCTTACCCTGGCGCCATCCATGTATAGAGTACAGCGAACGTTCCTGAAGCGGGTACAAAATCAGGTCTCCAATTGTCTCTCGTTTTCCCACCTGCCTATATTATACACTGGTCTCTCCATTCCCCGAACGTCCTATGGTCGCCGCCATTTTAGGGCTTGGTGCAGTGTGGTTGCCACTGATGGTTGTTGGTTGCGGTAAAAAATTCGGGCAGAAACATCTACGTTCCTGTCGAATTAAGTGATTAGTTGCAGACAGAATTAAAAGAGCCGGGAAGGGTGACTTGTAAATTTTCCCGCTAAATACAGCTGGTACACGGAATTTGCTTGCAGGTCACGTGATATCAAGCCATCTGGCGTCATTTTTCCCGGTAAATTTAAGTGGGGAAACTGATTAAAAAAAATCATGTGACGACAATTTTTTCGCTAAATCTAGCAGTTATTGAATTCGTGCATACATCATGTGGCATTGTGTGACGTTATTTTTCACACTAAATTTAGCGGAGAAACTGGATTAGTGTTCAAGCAACGTGACATAAAGTTTTCTGGTAAATTTAGCAAGGAAGCTGAATTTTTATGTAGGTAACGTTACATGAAGTCATGTGACGTCATTTTCACCGCGAAATATAACGGAGAAGCTAGATTGGTGTTGACCTCACGTGACGTCGATTTGACCTCTAAATCTAGCGGGGAAACTGAGTTTTGGTGTAGATGAAAGATATCGCGGCACCTGGCGTAAATGTTTTCGCTAAATGTAGCATGAAAACTGATCTTGTGCATAATTCACGTAGCATGAAGTCATGCGACATAATTTCCCCCTCTAAATTTAGCGGTGAATCTGAATTGGTACAGGATCGAGTCACGTGACGTAAATTCTCCCGCTAAATCTTGCGCGGAAACCGAATTTGCATATAGGTCACTTGCCAGGAAGTCATGCGACATCATTTTCACGGCTAAATGTAGCGGGGAAAATAAACGGCCAGAAACATACCTCAAAGTGGCCTGATGTTCTTAAGAAAGCTAATCGCTTTAGAAGGCAATCGCTTCAAAAATGTGACTTCCTGACCATATCCACGGCGTCAGGAAGCTCGGAAAATGTAGTAGTTTTCTGTCTCGGATTGTTTTAGCATTTCTGAAGGACGAAAAAGTGTTTCCTGCTATTTCATACCAAGCATCGGACAACTGGCAACAAGGATTTTAAGCAAAAAGATGGCGGAAGTGTTGTTGCCCCGAAGCGGTAGCTGATTTCTCGGCTCTAGAGCTGTGCAAGCCGAGGATCATAAACTCCACGGCGTCCTTACCTGCTATGCCTGTTCTGACTTTCAGTGTAGAATTATTTCCGCAGCCAGCGTCGTTGCAACCTCTGATTGAAAGACTGTAGGTAGTGTAGGGCACGAGGTTCTTGAGCGTGATAAAGCCCGTCTTGAACTCGGGTGTCCACCCGTGCATCACAGCCACATCGCAGTGAGCGTCGTCCGTGCAGTTCATCCAAATATTTTCTTCCGTCTTGGTGAACTGTGAACCGGAGCAAAAAAGAACCATCGTACGTTGTTTGTAGACAATAGCACGGTTATGAAGCAGTACGTAGACAGATTACGAAAACATACAGAACACCCGCTATTTTTTATACTGGCATGGCACTAATTAGTTTCATTGGCTGGCGACAGAAAACCACACCCAGAATGCCCGAGATGCTTGAGTAGTCTTTGATTAACGAAATTTGGTTTGTTTCATAATCTACCGGGCAATTTGGCTAGAAACGTCAGAATGGACAAAATGAGTGCCATACTGGATATATGTTGATTGCAAAGAGCGCATGAAAAAGGCAAAAATGCGTTTTGGGGTGTCCAGCTTAACCTCCATCGCTTAAAAAAATAAGAAAAGCTTTCTTCTGCCGAATTAAGAAGGCCGACGAAACCAGCAATGAAGAAACCAAGAAGCGTGTGTTATGCCTGCACTAGCAGTTTCAGATATGAGGTCACTTAACGGCATCGCAAACATATGTTCCACTGCTAGACTACTAAACTAACAGAAAAAAAGAAACTAAGCTGGAAACATCTACTTACTTTCAAGAAGCGGAGAGCCTTAAAATAGATGAGGCAAATACAGCCGATAAAAATGCGATGACGGAGAGAAGTTATTCCTCTCCGGTCTTCTTCTTTCTGTGCGGTGTACTTACCTTATCTAATCATGAACCAACTCGCCTGCATCGCCACTTTAGTAAGGCTTTTAACATTGACGAATGTCTCGATGCTTAATTTTTATATTTTGCGTCATCAAAGTGATGATTTCAGATTATAATTCCAGTACACTTTGGTGCGCGTACGTGACGAAGTTGGCGACTCCTTTCGTTGCCACGCGGAGGAAGGGGGTTCGATCCCCGTTCGAACCTCGTTTGACCCAGATCTTTCTCTTATAATTCCTGTACGGTTCTGGAAAGTTCCAGCCCATTCTTGGCTGTGAGAAAGTGTTCTGCTTCGGAACACTCCTGAACGTTCCGCGCTTTCATACATATTTATAGCTTTTTATACTATGTATACAAGAGCAGTGGTAACGCGCTTATATATTATATGTATACATTTGTATACATATATTGATATATTATACAATACATATTATTATACATTTAACGAATTCTACATATATTTATATATTTCTCTTCGTGTTTATGGGCACAAGTTCGCCTCATTAAATGTTAATCTTAAGTTTCACGTTCATGTCCTATTTTTAGTTGTGACAATATATACATCGTTTCATACGACTGATGTAAAAAAAATGTAGTGTTATTTTTTATGTTCTATGTAAACACCCAGGAGATGTTAAAGTGCGTGATAATTTTCCCAATTCCCTCGCGCTCTCATCTTCGAACATTGTTTTTCTCGTTCCCAAATTAGATGTATGCAAAAATAAACTAGGCATTTTTGAATGTTCATTTTATACCAAAATGTAGCGCTAGCGGTTCGAACTAGATACCAAAGTTGCAGCACTAACCCTTATCTTATTCACGTGTCATGGGATTTTATAAGGTTTTAATTGGGACAATGGCGGTAGACCGAGCTCTTGAATACATGAAGTTCTATGGAACCAGTGGCCGAAAACGGGCGAAAATGGGTCCCTTTAATTCCCATTATAATCTAAAAAAGGAATCATATAACCCTTGAATGAGATAATGGTTGGTGCTGAAACTTTGGGATCTGGTTTGAACCGCAGCGTTACACTTGGGCGGAGAAGGAGTGTTAGACGATACATCGGTTATTTTTGCGACCAAAAAGAAAAAAATTGTCTTTCAGACAGGCTGTAGTTTAGAATACACAAATAGGCGACAAATTATTCTGGACTTTTCGCGATATAACAGGTTTTCCGTTTTTTTTTTCTTTTTGCCTGGATTAATTGGCTCTAGCTGTCCATATTATTGATACCGTTTGCCGACTGACCACAATCGCTGTCAACGTGGTTTTTATATTTACCTCGGCTTTTTGTCGGGCATGTTTCACAGGGCAATAATTTGTATTCAGCTTGGAAGAGCATCCAATAAATCCCTTAAAACCAGATGCCATCTCTGGTGAAATGTCTCCGGTTAAATAAAAGCGGATAGCCGTCTATACTGTAGCCGCACACAAGATAACCAGAGATTACCTGCTAGTTATTCTAGATAAGGAAACAAACACAAACATGTACAATATTAACAAGTCGTGTACTTGCGTTGGCGTGCGCGTAGCTTGCGAGGCAGGCAGCCAAAACGCCAGAACGCCAAAACACTAGGAGAAATCTAATTCGAAATAGTCATATGATAATAATGTTTCCTCGAAAGCAATTGTTGGCCTCTGGCGTTTGTTACCAGAAAATAGGAAACCAGAAAAACGAATCACGCTTTCCAAATCTTTCTACAAAACTGATTTATTGTTTTTTGATGACACTCAGGAAGTTGCTAATTAACACGACGTGTTTAGTTTTACTAAATTAAAAACTAACTAACAACCTTTAGTCACTAACCTGACTCGTCGTAATGATTAGTCCCCAAACATATGTCCCCCTGGCCGTATGACTCACCAGTAAAGAGCGCAATAATATCTTTAATGACTGTTTGCAGCTAAATTTGATAGGTTAAAAATGAAACACCCTATAAAAGTATCAAATGAACCATATTCTAAAAATCAGCGAGTTGTTATTCTACTCAATAGTTCATAAAAAATAGAACATTGCGTTTAGAAATGAACCTCGGTAGTCACCAAGAAAATAATGACAAAATAATCGTATCTGTGAATAACCGAATATATTCAAGCTAATTCTAAAACTTCAGTATACCTCCCCCGCTCCAAAAACCCGCAGACCTGTATAATCTATTTATGCTTTTAATATTGGGAGAGGATTTTGAGCCCAGAATCCCTGGCTTCTGCAGTGCATGCTTTCCCTTCTCATTCTCCAAGCTGCAGTGTGGCAACACACTTGGCCACCCATTCCCCATTTGAATGCCATACTTTGATGTATACTTGTGTGCATGCTTTCAATGTTTTCTTATACTCCCCGTCACTCAACTTTTATGCAACACTTCTCTGAAACGTGAATTCTTGTAGTATTTTATGAATATTGTGAACACACCGGCTTGACTGACACTTAGAGTCATTACAGTGCAAATTTGAAGTATGGTATCTGATAATATTCGTAATATAGATATATGCATCTCATTCAAAGAAAACTATTTGTCCTTCTATTTGCTTTGCAGTTGAAGGTCATATTCTGTGGTTTGAGAAACTGCCTTTATGTTAGATTCAGTTGCCATTCTGCTGTGAAATGATTGTTTTGTCATGCACAGCTGTTATTGTACTAGTTTTTTTTCTCATTCTATGGCCATTGGATCTGCATATAAAATAAACATACTGAGTCCAATCAAGCCCTCATTGTCCATGTTTTCCTCAGAACTGCCTACTTATACCTGTTGTTACTAATGACAACCTGTGTGCACTCATATTAATGCAGAACATATGTCTGTTAAGGCCAGAACAATCCAGAACACAAGACTGGCAACTTCAGAGTAATGTTGGCTAAAGAAAAACAGAATAAGCTCTGATGCATGAGCGAAAGATTCTGTAATGTATATAGTTTCTTCTCAAAAGCATATATGCTGGTGGGCATGAGTTAACGTAAGAAAGCAGCTGTTTTAGCTTACTGTCACATACTAAAATGCAAGCAGCCTAGGGCTATGTACTTTTCCGCATTTTCAGCAACATGACTAGCACATGGGGTCCCTGAAGGCTTCCCACAGACTTCTTAGAGTGCTCACTGAGTATGTGTAGGATACCTACAATCTCCCACACGGTGTCCCGCATGTCTTGTAAAGCCCATGGTCCTGATTACATGGCATGGATTACCTAAAGCCATCCACACAATGTCCCATAGAAACTAGTACTATACCCGCAGGATGTGTGGGTGACAAAAAGCAACCCGCACAGCCTCCTACATGTCTCGTAGACTCACAGCCCTATCCCCACATGTCTCGTAGACCCACAGCCCTATCCCCACAGGCTGTGTGGGTTACAGAAAGCAACCCACAGAGTTTCCCACATGTCCCATAGACCCACAGCCCCATCCCCACAAGGATTTTCGGAGACCTACAGAGACCCACAGGTGTCCCATAGAGCTATGTAGGACCCCGCAGAAATTCTCTGTGGGTGCTCTGTGGGCATTTGGACCAGGGTCACGTGTCAGCGGATGCGCACATTCAACGTTATATCTTTGTGAATATTATGAGGTAGCATATTCTAAACTGCATTTTGAAACTACATTAAAAGTATAACCACGCGTTCTACATTGAGGTGAATGAAACATAAACCAGAGAAATCGAATTTCCTCCTCCAAGCTCTGTATGATTCCGAGAAAATAGAAATGCCGTTTGAACACAGAATCTGTATATGGCCTGGACTTAATGTGAAAAAGTGTCACGCTAGACTTGGACGAAAACGCGTCACGCGGAGGCCAAGGCTACATAAAGAATACTCCGCCCATAGCAGGCAATGCATAAGCATCCAAACAGCTGTCATTAGTGCTCATAATTAATCATATGTAATCATAATTAGTCAAAATTAATTGTAACATGCGACAACTTCCATGTGGCTCGGCGGGAACCGAAGCCCGGAACGTTTGATGCGAAGACCGATGCCTTTGCTCGGCGCCACATGTAGAACATGAAAGGGAACGCAAGCAGGAGAACCTACACTTCGTTTTAACTTTAAATCCAGAGGCAGCCGGCGCACCGAGGTAATGGGACCGATCAAACAGCGTCAAAAGCGCAAGTCACTAGGCTTTCGTTCTTTGTAATCGTTTCAGCGATGATAGACCACGTGCACAGGCATGACGAACACCACGATGGTGCACTTTCGACGCTGGCTTGATTGGTCCCATCACAGCGTCGGCTGTATGATTCAAACCAGCCTAGGTTAGCAGGCCGCCGTCGGCGCGCGCAGGTGGCTTCTGAATGACGAGGCGCAGCTCCCCACTTGGTCTCCCAACTTCAAAGGGCGGACCATAACGCACCATAGAATAGTTGAGTTTGTGTATTACGTCGTTACTTCACACAACAACAAATATATAGAGTAGCTAGCGCGGAATGTCCAAAGCCCCTTGATGTGTTTGTTTTGCAAGTGGCGTCAAATGCTCCAAAGACCGAGGCCCGCGCCTGAAAGTGAACTCAAATCAGCGGCCCTTGGAAGTGAAGGACGTTTCCGCACTCGCTCGAGGCACTTGTTTTGCGCGTTCGCGCGACAGTGGTTGTCGGTTCTTGATCAGCAGTCGACCGCCGGCGGGCGCAGCTGGTGTCTAAATGACAAAGCGTAGCCCCCCATGTGGACTCATGGCATCAAGAAATGGCTTATAGGTTCATAACGTAACAACCCTACTGGAAAACCCCAAACTAACAGCGTATTATGGATATTGGTAAACAATATCTTTTTATTGTATTGCAATACAATATAGACAGTGTATTGGAAAACATTACATTTATTGTATTGTATTACAATAAGGATTTGTTATGGGATTCCAATATCCATAACACGCTGAAAATATTGGAATCCAATACCGTATACACCCTTATTGGATCCCCATATGTCGTATGGGGATCCAATAAGGGTTTACGATTCCAATATACTCAGCGTATTATGGATATTAGAATCCAATATATTATATCGGCTACCAATAAAACTATATACGAGTTGGAATATCACGTTTAGCGCAACATTTCTCTGCAACGCAGTCTCTTCTTGTGTGTATTTCTGAGTGATAAATTAAAAAAAATGTTGCTGTTGTCAAATTGTGAATAAAGAAGCAAAACACTGGACTTATCCATTCCAAATATATTTAACATATTCCTGAACTGGAGGATCTGGCATTTACTGCAAAAGAAAGTTAATTGTTTAGGACTCTCATTCAAAAACTTGATGTTTGAAAACAGAATGTGAAATCCTCACCTTAATGAAAACAGCACCTGCTAGCTGTAGCCATATAGAAACTGCAAAAACAAAAATTTGTGATTAGTTTGCGACAAGTAGCAATCCTTCACCAAGCCGGATAGATTCAAAATTATGTCTGCGTTTGATTGTGGAAAAATAAGCTTCAATGCCACTGCCACAGGTCATTCTGAGCTCGGTCAATTAAATATACGTATCCCCTCGTCTGGCTTCACAATTCCTGCTTCGCACCTAACTAGGGTATCTGGAATGCTAACCTTTGAGGAAAAACGAACTGGTGCTTGCTTGCTTGTAGGCCGTGGAAAATGGAAGAGAGATTTGCGGTTAGTTGCGTCCAAGTGGCAGTTACTTTAAGTAGCCACGTAAAGTACACCAAGTCTGAAAGATTCAAAATTACATGCGCGAGACATAGATATCCTCTTGCGACGTAACTGGGCACGTGTCAATGTCGCCCGCTTGTATTGCAGAAAAATAAGCTTCAATGCAGGAGCTCCCAGTCGTTCTGAGCTCCGTCAATTAAAAATGCTGTACCGGTCATATGGCCTCAGTATTCCTGCTTCGGGAATCTGGAATTCTCACCTTTAAAGAAAAGCAAACTGGGACCTGCTGGCTCTTAGGCTGTGGAAACTGCCAGAAAGATTTGCGATTAGCTGCGTCCAAGTTTCAATTTCTTTGACCAGCCACCTACAGCACACTAAGCCGGATAAATTCAAAATTACATGTGCGTGACATAATATGCCTCTTGTGACAAAACTGGGCACACGTTTTGTCGCCTTCAGCAACACTGAAGCCAGACAGACAAGCGGTACGGCACCTTTAATTGACGGAGCTCAGAACGAGTAGGGACGCTTTCACTGAAGCTTGTTTTGCTACAATACACAGGTGTATTGCAGCAAAACAAGCTTCAGTGAAAGCGTCCTCAGTCGTTCTGTCAATTAAATATGCCGTACCACTTGTCTGGCTTCAGTATTGCTGCTTCAGAGCAATCTAGAAAATCTAGAATCTTCACCTTTGAACGAGAACGAACTGGCGCCGGCTGGCTTGTGGGCCATGGAAACTGCAAGAGAGGTTTGCGATTAGTTACGTCCAAGTAACAATTTTTTTGGGTAGCCACCTACAGCACACTCAAAATTACATGCACGGGACACAGATGCCTCATGCGACGGAACTCCCTTCGTCCTTGTTTTCTGTTAACTCTGCTCACCTTCACCACTTGCCTCCAATTTCTGCACTACTTCTTTAATCTCGATTCCCTGGTTCCCAAAGGCCATGCCATGGCTTGCGCCAGTCACGGATCTGTCAGCTCTGCGACTGGCGCTATTGTGCCAAAGACGCCACAGCACCCGGCACTTGATGTGCTCTTTCAATATTTTGAGCACGGCTCAAAACAGGTGGACGGGTGTCTGGTATGTCCTTTGCTTATTTGCGGATCGTTCCGAATCAGAGGGTAGGCGCTTCTGCGACCTGGGCGCATGCTCGGTATTTTACAATAGTTGAAACCGAACTCTGCAGGAATCTTCAAATATAACAAACATAATGTGCACGCCAAAAGGCATAGCAAATGAAACACATACATCTATCTATTTTCGTTTCTTGTCCGCAAGAAGCTGTCGTATATGTAGCCTCCCGTGCTTAAGCCATTCCTCCCTAGTGTCCCGGTTGGTCTCGTCCTGATGAATCGTCGGTGGAGACCTGAGGAGCGGTCAACATCAGATTAGACCTTTTTGAGACAGAACCATATGCTTGCTGAGAGGAAGTACACCCAAACGAATCTCAGGCATGTCATTTATAGTGCCTTTTAAATTGAGACGCATGATGTAAAATGAGACGTCAATACTGACGCACCCCTTTTGCGAGCCCAAAATTTTGAAGGCCTTGTCCCCCTTAGCTAGGGGGACAAGGCACATGAATCCCGGCATGTGGATGAAATTTTTACCTTAACATCCCGACTCAATGCCCATCCCTGAATATTCGACCGCCACACTTTTAGAAAAAAAAATATTTTTTTTAGAAAACACCGAGTCATCTACCACCCCTACAAACGCCTGAACCAAGCATACTCGTACCGTGGCTTGTTTGCTCCGTGCCGCCCCCGAGTTAATTCGGGCTGACAATGTTTGTTTTGTTTTTTTTCAAATGGAACCCACATTCTTAGTTTTGGTTTGTCTTGTAGAAGCAGGTGGATACTTTTATAAAGCTTCCTCCCTTTGCGCTTCCGAGTCAACATTTTTGCAATGGCCAACCCCCGGGCTTTGATTTTGCGCTCCTTGATGAAAGCTGAAACTCATATAGGCGGGCAATAGCTCGCCTTGAAAATACTTGCTTTTCGTGGCCGAGAACAAGCTCGTGTTCCTAATCGGCAGCAACTTGCTGCCAAGAATTGCTGCACATATCCTAAAGATTAGTCTAACACAGATGCTTTGGCCGGATAGAGATACAAAAGCCTGAAACAAGGCCACTATACAGACAGGAAATAGAGTGTCTGTGAGGAATGAAACAAACAACTCAGATAGGCATCAATCACTCACCTTGAAAACACTTGCCATGCGCGGCAAAAAACAAACTTCTGGCCTTGATTGGCTGGTTCTTGCCACCAAGACCTGCATGTATAAGAAAGAACCCGGTCTTAATTAAACTTGGGTGCTTTTACAGAAGAGAGACAACAAAATACTAGTGCAAGACCACTACACATAGGAAATGGCATCCAAAAGGAATGAAACACAAAACTGATATAGGTGGGCAATAGCTCACCTTGAAAATACTTGCTCTTAGTGGCCGAGAACAAACACGTGTTCCTGATTGGCAGCCATTTGCTGCAAAGAATACCTGCAGATATCCTAAAGAACTGAGTCTTAGTCTAACACAGATGCTTTGACCGGACAGAGACACAAAAGCCTGACACAAGACCACTATAAAGACATGACATAGAGTGTCTGTGAGGAATGAAACCCAAAACTCAGATAGGCGTCAATCACTCACCTTGAAAACACTTGCCATGCGCGGCAAAGAGCAAACTTCTGGCCTTGATTGGCTGGTGCTTGCCACCAAGACCTGCATGTATAAGAAAGAACCCGGTCTTAGTCAAACTTGGGTGTTTTGCAGAAGAGAGACAACAAAATACTAATGCAAGACCACTACACATAGGTTATGGCATTCAAGAGGAATGAAATACAAAACTCATATAGGTGGGCAATAGCTCACCTTGAAAACACTTGCTCTCGGTGGCCGAGAACAAACTCGTGTTCCTGATTGGAAGCCATCTGCTGCGAAGAATACCTGTAGATATCCTAAAGAACCCAGTCTTAGTGTAACACAGATGCTTTGGCCGGACAGAATACAAAAGACTGATACAAACCAAAAAAACAGGAAATAGTGTCTGCGAGAGATGAAAAAAGACCCAAGTGGAGAGGCTCGTTCTGTTTCACATTAGTCAAACAGTGTAGCTCATTTTGCTAAAACAATGCATATTTGCTAAAAAAAAGTATCTATATTTTGCCCCATTTAGCAGAGTTTACTGCCAAGGGTACCTGCACACCAGAATAAGTCAGAATTAGTCAGTTTTTTTTTCTTCTTTTGATGAGCGACTACAGAATCCTAAACAGGTGATGAAACGAAATATGAACCCAGCAAGACAGGCTAGTTTGCCTTGATGCAAGCACAGTGCCTCGGCCAACCAAATGAGGTTCTGTTTTTTATCACTTGTCATATTTGATGGGAACAGTAAAGTAAATGAAAATAAGGCAACCTCTCTTCTAGACGACAGCTGCAAACAAAATTCATATACCTCGATGAACGACCTGGAAATAAAATTGGGTGGTTACCAAGTGGTTTAAGGTGTCAAATTTCAAACTTACAGAATGTAGTTTTGGTTTAAGTCCTCCTGGTGTATATTTTTATCCTTATATCTATATTTACATTGTTTTTTTGTATTTTTGAGGCACAAGTACTTAATTTATACGCTAATTCACCTTTAGAAGCGTTTTAATTACACTCCATGCCTTTCTAGTGCTCGTAATTGATTCTTGGTAAAAGCGGTCTTAAATTTTTCTTTTCTTGCTGTCGCTGCTGCTTGCTTTCTCACCTTTAGAATGCTGACAACTCGACACAAAAGTAATGAAAAATGTGTTTAAAATGTCATGAATATCAGCATTTCCAAGCTGTACCCCTGCTTCATGCCCCGACCATGCCACCATACCATAGCTGAGTGCAGTGACAAATGGTCCCAGGTTTGTCACCCGACCGTTTTTTGGGCTTACGGTGTGGCGAGACTCATGAAGCACCTATGCTTCGCGATGGAGCCAGTGAGCGAGGTGTGACACACGAGAGCTGTGCAAGCCACAGCTTTACAGCCTGCAAAGCGTGGGAAGATCCCTCTCCCTTTGCAGAGCTGGCATTAGCTCACCGAGAAGCTATTGCAAGCACTAGAAAGCCACAGAGTGTGAATAAAAGCGCTTCTGAAAATGAATTAGTGTGTAAATTATGCATCTATATGTTAAAACTTAAAAAAAGTATATATGTATATATCTATATCTATTTAAATACTAAAAAAGGCAAAAAAGAAAAAAAAAATGTTTCCAGGTGGGCTTGCACCCAGAGCTCCACGGCCCTTGAATTCAGTTCCCTAAAGCCCGCTTCAGACGGAACAGTTTCGCCCAGCAACTTCATGTCGCAACACCAGCAACACGGGCCGCCCACGTTCACATGCAGCAACCGAATTGCTACGACTTGCCATCATCATCATGAAATTTTATTTTTCTTACAGTATTTACACGCACAGTTATATCCTAAAAACATGTTTTTATGTCTTTAAATTGCGCTGAGAATACTAACTCATCTTTTTGAAACAGTTTATTTTCAAAAATGATCCATTTCAAACCAGAACTAAGTCCTCAGTTCTCATCATCACGACCACAGGGGTGTCACGTGAAAATATTGCATTCCTGATTGGCTGCTGCCGCTTCAAACATCTCCGAGTAGTCAAAGTTGCTCGTCCGCTTCGAGCCGGACCCAATCTCAGCAGTTCGTGTCGATCTAGGGAAAACTAGGGAACAAACCGCCAGCAGCCCCAAAATTGCTGGAAAGGTTGCCCCGTCTGAAGCGATCCTATACCCTGTTTCATACATAGAGTGCAATGCAGTCAAAGCTAGCGCACTGGTTTGCATTGCTGACCGTGCCTACGTTCGCCCCATAAGATAGTGCGTCCCCTGCAAAAAAGTTTCTAAAAGTCGGAAAATATGCCTCCTCGGGGCTAGTAACTGATAGTGGCGTTATGATTTCAACGGAGCACAAATGTTTTTCAAGAAAAAGGAAAAGATAATGTAAACCACCTTAAATTGTTTTCGTGTTCATCTGTGTGGCAGCCGCTGTGGGTTTTCGGGTTGAGTGGCACTGGCTGGTTTTGAGAAGATGGCGTCTTATGCAGCAAGCTCAAGTACCTCTCCTGCTCGGATGTTTTCGAAGATTCGTTGTGCGAAAATATTGAAAGAGTGCAAGCAGATGATCGCCAATGTGTACGGGAGTATAAGAACACATCCCCCGGAGAATTCGGTCGTGAAGTCCTGGAGACGGCCAGTAACGACACTGGAGTGTGCCCTGTACTGTCGCCAAGTGCAAGGCGCAGTGCCTATCTGGCAAGGTGGCGTCCCCGAAGCAAAGACCT
Source organism: Ixodes scapularis (assembly GCF_016920785.2). Classification (NCBI taxonomy): domain Eukaryota; kingdom Metazoa; phylum Arthropoda; class Arachnida; order Ixodida; family Ixodidae; genus Ixodes; species Ixodes scapularis. Next base: position 118,853,012 of record NW_024609868.1, on the reverse strand, counting down.
CGCAACGTGAAAGTTTTGAGCACGGGGACCATCAAGCATGACGAGTTCACACAGAATGCCATTCGCCTGAAGGTGCATCGCAAGTCCTCCGAGAGGGAGATTCCAACCCTTTGACAGCTATTTCAAAATAAACTGTACAGGCCACAACTATTGTCGATTAACGTCTTATTATAAATTTTGGGACGAGGCCGCTATCAGGGCGATTCCTCATTCCACGCTCCACGAAAGAAAAATATAACTCGGTGCTGGAGGCAAATAACACTTGCAAAGCGGCAGACCAGATGGTAGAAATCTGGCCTCTCGGCGACTTATAAATAAAAATCAAGGAGGAGGAACTGAAATATGCACTTCGTCAATGCGCACAATCTTGCACGAAAAGTATGTCTAAAAAAAAAAAACCAAAAAGCTTTGCGCGTAAAACGGGTTCAAACCACGGCCACTGAGACGTCACTATCGCCAGAGCAGCGCCTTCTACCATTCGTCCACGAAACGCGCGGAGTAACACTTTTTCTATTTTTTCATGCGCACCACTTTAGTACCTTTGACAGCGTTGCACGCTAAGTATGAAACAGAGTATAAGACATCCTCTTGTCTGGTACAGAGACAATTTATGAACGCTTGGGTGTTTAAACGATCTACTACACATTTTACAGAAATAAAAAAAACAAAAAAACATTGGGTGTTTAAACGTTGTACTACACCTTTTTCAATAGAAAAAAGCAACAATAAAAAAAAGAAAACACATTTCAGAAGAAAAGGTTAAGGAAAGGGAATGTACCATTATGTTCAGTGAAGTTTGGTGACAAGACTCGGGACTCGAGCAGGAATGCAGTTATCCTTGGTGTGACCCCATGAGACTGTCTTGCTGCCTTTGCTGGGGTTTATCTAACTGAAGTACCTGTACGAAAAATAGAACACATGTGCATTACACTCATTATTCACAAGAAAATTTGTCAATGTCCAAAATGACCCATGAAGAAAATTATGCGAGGAATTTTCAGGCTGCGTTGGCCGAGTCACCTCTCGTGGCCAATGTTTCATAGCAACTTTAATTGTAGTGAACAGTTATAGGGTATATTACGAACAAAGTGCAATTTGGTTTTGTAGGAAACTATAACACAAAACGACACTTGAATGCAGTATGTTGAGGTACCTCTAAACAAACTCCAGGGTTTCATGGCGCCTCCTTCAGATACCTGATGTTGAACATGAAATATGTGCACCAAGGAGTGAGCAAACAGCGACTTCAGATTTGTCTCTAACACCAGCGACATGTCGACAAGGAGTGCAACGTGTAGAAGGTCGTCTAGAAGTATGCCAAGATGAAAAAGCAAGATGTAACGATATCAGAATAAGATCACACCAAAGAGGCACCATTGTGGTGAGGCAATCTACGATGCAGAGACAGTAATCGGGAGTCAACCGACGTACGGCCGCGATTTACTTTGCGGCGACTGAAATAAAACATGGCAATAAAAAAAAATTGAAAATTATAAAACGCGTTTTTTTTTCTTTTTTTTACCTTACGGCGTCACGAAAACCTGACAGACTCGCTAGCTTTTCTCAACTTCGTACGGTGCCAGTCGGCACCACAGATGAATGGTCGGCACTCTTAGTCTACCAGGGAAGGAAAAAGTACGAGCTCAGAGCCCAGCGTCAATCGCGACTTTCGTAAAGAGAAGCTTCGGTAACACTTCGGCGACTCGTGAGCGTTAAACAACGCCTCTTCGAACGAGCCCACGAATCCAACACGTCGAACGGTTTGCGCCGGTAAGCACGCTAAGAGCCATGGGGCTGGAGGTTCAATATCCGAAAGAGACGAGGCGCTGGTTTCTACGTCTATTTCGCACATGAGATAACAAGCCGAGTGATAGCTAGCCGAGTGTAAACACTGACTGAAGTTACATCAGAGTACACGTAGTCGAAATGACGTCTGCAACAGAGCACAGCCAGACGCTTTCAGCAGGGGACGCATGCGTTCAAATAAGCTGCGATTTCAAAACATCATGTCCTTCAGTGTTCCTTCAGTGTTCACTTTGATCTGTGTATACCAAAGCACTCAATGCTGCAAGTAATAAAGTCGTCTATACGTACCTTTCGAAGCGATTGAAAGTGCGTTGGTTTCACTTGGAACCCACAAGCAAAGTGCGCGACGAACTTGACGAGCTGTTATCCGTCGGTCCCGCCATCGCCGCTGTCTCGCCGGGTTGGCGCGGTCGCGGTCGCTGCGCAATGGCGCAATCGCAATCGCGTAATCTCGGCGGCTTGGCTAGGCTTGGCTGGATCGGCGGATTCGGCCACTCGGCGGCTCGCTCCGCTCGCTCAGCCGCTTGTCTGGCTCGATGGGCTACTCGCGGCTTTCTCGGCTCGCCTCCCTTCGGAATTCGAACTGCCTCCGAAGCTCGAGCGCTCGAGCTTTCGCGCGCGCGGGTTGACGATGGAAACTTTTCTCATAAAACGAGTCTGTAACGTATCGTTTGATGGCGCAAATGCACGTATTTTTCCCGTCGTTTTTTACAGTGTGTGAATCTTGCGAAACAGGCGACGAAGAGTGGTGGGTGAATTGTGCTCGTGTGTGGTTGTGGATTTTGTGTACGACGTAGGATTACCCAGAAAGGTGGATCAATATCGATAAATGTGCGGGTAAGAAGCAGGTGACCTGTCAAGCCCATTAATCCTCATTATTTTATCGTGCGAACTGACATTGTCACGTATCGCGTTCGATTTGGGTTCCAACATCGGTAACCTAACTTTTGTTGCATTAAAACTTCAATAAACATTTTTTTTTGAAAACGATCACTCCAATGAGCACGTCGTTATTGGGCTTTCTCATTGAAAGGTAGGTCGCGGGTGTCCCAGCTAGTTATTCTGAATGGTTTGGTGGTTGTCTAGCATTTCAAGCGCTCGAGGCTGTGTGTACTGTGTGCCGTACGTACACTTGCGCTTTCGATCAATGTGGATGTGTTTGCCACGCGGAACGTTTGTGTTCTGTGTGTATCCACCTCCAATATCGTTCTCTCTCGTATTGCCGTATGGTAACTCCTGCTGTTCTACGATATCATTCACGTGATGTCGTATATGTGGGCCTACCGATATCCACATGTTGCTTCACGGGCGATCAATACTGTGTTACGTATCCTCCTAGTCCGCGGTATATGCCGACGTAATTCATGTTGGTAACTTGGAATTCGTTCTGAGATTTATCCACGCGATATTGTATTCTCCTTTGTGGCCGTGATCGACGACCGATATTTATATATCGTGTGGCCGCACAGTATGTCCATGTCGGTTACCAATATGCACGCGGTGTCGTATTCTATTCCAATAACCGTAAGTTCTGTCGGGATATTGTGCTTCGATATCGTGTTGTATACCAATAACCGCAAGTTATATCGGGATATTGTGCTCCAATATCCTGTTGTATACCAATAACCACATACTATATCGGGATATTGTGCTCCGATATGAATTCCCATCGTGCGTATTGGGTTAATCGGATAACAATAAGTTTTTATTGGTTTCCATCAACTTCATTGGAATACAATATTTTCAATAAGCCGAGTTCATATCTGCCTTTTTCAATAGGGAAGGGATAATATAGAGGGAGTGTGACGTCACAACTTCAGAAAGCGGTCAATAGGTATAGCGTAAAGTGCGCAATGAACCTCCTTCCCTCGCGGTGAGTTTAGGTACCAACAGGGGTTCCTATCAGCGCAAGAGTAGCGAGTGTGGAATGTCGAAAGCCCCTTGATGTGTTTCTTTTGCAAGTGGCGTCAAATGCGCCAAATAATTTAATGTCCGACACACAACCACGTAAGAAACTGAACCCATAGAGACTTCTCACTGAAACATACCCCTCACACACTCCACCCCTGAATACATTGAAACTTGCATTAAGCATTATGCTAAACTCAGAAAACACACTAGATTGTTTTTGTGCAGCGCATCTGAAGCCACTCAAAGGTATCCGCAACCAAGTATCACAAATCATAACGCACGCATAATGCACGCACGACGCGTTCTGTGCTCTCCGGGTTTATCAGAATTATCGAGACGAGTGTTTTTTTATACCATTGATAATATCACCAGAATTCAATGCCACTCACCTGCAGGTAATGAACGGTGCTGTTGATGAATTTCCAGTACAGTACAAGCTCCTTCGACATTGCTTCGGAAGCACGAGCCTCCAATACAGGCTCGAGTGGAACTGCAAGAGGTAACATGCGTAACAATGAGCTGATATTGCTACTTTCGAAGATATACTTTTGTTTACGGCGCTTGATTATGCCTTTCAACTATCTCGTTTGGAAAAGAAAAAAAAAAACAAAAAAAAAACAAACAATCATATTATTCAAGTGTTGCTTTTCCTTATAAATGTTTCAGTTTTAGGCTTACCATCCTGCATGCAGCTACTACAGGCTGCAATGTTTATGAAGTATTTTGGTCGTTTAAAATGAAATAGCCTCTGGTCTCATAATTGTCTGCTGTCTTCGTGCTGAATCGTAAGAAGCCGCACTTCTTATTGTTAGCTGCAGGGTTGCCAGGATTTAATTGATTGACCTTATAAATGCTAGAAGTCCATCTGGAATTACGGGTAAGTTTAAATATTGATAAATCGAGCAATTGCGTTCTTGCATTTGTTTCTGTAATTTTGAAAATGTCTCCTTTATGTTACCGATGCTTTTAAAGTTCTGGCGTAGTAATCGAAAAACTTTCAGCCTACAAATCGATTTTTTTAAACAAGTGTGATAGGAGGGTTGGAGATGGGAATGTTACAGTTTGTATCAGAGTGAAATAAATGTAGATAAAAAGCCTATTAGAGGAATAATTCTCGCTTTAGTTTCCTTGGCGTTTGATAAAATAAAACTTTTCTGAAGCTTGAATTTGGTATGCGCTAGTAGCCATTTCTACGAGAAACCTCACTTAAAATATGAAACTAACTTTTTTTCTATGGATCTGTATCAGTTCATTCCCTATTTATAAAATGGCTTCCATGAATATGCACTTGGGAAGGTACTTTTTTTTGGAGGGGGGGAGATATATATTGCTCCGATGAAAAAACAATGGCAATGAGACAGGAATCTTTGTCTAAGAGCAGCCAGTAAGTTTTAAGTTTAGTCTCTTCACCATTATCTCTTGTACGTTTTCTCAAACCGCACCTACAATAAATACATTTGAGTCATATTTAATGAACGCAAAAAGCCCACTTGTAAAATCTCGACAACAGAATATCTAAAAAATATGTAAAATCTCGACAACGCACATCAGTGATGTTAAGCTAGTGCTGCCTGTACGCGAAGTAATAGCCTGTATTTAAAATATTTGTTTAATTAGTAACGCTAACAATTAAAAAAAAGCCGCATTTTCGTTCACTTATTACCGCACCAAAAAATGAATAGCTAAAATGATTTGTGCTTACCTTCTTTCCAAGTTGAAACTTCTGCTCTGGCAGCGGGCCCCAACTCGACGAGGCCATCGAGGTGTTTGATACGTGCGTAGACATAAATATCATAACTTGTGCCCGCGCTGAGGTTGGTTGCGTAGAGGTTTTGCTTATGTGTGTAGCTCTCGCGGCAGGATGACGCTTTTGCACAGTAATGCACCAAGAAGCCGTCATAATAGCTGCTGTCATCTTCGGGAAAGGTCCACGTTACTTTAAAAGAATTCGTGCTGTTCGAGGACACTCCGGTAATGACTGGCTCTGGGGTGGCTGAAAAATATATTTTGATGGATGCCAATCAGTACTCAGAATACCGTTAGTGGTTCAAATATTCTCTGACATCAACTACACAGAAGCCCCCAAAACCTACCAGCCCTAACATGAATCACTTTTCATTCTCTTTAATTTATCTCAATGTATGTTTATTCTTTAAAACAACTTCTAACTAAATTCTAGATAAATATTATTCCTTCATCAGTTGATGAATCCTGTAAAATTTTGGTTCTGACTGAAAAGCAAAATTTCAGAGAATTATCGCTTATGGTGGAGTAGCGATTCAAACTTTTCCACCTCAGCTTGTTGGACAAAAGTACAACACAACGCATTTAGCGTATTGCCTGATTAACGCCCGTAATAAAAATGTAACTTTGCGCACAAAAATGCGTATAGCAGCTAGAATTATAAAACTATTCCCCAATAGTTACATTAACGAATATTGCAGTTGTTTCTGGGTGCTTCAAAAAAAGATTCTTCTTTTTGTCGTTGGCGTTGTCGTTGTAGTAGTAGTAGTAGTGGTAGTTGTAGTACTAGTGGTAGTAGTAGCTAGTAGTACTAGTAGTAGCCCTTAAGTATTATAAAACTTATTCCTGATCCACATGCTCTAGTGATCTTACAAATATATATTGGACAATGTGTAATGATACTGCTTGATGTTATCACATATGCTTCCTGGCAATCGACACCTAGTCTCTATCGGAGCAAGCAGTGTTTATTTGACAAGCTTCGGCCATTACATGCTCAATAGGCCAGTATGTGCTAGAATATAGAACAATTGGTTGCTGTTTGTTCTCTTCCTTTGTCTTACCATTTTGACGTACTGGCATTTGTGAGTGCCAGTTGCTATCCTTTACAGATTTGGTGAAATATCGGCATGCCAGTTTTGGTTTTACGAAGCGTTAGCCTCGACTGAATAACCAGACAGCTGAGTTGTAGAAGCGTAAATGTGGCCAAAGTAAATTGCAATTTAATTTTCCCTGCTTCAATACTTATCTCCCACTAACATTAATAAGATTAAGAATAATAATTCCAAAACCTATTCAAACCTCAAAAATATGTAATTTTTCAAGAACATTAGAGAGTGGCCAACACGTCTTAATATGACACTCATAAATTAGACTTAAACAGAAATGTTTTGCGGAGAACAAAAATTGTATGTCGCACCTACAAGTGTCACTTAAAGAATGATTGTCTTTACGGATGTGCCGTGTATCGTCCTTGACGATACATGGCTCATTTTTACGAAAAAAGGGTCGGACATGTTTCGGGTGTATGTTTCAAAAGACCACCCTGCGCATATCTTTAGCTACCTTCCCAGAGTAAAAATGGTTCCTCTATAATTACACGAAGTATACATATATTTTTTTAAATAATTTCAGGTCATAAAAATTATCAAAACCTACCCTTTAGAATCGCCTATATATAGTGGATTGAACGCGTTATAGCACATTGTTAACAAAAAGGAAGGGAGCGGGAGGTAAGCTGCCAATATCTGAAGACTGCATGTGGGCGGAGCATATACATTTCAGCAGAGATAAATGTGAAAATATTAAGAGCTTACATATAGGCTTAGTCATGACCCAGGTGGTCGGTGCGTTGCTGCATCCGCTTGAAGAAGAGCAGGCTTCTACTCTTACCGAGCAATTTTGGGACGCTTGTGGTTTATTGACGATGACGCTACGCACGGATGCCGTGCCCACTCCGTCCACAGCAATGGTGTCACGCTTCAGCAGGAATCTCGGTGCTGGAGTAGTCTGCAGGAAGCACAATTAGAAACGTTAAAACAATCGCAGAAAGCACCAAACCTGCCTGACATCGGCATTGATAATCTAGGGTCTAATTTATTAATTGAAAAGGACGAGGATGTTAACAATAATATGTAAATTATTATAATCAAATGAGCAGTCCTGTGTGGATTCACAGTGCGCTCACAGCTATAGCTGCGACACCTTTTTGGACCCTAATGTACCTTTATATATTTTGGAATCATGTACTCTGCATATCACGTAGAGGAACCGTCGCAGCTGTCTGCTTGGAGGTTGACACTCTTTTGTTTTACACGCACCGAAGCCCTCTAACGGAAGCGGCGTGAGAAACAGGTTGTACGATGTGATGTGACTGCAACTGCGACCATCAAGAAGGCGCCTTGAAGCAGCCAGTGTGGATCTATAGCCACAGAAACGACAAGAAGCTGGCGTGGTTCTATACGCGGAGAAACTGAGGGAGAGGAGGATATGAGAGCGCCCAGGGACGTCAGAACGCCGAGCTCTGTTTGGGGGGATTAGTGGGTAGACCTAAAAGCTAGCTAGCTGCCTTTGCACCCACTGCGCTCGTCGAACGTTGGCGTTCGAGGATAGAACGCGTGCGACGAGTGCAGTGGACACAAAGGCAGCTAGCTTGAGGTCTACCCACTAATCATTCCGACCAGAGCTCAGCGTTCTGACGTTCCCGGGCGCTCTCATATCCTCCTCTGCCTCAGTTTATCGGTGCATAGTAGCACGGCCATTCCACAGTCAGCTGACCCGGCATCGAATCCAGTTAGAACCGCAGCAAGATTTGGGGAGTTTGTTTTTCAAGCTCTCAACGATATCGATGACAGAAGCCCTACATCATCCTTTTTGGTGGGGGAAAGGGCCCACGAAAGGTACCGCTTCATAAAGTGATCTCGATCCCTATCACGCTACAATTTATGAAATATTAGCGGTTAGATATGCTGATGCGTTGCTTTCATCGTCGACACAAGTAGTTTAAACAAGAATGAAGAAAAAAACTTTAATTTATAATATTATGTAATAAAAATATACGCAAAAAAAAAAGAAAGCACAAGGACAAGATGAGTGTCCCACAGGACGGGGCGTACTCCCTTTCCTCGTGTTTTTTTTTTTTTTTTTGGGGGGGGGGGGTGGAGGGATGTGTCTCTATTAGAAGTCAGAACCAAGTAGCCCTATTCGCAGTCTTACTAGAGCAATACAAAATACCCATCCGTCAAGGCAGTTTTAGGCCACTGCGATAGATATGATTTGGCCAGGCCTATGTTTTAGGCATGAGAAAAAAAGGAGTTATTGTTCTTACCTACCTTAAAAACAAATAAAATAAAACACGCCGAAGACACTTAAGTTTACTTACATATAGGAATGTGAGAACATTCCTACATGCAGCGCATTCCTACAAGCAGCGCGTCACGTCTTCCTTTTGCACAACGGCGGTGACATTACGCTACCCCACTCCGCAGGCGCGGCGCCCCGCCGGCTTCACGGCTTCCGTGACGAAGCATCTGCTTTGCTGTGCTTTTCTTTGTGTTTTATTTCTGAGGCGCGTCCGCTTTGACCTTGAGCGGCGCGTGCTTGATGACGCATTTTTATGGCCATGGCTACAACGCGGACGTCTTTTCGCGTAGTGGGACATATAAGGCTTTTACCTTAAGATTGTTCCCCGCGTCACTACTTTTATTGGAAGAAAATTGTTTTCAGAATATACATTTAGCCTTGCATTTTAAGAAATCGCCCATCAATTTTGATGTAGAGCTGTACGGCGAGCAAGTTGGTTTACTTCTTGCGCAGTGGGTACAAAGACATAACAGTGCCGAGCTCCGATTGGAAGAAGAGTCCATAGACACAAAGGCTACCTGCCTTTTCTCTACTCGCTATATCCCTTCATACGTAGCGAGCAAGGTCGTCGTTTGCACCTCGAAAGGAAGGAGCGGTGGCTGCAGGCCGGGTCAGGCGTTGGGGAGTCGAATGCCGCCATCGTCTGCTCCGCTGGCCCTAGCAATGACTCTCCTAACTTTTCTACATATGTCGGAACCCGACCGGCTCTATACGAACGTGAACATGGCCTTAGCTGGCGGGGAGGGGACACACCTTGAGGCGGGTACGTTGTTTTTTGTCGACGAACGACTACCAGACGCGCTTCAACAAACGAGGAAGTCAGCGCCGGTCTAAACGTTGTCTGCTTCCTGCAGCGCCGCAACCGTCAGAAAGCAAAGAGCAGCTGCAGGGGCGGCGCCTGACTGTGTTCGTCGTCCACCTGTTCACTCCCGATCCCAGGCGTGAATAAACGCTTCTAGGTGGACTTGCTGACCGATTAGTTAGTGATAACTCAAGAATACCAAAGGAGCTCCGCCCGCGGGCGTTATGCGTTCGCTTGAACCTTCTGTCTGTTAGAAATTCAGTGCACAATCTATCGGGTTCTTGCGGGAGTTGAGGAAGCGAAGATCGTCGCTGATCGAGCGAGAATAAATCGCGAGGGGCGGCTATGATACCTGCATGTAATAGCACGATGTAAACATGCGGCCGAAGATCTCGTACCCCAACGAGAAGGGGGCCGCACAAAGACGCTACGGCTGGATTGTAAAATGCACTCGGGATCAGCCCAGAGCGAAAGGTTTGTACACTGGCGTCCACAAACCTACTAATGTTAAGCGTCGCTCTTTCTGCATCATCACGTAATATCACCCGCGAGAGTAACTACATCTTACAAAAGGTGGATTCGGGACACTGCCAATGCATGCCTTCGTGCGCGGTAGTGCGAGCCAATGCTTCTTACCTCGCTAACCGTGCAACTCATCGCGGGGTCTATGCGCGGCAATGATGCAAGCTCCGAAAATAAATAAATACTATTTTAAGGGCGATCATGAGGCAGCCTCCAATTATTATAATCCGTCTCATGGTATGTCCCAGCATCAGCGGACCCTACGACCCGATGGAGCTAATCAAGCGGCACCAAACTTGATGCAATAAAACTTTGGTTGGGGCTAGTTGGTTCATATAGATTATAAGGTTGAAAGGCGCGAACAAAGAGGACGAAAAAAGACACACGTACGACACAGACAGGCGCCAACTTCCAACTGATTTATTGAAATACGAATCATCGTCAAACTCGATCCCAGTCGCCTAAACACATGCCACTGATAAAGATTCCTATCGCTCATTACACACATCCTTCAAGAACACAATTTCTTTGGTTAACAGATAAAGAGATGGCAGGCTTACGCATCTGTCAGCCGCTTTGTGTATACAGAAAGCTTCGATTAGTTCTCTTTCCATTTTCTCATTCCCTTTCTTCATAAATCTTGTCCTTGTCCGACGGACTGAACTTTATTTGAGAAATGCCTAATGAGGGCAGTATTCAGTTTATAGATTTACAGCCCTTTTTTAATAAGGATAATTCGTGCTGGAGTTATATTCCACAAACTAAAAAAGGCCTCCTTTCTTTCAGCAGTGCCCACTCAAAGCTCGTAAAACTGGGTATTGCATTCGCCTGCCTTCACGCAGCCATTACAAAAAGCTGCCAGCATAGACTGCCGGTCAGCTCTGATCAGCAGGTTGCACGCTTGACGAGGGCCGGTTACCCGAAGAGCTCAGTGACAAGTGTGTGTGAAAGGCTCCTACAGAAAATTAAACGAGAGGGTGTTGACAAATGTCGTGAAAAGAAAGACAAGATGCCAGTGCAGGTGATACCATATTTTCACAGTGTCCCACAATTTAAAAAAAGATGGCTGTCTTCCCAGCCCCGTGCAAACTCTCAAAGATATGCTCCGCGATGACAAAACGAAAGTTTGTATTGTGTTCAAAAAAACATGTAACCAGATACACCGAATGAGTAACTAAGGTGGTCTATGAGATTCCTTTTATTTGCGGCCAAGTTTACATCGGTTAGACCGTCCGATGTTTTAATGAAAGAGCGCGCGAAAGCAAGCTTGTCGTACGGAATACTTTGGGTGGGCTTCTTGCGGAGCACTGCAAACGATGTGGGTCCAAACCTTTGTTAGAGCGCACAAGATTTATCAAGAAAGAGAATGAGAAAATGGAAAGAGAACTAGTCGAAGCTTTCCGTATACACATAGCGGCTGACAAATGCGTAAGCATGCCATCTCGTTATCTGTTAACCAAACAAATTTTGTTTCTCGAAGGATGTGTGTAATGTGCGATATGAATTTTTATCAGTTTCATGTGTTTAGGCGATTGGAATCGAGTTTTACGATGATTCGTGTTTCAATACATCAGTTAAAAAGTTAACGCCTGTCCGTGTCGTACGTGTGTCCTTTTTCGTCCAGTTTGTTCGCGCCTTTTAACCTTTTAACCAAACGTGCACCGTCACGGCGCTCGTCTTCTTTCTGTGTTCCTTATCCCCGACTTAAAAACGTGCAACGAATGCGCCGTGAACCTGCACTTTTTAAAGCAGAATATGTTGATGCGCTGAATGCAGGCCGAGGCAACATGCAGGCCGAGGCAACATAAAGTTTGCATAGTACGTAGCACGCAATGTATAATTAAGGAAAACACGAAGAAGGCATAATTCGTGATACTAATTAATACACAAACGTAACTAGTAACAAGCAATCGAAACCGGGTAGATCCAGAACTTGCTATTGTTCTTACAAGACCCGCTTTGACGTCCCGCCTCGTGGTTCTCATGACCCGCGCTCGCGGCTGCAGGTCGGGAAATATTCTAATTTTTGCCTCGCGATTACGCGGCGGAATCGCGACATTTCGAAGGAAGGAGATCTGTTATGTGTCCTTTGTTACAGGCTAAACAATGTCAAGATTAGGCGATGCAAATTCTTTCAGCGTTAAAATCGTTGCACAGCTCGTTTAAGCTCAAAATGAAGTATGGAAAGAGGTAATGTGAATGTGTTAACGGTGGTCGTGCCAGCCGCAGACACCGAGCCGTGGGAGCACGAGGGGGTCACGAAGCAGCGGAGCTGGCGGAAGCTTCACGACGTCGTTCTTTTCGCTGCGGCGACCGCCGAATTTCAGAGGGCAGTCCTGGGCGTTGCGAGTTTCAAGTATGCTATTAGCGCTCCGCAGGCGACGAAATTGCGGCATTACCCAACAAGAACGACAAAGAACGAACCACAGCGTGAACACGATAAGCCACGTTATTCGTTTGTTAAGATGGCAGTTTTTCGCACACAAAAGCTTCCTTCAGAATTTATTACGACGCACTAAATGCCTTCGGTATTTTAATGGGAAATGCAGTGTACTTACAGAGACGTAGCTTCTCCTGGCGTCATAATTGTTTCGATTACTGTTGGGTTCGAAGGATATACCAAAATGTGGATTTTCATGGTAGGATGCGACTTTCACCTGTAAAAAGGGCGCACCAGTCTCAAAAGGTATATGACCCATTCAACACATGAACTATGTATTAGAAAAATATTTTATTCTACACAGCTGGTTTCGTAAGTTTTATTAAGAGCAGGACAGCAAATGCAACCAAAACCTCGGTGACAAAACACATCACAATAAGGAGTTCGGAGAGAACCATGGACGAAAGGGTCAGTAAGGACCAGTGATGAGCGACTGTTTTCCCTGCAAGCACCTGAGCCCACCTCCCTTTTGCCCAGGCCGATCGGTTCGCGCTGGTAGCTTCAGCGGATATTAGGAAATATCCGCTGATGCTAGGTGTTAGGTTAGGTTAGGTTAGGTTAGGTTAGGTGTTAGGAAATTTGGACCCAGCCAAATTTTCTAACACCATAAAAAATGTATATATGAAGAAATAGCAGAACATGAAATGTCTTCTGAACGGACATCACAACTTGAATTGGCTTGAGAAAACCTCCCATATCTTAAACACACATAATATGCATAAAACGTACAAAATATCGTCAGTGCTTTAATTAATATATCCCTAATACAAACTCTTAAAGGGATTATCCGGTGAAAACTGGAAGTTCTTAAGATCTTGTGATGGTTACCTGGCGAAAGCCTAACGAGTAACATAGGCCCTTTTTTATTCTAATAAACGACACCCGAATTTACTGTAATCAATTACGGATAATTATACGAAACTCTGTGCCAAATTTCGTAAGTATCAATGGCTACGCTGCCATGCCTGATGTGACGTCACACCAGGCTTACAATTGTCAGATCATATGCCTAATTCCTCTATGAAAACACAGTGCTTGCGACGCACCGCAGCGTTTCATTTGACTCGCCACTGTAAATCTCGCGGAGAAATGTGGAGCGTGACAACCGCACAACGAGAGTCCATTTTCATTCACGAGAACATTTCTAGAGCAGCAACGAGGGTGGACTACGTCGTAGCTTTCACGCGGAGGAGAAAAATCCAAGTTCGCTTCAGTTCGGCGCTTTCTTTGAGTTATATTACGTCAGAGTCTCCGCCGCTCTGAAGCTGGAAGAGAAAAACGCCACTTATGCACGTTTGGTTTAATATACAATTACTCGTCCAGGGAAGCACACAGATTTAAGATTTGTCATAGAAGATGCCCCTACAGTCATTGACAATGAGGTCTAAATGTTTTCTTGAATACAAAATTTTACCGGACAATCCCTTTAATGACAAATGGATAAAAACAATTCAATCTGCATCCCATCCGACAAAAAACATGTGGTAAACAAGCATTGCCAAACGTCAAATTGACCTGTGCGTTCATCATTGAGAATGTGCATGCAAAAGTTTTGGCTCTTTCATATAAAAGTTCTGGATGAGGTTCATATAGGCTACATGATGTTTTAATGGGGATATATTTACTCACCCGAAAGAAGTCAGCAGGACCGGAGACGCTCCAGCTAACAAAAAGTTCGCCAGAGCTAAGTGGGTTTACAATGAGTCCTATAGGATCTGAAAAAATAAAATAAGCAGTGCCTGATTTGTGTTGACCTCATGTACTGACATGTCTTCGTAAATAGTGATACAAGTTGTAGTAACTAAACAAAAGAGAATGCAGTACAAGTACATTATACGACAGAAGGAGAAATTCTCTGAAAGTCTAACAAGCTGAGACGTCATACACAAAATTCAAAGCATAAAAAAGTGACTGTAACTGAAATGGACGATACAATCTCAGGCAACATGGAAAATGCTCAATATTTCAGGTTGCTGAAAATGGTGGCACTTTCTGCTCATTTCAACATTTAAATATCATATCTTTCAAGTGTAACGGCCTGCAAGGCTTAATGAGTGGCAGCTTCATTTTTCTCTTAATTGAGGTATTGTTTTTCACTATAACAGTTATAGTGTCCTGCAGATGGAGACGCTCACTGTAAAATAAGTGAGGAAATTGATGTATGCGTTTAGCAAGCTAGAATGCTCATGAAATGCGCACTTTAGTGATGCTTGCTACCTTGTTAAATTTCAAGGCGTAGCTTGTTTCCTCCGGAAAGTGATAACATCCTTGATAGTTTCAACGACAAGCGCTGACTCAGATAACCATGCTACTCATTGAGTAGCGTGTAGCACATTGATTGAGAAAACGTTACTGAAAACAAAGATAGAGCCTAGATTTAAGAGAGAGGTAACTCAAACAAAGGAGAGCGTTCGCCATTTTATAGCGAACATTTGCGCAGATTACTGGCTCCTGCGCATGCGCGCATTGTAGCATGGCGAGGTGGATAGTGGGCAGAGACTGCGCGAAGCTTGCAAACGCTTGCAGACGACCGACCCATGCGCCTCTTCTTAGCAGCATGTATATCTAACGAGGGACATAAACCACGCGAACCGGATCAAGCAAGTGAATGCACTTTAAAATCAATGCTCCGAAAGAAAAGAAAGTGTGCCTACAAGCTGATGACACATGTGCGGAAGGCGTGTGCAGTCCTTTCGAGCAAACGCGTTCCATTTTGTTTTATTTTCGCTCACTCATTAACATCACCGGCGTTGCCGCGTTATAATCAGAGGAAAGTTAGGTTACTCTAGTTATCTTCAGTCTGTTTGACCACCGATGTCATGACATTTTTAGTTTACAAAACGTTGGCCCACCTTTCGATGGGAGTGCCAAACATGACTCTCTACGGTTCCCGGTCGTCCCACGCCACCGGCCGTCGTTTAAATTTACTAAAAGGCTGCTCCTAATTTCCGCAGGAAGAGAAGTTCCTTTGAAAGGCTCCCGTGTCGACTGACTGCGTTACGATCATTTATGGCTGCTGATGGCGATATGGTTGCTATTAAAACTGAAGTTCGAGCGTAGCCTATTGATGGAATGCAAGGAAGCGCATGACACTTGATCGTACTCAAACGCAAACGACTGAACCCTTCTTTAGGCGGTTTTCTAATTGCCAATAGATCCCGCAATTGATTTCAAAATAGCTACTGTGCGGCTGTCTTTTTGTGGTACCTTGCTATGCATAGACCATAAAATAGCAGGATTCTGCCAGCAATAATTTTGGGTGAAGTTGCTTGCGTTTCATTTCATCGCAGCTTAAATTTCGAAACAACTATAAATTTGACCATTATACTCTATCGCGTAACACATTGACAGCTATAAATCAATACTTCAAACGAAACTATTTTCCTGCATTTTTTGGAAAGTGAAGACTATGTTATCGAGAAAACGACTACTGCTTTATTTTTGCGTGTGCCCTACTCACCCTTCGGGATGGTGGCTACAACACGAAAAATTGCCGGACCCAGAAATGTGAGGTTATGTTCCTCTGCGCTGTTTTCTGCTGAAGCGTACAACCTGTACCTTACTCCAGGTTTTAGCGACAGGGTTACCCTCATTCCATCCGGGTCGTAGGGCCGTGTTGACGGTATGTCAAGTTCGAGGTTTCCGGCAACTCCACTTCGTGGGTCTTCGGGTTCCCATCGAACGTGATATTTGAGCGGCAATCCATTCCAGCTAATAGGATCCACGATGCGTAAATTGAGCTCTTCTTGTCCGGCTGAGATGATCTGGATTTCACTGGGTGCCGGAGGAGCTGCACGAAACCGCGAGACAACTTTATCTAGGTAGATGTAAGCAGTAGTTGCAAGATTATACAGACCTTTATTTCGACACATTTATAATTCTTAGCCGTGAATGATACATGGGGAACGGCACTCCTGTGGCACACGCAGGTATTAATTAGGTATAGTTCATCATCGGCCACATAATCAACGCAGATCCCCAATCTGAAAAAATCTTAGCAACAGATGCATACTTAATGTGTTTGCGTCACCTTAACTCTTATTTGAAAACTTTTTAGCATTGCACATTCAGTTTTTTTATTTCTTCAATAACGCATCACCGTTTGTTACTGCTTTTTATAGACAACAGCAAGCCAGGATTGGTGTATAAAAAACGTGGCATACATTGAAGAAGCAAATTTTGTTTTTATATTTCATTTTATTTCATTTCATTTGTATTAGCTTATCTATTACATATTACCAGAGATTTTATTTCAAGCCTATGTACGTAATAAATCTATTACGCGCAGAAACTTAGGTCACATTATTTGTTTACTTAGTGTATCATCCCTACAGCACAACTCTTAACTGAGTAATTTTAGATAAAATGAATGTATTACGCAATTATGTTTTCTCAACCAAGTTATTTGCTATTTTGCACCAGTGTGAAAAGAAACAAAATAGCAGTATGAGTTATCAAATGAATTTCTCTCGGAACGTGCTGATTGAATATTAATTGCACAAAATGGTTAATTTAAAATATCGTCAATTAATTGTCATAGTAAATAAGTTGTTGCCTTATCGAATTTTATCGTGCAAACCGTCCGATCAGATACAAGACAATGTCTAGGCTGTCTCCTTGTGTTGCGAAGCTAAATATGACCAAACCAAGCTAGGTCTCTCTTTCAAAAGATATGTTTAATTACAGTATAGTAGAGTAATTTTTGTTTTTATCGAGCACAAAACCACCGAGAACGTTAAGGTAAAATTTATAAGAGTACTTACCGCACGCATGCGTCCGCAGTGTCACGGCCGCTGCTCGTCCTATTCTCATTGGGCGATCAGTGTTTCCGTTGTTAGGGTAAAACCTTCTCAGAGTAATATTGTATTCGGTCCACGGTTTCAAACAGGATAGATTGTATTCCGTGAGAGTTGGTTCCAAAATCTTCTGGAACGTGTGGCCCAGCGACATTCCGGTCAGAAAGTAGCCGCTGAGTTTCAGAGGAAATATTATTTGCTCAGGCCGCAGAAAACCAGATGTCCACGTGAGAAATGCAGAGCTGTTTGTGATGTTACTTGCGGTTATCATCAGGTGCTGCAGCAAATATGCTTCTGGGGCTACATGTTGCAAGGAAAAAAGCGAACATATGACGCATTGTTGAGTTTCTAGTGTTTAAAACGTAAGAGCGCAAAGTGAGCTGGTGTATTCTGAACATTTTAAAGCAGCCCGATATTGTGGAATTACAAAAGTTGACATTAAGAAAAGATAAGATAGAAGGGTTCTGTCCGCAATAAAGTTTTAGCTTTGTTTGAGACGTTAATCTTCTGTTCTTTTGGTGTCAACTTTCGCATTTCCTCGTTCTTGGGTTCCTTGAAAATGTTCTTATGTTATCTTAGAACATATTTGAATTGAGTCCACGTTTTAGGAGATATTCATGAGTGGCCAAACTACAAGTAACATATGGCTTATTTTCAGCTACTTGCTAATTTCTGCTGTGCGCTCTTTGGGCATGATAAAAACTTGGTTTGGCCTGGAAAGCGTGTCGATGGTGAAAAACAAACTAGTTTTTTTCGGCCCGAATTTAGGGTATACAAACTGTTTGGCGTACGCCACCCACTTATCACAATAGAAATATCTAGATGAAGATCGTTTCTTGTGTATTTCTCTCTAATCTGGTTGATTGTTTTATTTGGGGGATATGTCGATATGTACAGTTTTCTGCCCTCATAAGCAAACCGGAAGAAAAAATTAAATAGACTAATATATAGAATTACAGATAGGTCTATGGATATATGTAGAATTACAGATAGGCCTATGGCTCAAAATTTGAAACTCTTCATAGGGGTGAAAAATTGCCCTCTCTACAAATATTGCAAGTAGAGGAATTAAGAGAATATGTAGTTTTAATAAAATATTATTACATTAACGATTTCAAGTATAAAGTCAACAGACAGAAACATATGAAACATTGTGAAACCCTTTATATTCCTATGGTAAACACAAATTACGGGAGCGTTTAAGAAAATATTATATTCCATTCTACTTTAATAAACTTCCGGAAGAAATGTACGACCTGGCGTCTCTGTAAGACGCGAAGCAGAAATCAAAGGAGTGGTTCTCTCGTCCTGTTTAGGTGTATACATAATGTTCGTTCTTTTGTTGTCCAGTTTGCCTGCGTTAACAATGTATATGTAGCCTGTTCTTGGCAAAAATGTTTGTGTCACAATTGTTTTAATTATTTTGAGCACTCTGTTGGGTTGCCACGGTCCCGCACACAAGCGCTCGCGCGCTTATGCGGGCCTTCGATCAAAATTGTGTACAACTATTGCTCAATAAACGATTTGTCAATATTATTATTATTATTACTATTATTATTACTATTATTATTATTATTGTTATGCGTGACTTGAACCTTCATAAAGTTAAATATCCGATTTTGCTTCCACACGAAACAAGCCTGGAGGGTATGTTTTATTGAACTTTAACCCCGTCCTTCACCTGAGTCACAGCGAAATTGAGAAAATTTTTGAAACGATGGTGAATATCTCCCGCGCAGATTAATTGCTCGAGCGCAGGCGTGCGGTACTCCTTGTCGAGGAGGATAGAAGGCGGATAGGCTTAGTAGAGTCTGGAAACGCTTGCAGTGGGGGATAGAATCTGCCACTTCATACGCCTCCAAATTACCAAGGTAAAAAGATGACCGTTCAACACAAACGTGATAGGTATTTTTCCGCTGTCTCCTTTTATTACACTTCATTTCACCCTAAGTCCAGACGCAGCCGACAGAACGAGCTGATGGGACTAATCATACAACTTCAAAAACGCACCAGGTCATATTTCTGTACATGTTCTAGTATCATTGAACCAACCATATAAAAGGGAGGTCCAGTGACTGGCGCTCTTAGCACAGTTTGATTGGTCGCCTCAGCGCGTAGCGTCGGCTGCGTCCGGACGTAAGGTCAAGTATATTCACCGTTTTGCCCAGAATGAAAACAGAGATCTTTCACGCACTGTTAAAAGGACTCAATTTGCAACAGCAATGAAGTAAAAAAAAAAAAAAAAAAAACACTCACCACAGAGATCCGAATTTTCTTCCATTTGACTGTAACACTCGTGTACTCCATTACAAATGGCGGTACTTGGCCGGAACTCGCCGAATTCCGGACAGTGAAATGGCTTCTCTTCAAAACCTAATTTCCCTGAAAATGTGGTAATGATATATGTTACACTATTCCCAGTGGAAATTTGCTTCTTTTACGCAATATTCAAAAACAGCGCTCCTTGAAAGAACACTGCAAAAAAGATTTCTTTAGAACCATATTCAAGCCATTAGGTAGAGAAGGTGTAGGCTGCCCCCCGCTAAGCCCCGCCTGGTGCTTACAAGGTCCGTACGATTCTTATTGTCTGGAGAGATGATTGACGCGTGAAACGCTAGCAATTCGGGTTCCGTGCCGTAATAGTATTTTATTCGAGAATTTCTTTTTACGTTTGACGAACAAATCATTGAAATCACGTCATCGTTGTCTTCAAAAGTACCCCGAGATCGCCCTTTCCGCATTTGTGTGAAGCGATAATAAACATGGCTGCCGCAGTCTGCGGAGTACGTGCTCAACAAGCGCAGCTCATGGAGTTCGTCTATTTTTATAAGTGCGAGTAGTTTTTCGTTCTCCAATGTGTTCAGAAGAAAACCTCCTCGACGACATAGTTTGCAGCACACAACTATCGAAATAACGCGTTTTCAGAAGTGCTGTGCGGGTGCATGTTTCCGTAACGGGACTGGCCTAAGCCTAGCATTCCACGTCGACTATTTTTCTCGATATTGCTTGATTTGACAAAAATAATCCCTGGAAAAGGGGAACAAGAGGAACAAAGGACAAGCGCAAATCTCCAAACACAGCCAAGTGACTGGTGCACGACTGAAAAAATCCGCCTGGTTCGGGTATCGAACCCGTGGCCTCTCCATTTCCAGTGAAACGCTCTATTAACTGAGCTAAACAGGCGTTAGACGTCAGTAGAGCAAACAGATTTTTATCAGCTGCCACTAGTCTAACACCAACAAGGGTGAAAGGCTTGCATTTCGAGGTTATGATTATAAGCCTTTCACCCTTGTTGGTGTTAGACTAGTGGCAGCTGATAAAAACCTGTTTGCTCTACTGACGTCTAACGCCTGTTTAGCTCAGTTAATAGAGCGTTTCACTGGAAATGGAAAGGCCACGGGTTCGATACCCGGACCAGGCGGATTTTTTCGGTCGCGCACCCGTCACCTAGCTCTGTTTGGTGATTTGTGTTTGTCCTTTGTCTCTCTTGTTCCCCTTCTCCAGGGTTTATTTTCGTCATTCTCGTTCAGCTCGCTTGCATATTTGCATTGCATTGCATTATAATGATGGCTTGATTTGATCATTTACGCGTGTTGATGCAGAATAAAGGTGTTGGTTCCCGTAGGTGGCCCCGCTGCACTGTGAATTGTGCAACCGTCAAGATTGGAAACATGGTTTCAATACCGAAAAAATAGCTTCAGATGTAAGAATTTGCAAACCCTTTGGCTGGAGGCAATGGGGCGTTTGGCTCACATCAAGTTAGTCGAGGTATGTTCTCGCCAATTCGCTTCGAAATGTAAGTAGGCCCAGCTTTTGCGGTGCACATGGCCTGACAAAGCAAATATTTTTAGGTCATGTTTAGGTCAATTATGAGTCATTTGCTCACGTATGCCATGTAAAGAAAATAACAAGAAGATAAAAGCTGAAATGACTCTACTTTTATTTTGTTGCGTTTCTCTGTCCTCTCGGTCTCTTTTTACGCACATCGACAGACGCTGACAGACGCTTACATTGTCACGAATGACGGGGTGACAAAAGAAAGAATAATTGAGGAACCTGAGACGTTTAATAGGGCAAACTACTGCCCAAAACAAAACGTGAGCAGGAAATAACAACAGAGCGTCGCGGGTGTCGAAGTCGGTATAACAGCAGGATCAAACGCTGGGGCGAGACTGACCCCGGCTTGCCACGCGGAGCACTTTTTATACCGGCGTGGGTTTCTGGAACATCCGGCCTAGAACGCTCGGCGCGTAGAACATTCGTAACTCAGTGAAACGAGAAAGTTCTCGAACTTGCGAGATTGACAACTAGAAATAATAAATAAAAGACACGTTGCCCCCAGGAATCGAACCATGGCTCTTCGCGTGGGAGGCAAGCACGGTAACCCTGAGGCCATGGCCGCGCTGCCTTCTTGGCCAGCTGGGCGCGCGGCAATATTGGACCGTCGCTCATACATGATGAAACACTAAAACGCAGCTTTTATGGTCGAGTCTTGCCAACGTTCCAGATTTTTTTTAGACGGGGCGGCGTAGCAGGCGGATGAAGGCGAAAATATACGCCGACACGCAGCGAGCAAGGCACTCGATTATGTAGAACATAATCTTCTCTTGAACAAATTACAGCGAATGAGAGTGAGAAGATCAATGCTTGATTGGTTTTCTTGTTACCCAAGAAGCCGCGAGAATGCAGTTAGAATTGAAGGTGTGTACTCTTCTTCATATCATACCACTTCTGGTGTCCCCCAGGGCTCGGTTCTGAGGCCCGTATTGTTCTCATTGTTTGTCAGTGATGTACAGTCATGCCCATCCTACTCATCCCTTATTCAGTTTGCGGATGACATGAAGATTTTTTTAGAAGTCCAGTCAGAGAAGGACTCCCACGAGCTGCAGTGAGATACAGACAGAAGTGGAAACTGGTGCTCGGTCACTACTTTAGTGCTCAATATATAGAACCAAAACGAAAGTTGTTACCTACCGTCGCAGAACGGGACAAATTATGTTCCCCTGCAAAAATGAGTGCGAGAGAATAGCGCGTAATGAAACAATTCGAGATTTGGGTGACTCATATCCAAAGTTTCTCTCTTATGTAGAGACATTTCTTACTGCTATGAGAACGTTAGGAGTGACCAGCCGTATAGCGAGTGAAATCTTGCACCTTTTGTATTTATCATACTCTTTAAAAGTGTTGGCCGATCGCGCTTGGAATATTTATCTGTAGTCTGGAACGGGTTGGCGAGATCAAATGAAGCGTTACTTGACCGCGTTAAAATTAGATTCACCTACATTCTTAACTACAGGTACTTGCAAAACGAGCCATGCAGCCATTCCAGTGTCTGTAGCTACTACAATATCGAAACTTTGTATCACTGCAGGCTCTTTGCTGATATTTTATTTGTTCAAATGTTTACACGGCAAGATTGATTCTCCTGAGATTTTATCCTCTATTTTGTTGCGTGTGCACCACTACAGTACTGTGCCTAGCAGCGCATTGTATTCCCCTGTGACAAATATATTGAACCCTAGGTGTTACCCGCAAGCAACTGAAATGCAATGACTTCGCCGAAAGAACTAGACATTTTCAACGACAGAATTTCAGGTCTTCGCGTGTCATTAAGGCTATTGTAACGCAATTCATGATGCTCTTGATTTTATTTTTCGCCACGGTTTTTCCTGTAGCGAATTGGTATATGTACTTCTGTGCATTGACTGCATGTGTTTTTATCTGCATTAATGTTTGTCTTCACTTAATTTGTCTTATTGTCTTCGCGTCACTTTTTATGCCTTGATTTCCCTCTCTTGTTTATTCTTTGTCTCAGTGTTTTCCTAGTGTTTCAACAAAAAGGCTGCTGCCTATTCTTGAACACGTAAAAAAACATTATTATTATTATTATTATGCTGCAGTAACACCCATCATGGTTAGGTTCACGTCTGTTGCTCTGAAAGATCGCTGCATGTCACCCGTGGGAAGCTCGGCCCCCTATCTAGTGACGGTGCTCATCCTCGAATATATTTCAATGATAACCTCAGAGGTTCCAACAGGAAAATATTCTTGATGGCCCGAACTAGATAAAAAAAAAAGGACTTTGAGTTTATATAGGTTCGACATGGCAACATTTTCGCAAAACAAAGCCAGCGATCCGCGATACTTTATATCACTAATATTGAAGCTTTTGAGCTAATTGTCTAGACACAAACGGCTAGCTTCTTTCTGCTTAACAACCTTCAATGTTGCCTAAGAGTCTTCGCGTCAAGCGCATCTACATTCACTTCATTTCATCTTAATATCCGTAGCATTCGGAAGCACTGGGACGATTTCCAGCTGGCTATTTACTCTGTGTTTCCAATGACTGACGGATTGGTTCTAACAGAAATCAACATTTCCGATGAGAGTACAGACCAATTTGCCTTGCCCGAATTCAAAGTCATTTTTTTTTACACTCGCGACGAAAGGCACGGCGCGAGAATCGCATTTTGTGTACTTATATTCGTTTCTGATCTATGCTTGCTGGGTTTTCATCGACCCCCTCTAGAAAAGCTTCCGAATTTTTCGCCGAGCGCCGAGAGTGTCTGTTTTTTTCTTTGTCGGATAAAGCAGTGCTTTGTATAGTAGGATATTTTAAAATTGATTTACTGAAGTCTTCCAAGCCCCTTGTCTGCGAAGATCTCTTGTCAGATCATGGCATCGACCCGGCAATTTTTGGTCCTACAACGGAGGAACTGTTCCTAGGAAATTTGGTCATCTCCTCGATAGATCATAATAATTTAATGTCGTCATTTCCAAATGCAAACGCAGCAGTTAAAACTGAAAAAAAGAAATATCAGACAATTCTTTGCGGCATGAAACATATAATTTCCTAGTGTTACATCGAAAGAAAGCACAATAAAGTGCATCAAGTTGAAATTACAGATAATCGAAAAAGCTTGATAAGTATATGTCCACCTACGACTGTCTGGCTTTTGCACAAGCGCACTCGGACATCTACCTCTTGTTCGTTGAGCTATTTAATCAGTTCTATGAGAGATTTAAAAAAAGTATCTTCATAAACCAAAAAAAAAAGTCCACAATGGTTAAATAAGGATATACTATCTGCCATAAAGCTTAGAGAAATAGCTTGGAAAATATGTCGATCACTAGGTGACTTCAGAACTATTCGGAACAGTGTAAGCGCCCTGATTCCTTCAGCAAAGCGTCTTTACTTTCGTAGAAAGAATGTTGTAATCTCGAACCAATCCTGCTAAATCCTAGTCATTGATTAATAAATTACGGGGAATTCCTCCCAAACCTCTACAAGGGACGGCATTCAACGCTTCTTTCAGAGCTGATCCACTCGTTACTGCTCATGCCTTCAACAATGTCTTCGCAACGTTTTCTGGCAAAGCCGACAAAAAGACTCATCAGTTTCTCGCCCCCCTAACTCGAATTCGGCGTCTCAATTTCTTCCGCGAATGACTCTTTTCGATCTTGAAACCATAGCTTTTATTCTGAAGCTGAACAAATCCTTAGGATACGATGGGATGCGCCTCAGAGATCTTTATAGAAATTTCAACCACAAAATACGCGCTCCTTGCTATCTTTAACAAATTAATCAATACTGGTTCAATTGCTGTTGAATTGAAAACCGCCATTGCTAAACCTCGTTTTGAAAAAGGACAACGAGAGCGAAAAGAAAACGATAGATCAATATATATTCTGTCGTGTATGGGCAAAATATTAGAAAAATTATTCATATAACGATAGCTTCCTTTGTGGATAAATACAACATCATATCTCCCACCCAGTACGGATTTACTCCGGGACGTGGTACACAGCATCCTGTAGCAGCTCTCTCAGACAACATACATTTAGGTTTCGAGTCTAATTTGTTTACATGTGCAAGTTTTCTCGACATCTCCAAGGCGTTCGACACTGTAAAGCTTTCAATTTTAATACGAAAGCTATCAGCTGTTGATTTCCGAGGGTCTTTCTTGACCCTGGTTAAAAAATATTTTTTCCACAAGATCGAACGAAAATGGTTTCAATAGAAGGAGTATGTATCAACACTACGTCCCTGAAAGCAGGTGTGCCACAGGTTTCGATTGTTTCACTGTTGGTCTTTAATATCTTAACGACATGTATACCTCCATCTTAAACTGTACTATCTATCAGTATGCTCATGAAACTCTTCTACAAACGAGTCACCTATTTTTTCTTATATCGATAAGAATGCTCGAGAAATGTTTTATCAATTAATAGACTGGTTCTCAAAAATCTTTTCGAGTTAAATGTTTCAAAATCAAATCTAGTTTGTTTTCACAGTCACTTAAAACTATCTTTTTAAATAATCCTCTTCTGTTCAACACATTACAATGCATCGCATGCCACTGTGCTCCAATTACTTAATAGAACACTGTAAAACACTTAGACATTATTTTTGACCCAGTCCTTTCATGGGACTCACATTTAACAAAACTATGTTCCAAATTAATGAGAGTTCCCTGTTTTTTATACGACATCAAGAAATTCCTGCCATTTGGTATCTGAAAACTCATAGTTAACTCGTTAGTTTATAGCACAATCCACTATGGTATAGCAATTTTGACAACAGCTTCGGGTTATGGCAGAAAACGTCAACAGTATCTTAAAAATAATCCTGTGTCACCGTTCTTTACAAAGCCACGACATATTCTCCCAATTCTTTTCAATCCCTCTTCATGCTCAATTTTCAGACTCTTTTCTTTGAAACGATCGTACTTACCCACTACAGAAATGACGAGTTTAAAACGCCCCGTCCAAAATCACGCCAACTAATGGTGAATTCGGCTGGTCGCCTCTCTCCTCTGACCTTGATTTAGCAGAGCGCCCCCTTTTCACCGTCAGAGCTACTCGGGATGCCCTTCAGCCGGTCGCAACTGCTGGGTTCAGGGCGCTCTGAGATTCTCAGACCAGTCACGGAAATAAAACCTCTTTACACTAATAATGCATAAAAAAAAAAGATTTTACAGTGTACGGTAGACGATTGAGCAAAATTTACGCTCGCAACGTGATGAAATAACAACCGGTACGTAAATTGTTTTGCGCATCGGCATGTTAAGAAAGAAAAAAACAAACAAAAAAACAGCGGTATGCGAATTGATATTTTTGCGAAACTGAACGGAAGCCGATGCTCGGAAAGTTGTCAGCTTATCGCGTTTTCAACAGTAAACGCGCTGCGATAGCGGTCATGCGTACGACAGAGCAGGCAAATATAAAATGGTTAATAAACCGCATTTTTCTCACGGCGAAATATCGTGCAAGCAGGATATAGCCCATATCACCATGTGACACAAATCACAGTGCATTATATTCGTCTCTCTCTTTATTTTACAACACAAACCTTTGAACGCACTTTTACCAAACCAGAACATTTTTTTGAAGTGACCGCGAAACCCGGTAAAACAGCGGCGAATCTGCGGGCTGTTTCAATTCGTCGGGTAGGCTTAGCGGAGCGCCGTGAGATGAACGATCTCGTGAAAGCACTGGGGATATTTCACACGTCGACTTTTCCTGTTACGGTTACAAACGGATGCCGCCTCGACCGTTGTAGTTTCGCACCGTCGAATGCACAAGCACTTTGTAGAACCACATATCAATCGCCGTCATGCCGGACCCCGCACACCACCACAGACCACTGCCGGCCATCGTCAACAAAACCACGTGATCCCCGCCGAAGTACCACGTGACACCTGCGGCGCTCCGCCCTCCGACGGCTACAGACGGAGTGCTAGAGAGCGCTTTGAGTGGGAGAGAGGCCCTCGGAATGGATCCAGCCGATCAGGCAACAGCACTCTCTTTCCACCACCCTGCCTTAGCGCGCTCTACAAAGAACGCTCAAGAGTGCGCAAAAAGAACCACGCGAATTCGCCATAAGACTAGATACACAGTTTCTTGTTCCCACGTGTTGTACCTGTTATGGCAAACACTTGCGATATTACTATGTTCCTCAGATTTTTAACTCGCTGACATCCATCCAACTTTGAAGATCTCGCTTCAAAAGATTTCACATAAAAAAAAAAAAAAAAAAAACTAAAGAAAGCTTAACATCATCGTATTTTCTTAAACGAAACCCCCTGAACGGAGCTTTTCTTTCCTTTGTCGGTTGTGGTTTTTTCGTCGGGTTTAAAAATCCAAACGTCCCTCCTCTTTCTTTTTCTAACCTTCCTTAAAATTTTATTTAAGGTACAGATTGAGTCTTTGTTTGCTTTTACTTTTTTACTTTTTTAACTTTGTAAAGTTATTGTGATTCGAAAGGACCGAAGACTGAGAGATATGTATATACTAGAGCTAATGGATCATAATGATTGGTGCTCCAGACTGTTTGCATGTAAAACTTTTGACATTTTTATGTTGCATGACTAACCTTTGAAACTTCACGAACTTTTTTCAAGATTGCGATATAGATGACACATTATTTTCCATTATTACTCTTACTGTTACTGCGACGTTTAAAGGGGTACTCCATCCTTCTCTTCATAGTCCCCGATTTGCCTAAAAACTTGCTAAACACACCAACAAGCATTGCTGAAATAGTAGCACTGATATTTGGCAAAAATAACTTTTTTCGCGAAGATATAGAATTCACAATTTTGGTCCTTATCGTGTTTTTCAAAGCGAAAAGCTCTACTGGCAATATTGAAGAAGTGACGTCATGGGAAGGCAGGGGTTTACTCTTTGGACTGTAGACTTCGTTTCCAACTGATTACAAACAGTTTCATGGTGTCAAATGAATGCTTTGGAAGGTCGTTTCAGCTCCCGCACAGGAGCACGAAAAAAATGCTCGGCCTAGTTCATTTTTAGACTGCACACTCGAACCGCATGCCTGCCATCCCGTGACGTCACAGCAATAAAAAGCGCGGGTATATTCGAATCTTGGTTTGGGCGTCCTTTTCATTTTTCAATTTAACAATAACTATTTTGAATTTAGCGATACAAAATAGCATACCGGAAAGATGCCTCCCGCATGGGAGGCGAAACGTGTAATGAAATTGTTTTTTCTGTTGTGTCAAGTCGGTGCTCTTATTTTAATTATGACGTCTCCCGGCGTTTGGGGTATTTTTGCATTTATTCGTAAAATCTACGGTTCTGTCGCCCTCAGCAATGTGAGGGAATACCTCAACTTGTCAACGACTATCGTACGACTGGAGTGCCACCTGGACTTCAACCGTCAATGCATTCAACGCGGCCTTATTCCTCAAGGGTTGCGTTGCAAGCCGCTCGTGGATACCCCCTACGAACTCGCTCGAGATTTCAGCCTGAAGTGTGTCAAGGCCCGTGTTCAGGCATCGGATCAACCACGCCAAAAAACGACAGGCGACGGCGGAACAGAACCTTCGACACGTTTTGCAGTATGATGACCTGCGCAGTGTTTTCGTCGGGGCTACGGGCCGTTCGTCGAAAGGCAATTCGTAACAGGGCAACTCGTAGCAGGGCAGTTCGTCATAGGGCTATTCGTCGCAAGGGCAACTTGTCGAAAACCGGCGTGTGTGTGTGTGCGTGTGTGGGAAAGGGGGGGAGTCTAGTCATTGAAGAAGCTTGTGTAGAAGATAAGGCTTCGATGTTTCTTTTTCTTTTTTTTTGCTTCGCTTCTCTCGGTGCTTTGTCGTATTCTGTTTAGAAGGTTCACGATCCCTTGTCCGGTTTCTTGGACCCACAAGCAGCCGTTTGGAGACTTCTTTAATGCCTATTATCTTTACCACCTTTCTTCCTCCTGTTCGGTCCCTGTTAGCTTTACCGCTTTCCCCTGGCGTTTCGTTCTGGTGATGATGCGGCTGCCTAGACCTAGGGTGCCTTCATGTGCGCTTTGCTTAGGGTGGAGACATCTCGCCATTTTGTCCCACACATTTATTTTTCTTTTTTTGTTCAAAAGCGCGTGAAAGAGCGTGTCCCTGCACACGTTTGTGGCGCTGACTGTGCTATGGCGACATTTTGTTTTCGTCAATTTCTTTGTATTTTACCCGTGAGCGCGTGCTGTCGGCATCGGGTACTACAAAGGGTGGCATCACCCTTAACAGAAGGACATTGAGGCACCCTACCTAGACCCACTGCTGACTTAAGTGCCTTTGTTGTTTCGATTTCGCTTATCTTTTTTTTTTTCGGAATGTTCGGAACTAACTTTTCAAGGTTTACAAGATAAAGTTTTGGAGACCTCTTTGTTAGCCACATCCTTTTATTTCCGAGGGCATGTTCGTACATATGCCGAATCCTATAAAATATTTGGTCTAAGCGTGTACCTTCACAGTCGCTATGGAAGTCATCGGGACTGCAAGAGGCGAAGAGATGCTGGTTTGCGAAGGATTTTTAAGTACTACTAACCAAAGGACTGAGCCAACCATCTACTGTGTGTATGTCGAAGAAGAGAGACCTGCAAAGCAAAGATCATGAGTGATGTCTCTAAGCTTTGCAAAGCTCTAAGCAAATAACCACAATCATGCTCCAGACCCAACCGGGGTTAACTGTCTGAAAATTCGTTCAGAAATGAAGGAGAGCGCAGGTGAGAATCCATGAGTATTTTTTAGTGTGTTCTGTCCGGGGGGGGGGGGGTCAAATTGTATTCGATAGTAATCTTCTACTTCCCTTTTAGTTGGAGGACGGACGCCAGTGCAGCAGATTCTTCTGGACGCGGCTGCAAAGATCACGGACTGCACTGCCTCGCAGCTGCCATCTACGTCAATGCTTCGACGTACAGTTAGAAGCAGTGTTGTATGCGTTACCGAAAAAAAGTAACTAAATACGTTACTCGTTACTTGCAAATAAATGTAACACGTTACCGACCTACGTTACCTCAAAATAAAAGGAACGCGTTACTGATAAAAATTAACGCACGTTACTGTTGCGTTACTTTTTATTCACGAACTAAAACATTTGCTGTTTCGAAGTTTGATATGTGCGTAAGCGCCATAGCTAAAATATGTCCATGCGGAAACTTAATTACCCTCTCTTTCTTAGGGTTTCACCCGAATAGTTACAAGAAAAAACGCGGAAGTATATGGAAAAAGGGAAAGGGCATGAAACAAAGGTGTCATTCCCTTTCCCAGTGGGTAGCGAAACGCAGGCTTCGACGCAGGAATCTCCCAAATCCACCCCAAACCGGACCTCTTTGGCCTTCCAGCCGAGGCGACGGCGGTAGCGAGGTCAACGAGCCGCGACAGAAAACCAGTGGCAGGTGGCGTGGGACGTCAAATCTGACGAGCACCGACGTCAAAGAAAAGTGGAGGACAGCGGCATTTTTTGACTAAGGAGTTTCTAACTGGGCACTTAAAAACACACACAAAAAAAATTAAAATTTAATTTTTTTAAGTTTTAGGAAGTAAAGTAACGTAACGTAATTTCGTCACGCGTTACTCAAAATAAGTAACGTAACTACGTTACCCGTTACTTCTTTGGAAGAGTAACGAGTACGTTACTACGTTACCAAAAAAAGTAACGCGTTACCGGTAACGCCGTTACTTGTAACGCGTTACCGCCAACACTGGTTAGAAGACAGAGGCAACGTGCAACCTTTGTTTGTGATATTCCTCCCAGCAGAGAAGATATCCATCTCCCTCCTGAATTCAAGGTAAGTTTACTAAAAATACTAGAGAAATGGTTCATAATCATGGAGTTTTATTATACAGGTGAATTTCAAGCAGGAAGCGTTCCTACTACACGACAGTTGCGAGGGTGTCGTCAACCGCATCATCTTGTTTACTACGAAGCGGAACTTGGGGTGCTTAGGGAGTGCAGCTGCCTGGTTTTGTGATGGGACGTTTAAGGTAGTGCTCTCACTATTCTACCAGTTGCACACACTTCATGCCCTGAAGAACGGAATCATCGTGCCCATGGTGTACGGTCTACTACTGCCCAACAAAACCGAGAAAACATATAGGAGGTACACCAATAATAATTGTAACCTTATTAGCTATTGTAACGTAAAGTGATTGGTTGTGCAAATTGTGCGCATTGCGTGTTACCTTATCAGGTTCTTCTCGGTCGTCATCGACAACGTCGGGCCCTGCGCTGTTCGTGTGCTGTACACGGACTTCGAGATTGCTGCTATTAACGCTGCTCGTGATGTCATTTCGGATATCAGGATTCAAGGGTGTTTTTTTCACCTGGCCCAGTCGGTTCATCATAAGCTGTGCGCGCTGGGATTTCAAGCACGTTACGGCACGGACGAGGCATTTGCAGTCAAGGTTTGTTATTATGCATAAATAAATAATGTTCGGTTTCTCTTATGGTACAACCTCGCTCTTAGGTGGTGTATCCTATGTAATAAGTGTTTTAATTCTAGTTGAAAATGCTCCCAGCCTTGGCGTTTCTTCCTGTTGGGGCTATCCCGGAGGCGTTTCAAGACTTGTTGGAAGTATTCCCACAGGAGGCGATCGAACTGGCTGACTACTTTGAGGACGCGTACGTCGGTCGACCACGTCGGAACGGTGTCAGCTCGGCTCAATTTCCTCCGAAACTGTGGTGAGTGTACGAGGCGGCACGTGATGGAATGCCGCGGACAAACGACAGTGTGGAGGTGTGGCACTATGGGCTACAGGTAAGTGCTCATAATTTTATTTCTTCTTAATTTATCTCGCATACGCAATTTACAGTTTTTATATTGTATTTCTTATGCTCCTATTTTCATTCTTCAGAGCAACGTGAGGTGCACTTCACCAAAGATCTGGGTGTTCCTCGACTCCTTGAAAAAGGAGCAGGCCCTAAGCGAAACGAAGCTCAGTCAAGCGGCAAGCGGGGTCACTGCCACAAGGGTGTCGCGGAAGAAGGAGGCATTCAACAAACGCCTTCAAAGAATTCTTGAACGCTACGATGGAACAGACAACATGGATATCCTCGAGGCTTGCGGTAGAAGTATAACATTGTAAGCGAAGGGGTCTTGGCAGAGTTACAGATGCGAGTAAAACTCCTTCGGTGAACTGACATGTGTGTGGTTGTCCTCTAAAAATTAGTAGGACATAGTTATAACTCACTGCGGTGCGCCCACAGAAGTAGTTAGCGTCTATTTCGAAAATAGAGTATTTAGGCTAACTTTTAAACATATACTACAAAGGAAAGTACCAAACAAGCGAGGAGCTCCGTTTGTGAATATTCATTTCGAAGCACTATACTTGATAAACTGGGAAAATTAAACACATAAGAAGCTTTTTCAATAGGGTGACGAATTGTCATCATGACGATTTGCCCTATGACGAAGTGCCCTATGACGGATTGCCCTATGCGATAAAGTGCCCTGCTACGAGTTGCCCTGCTACGAATTGTCT
The DNA here is from genome assembly GCF_016920785.2 of Ixodes scapularis. Classification (NCBI taxonomy): domain Eukaryota; kingdom Metazoa; phylum Arthropoda; class Arachnida; order Ixodida; family Ixodidae; genus Ixodes; species Ixodes scapularis. Next base: position 118,820,366 of record NW_024609868.1, on the reverse strand, counting down.
TTCGATGAACGGTCTTACAGCCTTTTCGTCGCACCGAAAGTGGCCGAGGACATGGAAAAGAACAAACAGTCAGAACTGCACAACAAAAAGCTCGCAAGGTTGATGCCCCCGGAACCAACTTTACAGAACGAGAAACGGACTGTGTTCAACTACTCTTCCAGGGAATTAACAGACCATCACGTGAGTCTTCTTTCAAAAGGTCTCAACTTTGCAATGACACCTCAATACGTCCCCAAGCGTGACTTCATTGTCGAAATCGAGGAGAAACTCCGCCACATATCTAGCGAGACTGGCGTCAACCTTGCCCGGAGTCGTGTGCTGTCCATTTTGAACAATCCCAAGCCGCCGCAGCCAAACCTGGACCAGCATGAACGCAAGGGGTTGCAGGAGTTGCAGGAGTTGAAAGCTGATGAGCCGATCGTCATTTTACGAGCTGATAAGGGTGGGGGAACGGTGGTTCTCGACAAGACCGACTACGACCAGAAAATATATAATGTTCTTAGTAATCCCGCACACTTTGTCAAACTAGCCCGCGACCCAACTGGGAAAACCGAACGTTCGTTAGTTGATTACCTCTGGGAACTTCGAAAGAAGGGCAGGATGAATGGTTCTCTGTACCGCCGCATTTTTTCCTCCGACGGATGCACACCTAAAATGTACGGCCTACCTAAAGTGCACAAGCCAGAATGTCCTCTGCGCCCTATTGTATCCTTTATCGGTAGCCCCACTTACGAGCTGTTAAAATATTTGGTAGAGCTACTGGCGCCGTTGACAGGCAAAAATGGTCTTTGTGTGCAGAATTCGCAAGAATTCGTTCAGTTAGTCCGCACCCAAACCCTCCTTCCGAATGAAGGCCTGTTTTCTTTTGATGTAGTTCCCTTTTCACTAATGTTCCTAACGATGGTGCCATTGATGTCGCACGCGAGCGTCCACTTGACGATCAAAGCCTGGGAGCACGCACGTCCCTTCACGTTGATGATATAATTTTACTTTTGCGTTTTTGCTTAAACCAATGTTTTTTCGCCTTCCGTGGAGAGACGTATCATCACGTGAACGGGTGTACAATGGGAAGCCCGGTATCTGTCAGTGTTGCCAATCTCGTTATGGAGCATATTGAGGAGAAAGTGCTGAAAAAAGTTCTGTTCCCGGTCAAATTTTACCGCCGATATGTGGATGACACTTTCGTCATTTTAGATAAAAGTCATGCTAACGATGTTCACCGGGAGTTAAACAGTGTTCCCCCCGCTATACAGTTTTCTTGCGAGGCAGAACAGCAGGGCAAGTTGCCCTTCCTAGATGTATCTGTAATGAGGACAGGCGAACCGATCCACAGGATTGAAATGGGTGTGTACCGCAAACCATGTGAAATAGATAATTTTTGGGGATTTTGTCCCATCACCCAATGCAACACAAGAAATCAGTAGTGCGATCGTTTGTACTCAGATCAATTACGGTGCCATCTAACGAGCTCCATGGCGCAGATGAGATGACTCATTTACAGGAAGCTTTAATGAAACGTCGCTACCCAAAGCGTTTTGTTGGCGAGGTCAAAAACCAAATGAAACAAATTGTGCAACCGTGCGAAAGGGAAAGAGATAAGAATGTAGTGTGCATCCCCTATGTCAAAGGAGCTTCCGAACCTCTCAGTCGCGCTTTGAGGCCCCTCGGCATTCGAGCTGTTTTCAAGCCATACAGAAATATTGGCAATTCCGTTCCAAACCAAAGGACCCAACCCCGGCAAACGTCCAGAGAGGTGTTATCTATAGGGTGTGTACTTTCCGGTGTTTATTTGTGACAAAAATCGGCGGATGTTTTTCGGTGTTTATTTATTTTCAAAACACCGACGTATTTCGGTGGAACATCTCACGATGAGGCTAAAAACGGTGATTATCGGTGAAAAAAAAAGCGATTGATCACAGACAGAGAGTTCCAATTTTGTTCACATAGTTCATACACTTCTTCTCTAGGAAGCAACTATTTCTCACACTTGGTTACTATAGTAGATGCAACCATACTTTCATGCTTGCATCTACACGCAAGGAACGTGCTGCCATCATGGCAGCACGTTCCTTGCGGTTCGCAACCCGCAATTATGAAAACGCACGCTCCTGTACGACACGGACGTCGGCAGTGTCTTCCAGGAACCACAGCAACCTCTGAATACATGGCTGGCACCGACATCATTTGGCCAGACACAATGTGGAAAAGGCACGTGAGAGCCTACCCTCCACTGTGTTAATTTTTACACAAAAAAGGGACATGGGAGACACAATAGGGGAAAGGCGTATGAGAGCTTAGCTTCCACTGCGTTCACCAGACGCTTTTGACCCCCAGAAAGGAGGGCGGACTGGCGCCACCTGAAAGCCATGTATAAACACTGGAAGAATGCAGGATCCACGAGATAACACGTTTCACGAACCTCTACGGGGAAAGGGCTTCGCTAGGTCGGAAAATAGCAACGACCGATGTTTTTCGGTTTTAACCAGGGCGAAAATATCGAACCACCGGTGTTTTTCGGTTTTAACCGATTTTATATTTTCGTCACCGACGGATGTTTATCGGTGTTTTTCGGTTAAAACCGGAAAATGCACACCCTAGTTATCTACTACATCGCCTGAAGTGACTGCCCAGCGTCCTACATTGGTGAAACCGGACGGAGGAGAGAGACCAGACTCAAAGAACACAAGCGTGACGTCACGTACGCATTCCACGCGACGCGACTGAAGACTGAACTGGTGGATCATGCGTGGACATTGGGGCATTCTTTTGACTTTCCGGCCGCGACGACCTTGGCCAGGGAGGACAGATGGGGGCCCCGAAAGCTCCTAGCATCGTGGTTTGTTCGCAGGGACACATCCGTGTGCGATTTCGAAAATACTGTTAGGTGGGGTTGCTCAAAAAATCGACATAGCACCCCTTTAAGCTATTTTTTTTTCTTTTTATAATACTTCACTTGATGCTACTGCGACGCGTAAGTTTTCTTTTCCTAATGCCTTGTTTGGTGCCACTGAAACTTAGGTTTTTTCCCGCAAGCTTTCGATGGCTTTGACGGACCTGCGTTATACATTTCGACTAATCTGAAACCCCAGCAATACAGTTTTTCTTCTTCGTCTTCTTCTTATTATTATACGCAATATTGACGGTACGTATATACTCATAAGAATTCACCAAGTGCTTTAGTCTCTCGGGTCGGCTGTCTGTGCCGGTGACCACCGTCGAAAATGTCGCGGATATCAGTCATAACAAGACTTTCGAGGAGTCACCGCTCTTTAGATTTTCAATGCTACGGACGGCCGGTCGTTGTGCTAGGCCCGTTCTTCATTTTCGCGCTGCGAAAACCTTGTCTGCAATCTAGAGATGTGCTGATAATTTGTTTAGGGATCAAAAAGTTTCGTGTCCAATTTTCACGAATTTTAATGGAAGTTATAAGAAAATCACTATATGTTAAATGTGTGTGCATCTCTATCAACTCCGTGATTAAGGGAACGTTAAACGTGGAGTATATTGTTATCACTAATGTTAACAAATGTTTAAATGCCGTAATAATTACTAAGAACAAGTGCCCACACAAGGCAATTTGAGAATATCTTAAAGGCTTCGATCTACGTGAACTGGGACAGATATGTTGTAGAAACATTCCTAGATACGTACAGGTAGAAACTAAATGGATTCAATAAAAACTGCACGTGGTCCGGGATACAGTACAACATTGATAAGCACTTTCTGCGTGAGCAGCTGCAGAACTTCAATAATAGGCCCGTTCGATTTAGCTGCTCCTCCTGCACCGGTGCACAAGAGTGTTGGGCGGTATACTTCCGGTTGTATCTGAATACTAAAACGGGGAATACACTGCTCTACACTCTTTTGCTCCAGTGCAGAAGCGGCAGGTCAATCGAACGAGCCTATTTTTTCCGGCGTCGTATTCCTAGGCATATACATATGTATATGTTCATAAATAACAATAACAACTATTTTAAAAGATGCAGGCACTTCATCTCATGATAGAACTCAAGATGCGGTACAAAAAGCAAATAAGTGTTTTGTTATATAGGACGCCTCTCAATTGCTACTAACCTGGGGTTGTTCGATCGAAGGAAAACGCCAGCATATAAGCAGCACCTGTAAAAAGCAAGAGAAAACAAAACAACAGAATAATATAGGTTTAGCCGAAATATTGTGCCAATTAATTCCACTTGAATGCCAAACGCATTAAAACAACCACGAATAACACAATATTAACAAACAAATGAGTAAGTTTAAGTGAAGTTTATACGACGTTGAGTAGGTTCAAATGGTGCTATTAAAACACGCGCCTAGAGTGTTCGCAATGCTGCTGAAACAATAGCGCTGGCTGTTGAACTGTTTGGGAGCAATGCAGCGTGCTGAAAAGTTCCAATGTTTTGTGCGATGCTTTGTTAGTTTATGATCACTCACCCTCGACGCAGGCGTGACTTGGCACGAATTGGTGCCGGTGGAAAGCGGACGCGAAGCTAGAAATAGGGGCTAAGGGAACCACCGTGCATTTCACAAAGACCCATAGGCACTAAGAGCGGTAAGAGCCCGTCAAGCCCTGCACTGTATTCTGGAACTCCAAGACGATCACACGTGCTGAGTCGAAGCAACCAGTTCAACACATCTAATTGATTAACTGCATCTTTCTCAAATCCAACTTCTGCTTATTTGCCACTGCAAAAGTGATGTCTCTTCAAAATAAGATATACGCTTAGTGACCCAAGAAACGCGGTCTTTGCACTATCTAACTCTTAAATTGGCCGTGCAACGATATTTGCTTGGGATAATTTTCACTTTATGGTACGTTTACGCTCGCGGATCCGCTAGCAAACCCGCCCAACTTTTGCCGCTGGGGCGAAGCGCTGGGCGGAAAACGCGGTGGCGAGCCGTATAGGTCCAGGACCTATTTCTGCCACCGAACGAGGCGTTTCGGTAACCGGAAGTGACATTCTTGCGCAGCGCGACGCTGCCTACGTCACGAGTACGCGTTCTTCCTGTTTGTTTTTGGCAATGGCGTCGACGGCACAGAAGACATCCAGCGTCGCTGGCATGGCTGGCGACGAAGACACCTCAATCGTCCTGTTGGTAGTACTGCTAGTCATACGAGCGAACACGAGGAAGGAGGCAGCTTGCTTGTCCCGTCCTTTCGCGGCCTAGAAAGCATGGGTGGACCCACCACCGCCAATGGCGACGCTGCTTTTTCGGTGTTCGCTGCTCCTATTCCTCTATCGCAAGCAGGGAAGACGAGAGAATAATCTTCGTATTCTCCTCTTCTTCCTCTACATAATCATCCATTTGCTTCGCGCTGTTTTGCCGTTTGGAATGCAGCGTCAACGTGAGGCTCACGCATACTTATCGAGCCAAAAACAGCGAGTCTGGGGAGCACCAATGCCCGATAGAGGCAGCCGAGGTGGGAACTCCCGCGAATTCTCGTTATAATTGACGAACTTTTACGAGAACAGCTACCACAGCCGGCGCCGCCGCCACTCGGAGGAAATAGATGTAAACACAACCCGCTCGTCGCCACCGCCGTCGGGAGCGAAAACGCTCCCGCGGCAGCGGATTTCTTCTCAGGTGTAAAGGTAACATTACACTAGCAGTGGGACCCAAATACACTCGCACGCAACGCCACTGACAGAGAAACATCTTTGTTGCTGTGTCATTCCCAGGACAAAAGCGAGCATTTTCTTTCATTCGCCACTTCACAACAATTGACGGCGGGATTTGTTTTGTGTGTATGTTTATACGGCCTGAAGTTCGTTTCGCTAAACAGTCGACTTGTCTCTCAGCTGTAGAGGAGCAATTTAGCCAGTGCAGTACAACCGCTAGGCTGGACTCTTTAACGTGCACCAAGCTCTATAGAGATACACGACCGCACGCAGGCGCGGTCGTGTATTGCTATATTGGCGGGCGGTGGGGATTGGGGGAACCCAGGATTTCTGGGTTCTGCAGCGCGAGCTTTCGCATCGCGTGCTCCGAGCTGGTGTGCGCGAGCCCACTCGTCCACCGATTCCCTTTGCTGACGTAGCTGGGGAACCGCAGTATTTCCCAGTGACGATCGTTGAATGCGGCTCGTAGATTGGACCCGAGCATTGCGTGAGCCCTCAATTTAGGCTAGTGATAATCAATAGCTCGACAAGTATTCGGGTAGTGGCCTGTGTTCAATGGCTGCAATGACGACAATAGCTGAACCTCAATGAGTGGAACTTAGTGCGTGATTTTCCTGTGCTTTGCCAACCACAGCGTGTGGCTATGTGATGAACATTGGCGGCATATAATCGGCTCCAGATCACTGGCCGCTAGTTCTGGCTGCCAGTTGATGGGGGAACACTGGTCGTTTTTTATAGAGCGAAGCTGTATATGACTCGTCAGACGGATTTTCTCTTGCCTAAATCCTCACAAAAAAACAAAAAACAAAAAAACATTTGTAGCGATTGAAGCGAAAAGTTCATACATCACGCATACAGCATACTAGACAGCATTCGTTTCTATAAAGAACAAGTACAAAACAAGCATTCGAACCAGATAATTGATGATAAGAAACTCCTGATAACAATGCCAAGCACGTACCGGTGCATAGTTACGGCTCCCGAGGAGCAGCGTGAATACGAGGAGCGGCAAAGGGAAAAGAGACGGCAGTACGATCATCGGCGGCATCTAGTATAGTGCAGTGGACAATCGCTGCAGCTGATACCACAGCTTCGCTGGCCAACCACCTTCGCAGTTTGAATTGGAGCCCCAACGTTTTTTAAAATATTTTTGCGACCTCTATTGCCTGTGGGAAAAAACGAACGCGTGTTTCATAGGTCCTTAAAGGGGCAGTGCAACGGTTTCAATGTTGAAAGAATTGCCAGTTTGCATTTTTTATATTGTTTATACAAGCCCAAATGACCAAAAACGCGCCACCTTCCCCCCCTACCCCCCCCCCCCCCCCCGCAAAAAAAAAAAATAAAAACGGCTATTTTTTTTGCGTAATCGCAAGGCAAAAAACGAATTATTTGCCGATCGGCAGCCGCCGGTGGCGGCTACGGGAACTAAAATGACGGCGTCTCTGGGGGATACGCAGAAGTCAACAATCACTGTCCCCCTCCGCTGCTACACTCGCCGTCAGCCCCGTGGTGAACCGTCCTTTGTGTCCATCGCTCGCCGCGACCTTCGACGAGTCTAATCCTTTGAAAGTCGACAATCGCGGAGGAAGCGGCTGGGGTCTCTGAAGATAGGGCCCAAGGCGAAACCACGCGAACCGGCAGAGACGTCACTTGAAAGTCGGCGCGGAGAGTTGAGAGGCACTTCGACCTTCGATTTGTTTCATTTTTTTTTTCTAAAATAAGAACTAGCGCTCGCAAGAAAATGCGACTTTCGGTTTTTCGTTTCATAGGTAATGCAGATTCGTTTCCGCAGTTAATTGGCCAAAGCCTGAAAATCGTTGCACTGCCCCTTTAACATCGGGGATTCGTTCTAAGTGGTACTTGCGCGAAGTACAAAAATGACTGAATCGCCCCTTGAAGCTTTTACTCGATCTCCTAGCACATTTCATTTTCATGTTTGGTGAATGATACTTTTTGAAAACTCCTCTGCCACTACAACTCCTTCCCTGAGATCTTCCAGATAAAATTAGTGCAGCCAACGGAGGCCTATGCGGAGAGCAAGTTCGTCTGCTTTTTGCGCAGGGGTTGCGGTGACGTCGTAACGCCGAGCTTTGGTTGGCTCTGATTGGAAGGAAAGTTGGGAGACTTGAATGCTATGTGCCTTGAGGCTTCCCCACTTGACTTCGAAATGTAGCCAATCAGAGCTCGGGGTTCCAACGTCTCTGAAACCCCTGAGCAAGAAGCAGACAAACTTGCGCTCCCAAGAAAAGCAGGGCGTGGCATATTATGTTAATTTACTCCTCGATCTCTGATTGATTCTTGCACGTTTTTATCAGGCAATGCTGCAATCTGATTGGCTGAAGGGATAAGATTCTTGGAACTCGTCACGCCCTACGTTTCTTAACGTCGTAGTGGCCATAAGAGGACAGAACCCATTTTGTATGTCTTTAAAGTATACATGTATGATAAAATATCGTTGCAATCAATGGCCCTTTACGAAAGTAAATTTACTAACCTGTGCAGAGCCAAACCCGACGCTCTAATAGCGGCACTACGCAGATTCTCCACATGAGAAAAGCGAACGTCTTCAAAAACATAGTGCAGACAGCGGAAAAGATGTCGGTCCTTTTACGTCACCTCCAATTCACGAAGTCGAGGGTGCTTGATTTAGGCGAGCATGATCTCCTCTCACCGCCATTAGAGCGGAAATATTGGAGCTTCTGCGGTTGCAACAAGAGGACTCCGACATTTGAAAAGGGCCTATTGTCACTTTTGGGAAAGGGAATAATAGTTGCATCGGGAATAAAACAGGACGTAAAATTACTTACGTTCAAATAAAAGTAGAGTTAGGAGTAGACGCTTCATGTTCGCTGAAAGGAAGATACTCGAATGCATATCTTCAAGCGAGGCCAACGGCGCCCGAGTTATCGCTCACCCTCTCTATCGGATCCCATTGGCGGCCCTGTTGGCTATCTCTCACGAGCCACCAATGAAACCGTCGCGATGTGAGGGCAGACAGCCGCGTCGAAATATGATACACGGGCGGGGAAACTCGACGATCTCTTTCCCACGTTTGCAAACTGCGCACTCGCTCTACAGGAGTCCGACGCACACTACCAGGGAACTACTCTCGTGGGTCTTGCTCAGCCAACCAAGAATTTTACCAAAACCTTTTTGAAAGTTCCTCATTATTTCTAACTGGCCCTTCACAGCACGTCTTGGAGTGACCATGTGAAACGTCGACACCAATAGGATTTACTCAAAATACCATCTGCTAAATGTTGTCAGTGAGAAGGCAGATCGGCATCGAGACTGCATGACGATAACCGTTTCAGTGGCAAATGAGGGGACACAAATAATTATGGCACTAAGACAGCATGTCAACAGGTACGACGTACCGATCGCCCATATTATTGGTTGAACAGTTGAAAGGAAGAGCTATGATTATAATTTCCCATGGCGTACACTCTAAAAAAACGTTTGTGCGTTTACTTTCACGCACCCAACCCTCGGAGACCTAATCACCGCAACTTACGGAGGCAGCTCAGCGAATAACAATACCGAGACATATGTTTAGACGAAAAACCGCAGTCTGAGTTGTGACATTGAGCAATGCAAAACGTCACGCTTGGATTGCTTAATGTCACAACTCAGTCTGCGTTTTTTGGTCTAAAGATATGTTTCGGCATTGTCATTCGCTGAGTTGCGATAATTGGCTCTCCGAGGTGTTGTAAGGGAAAGCAGACGCACGGGCTTTTTTAGAGTATACACCTTCCCAAAAAACGCTCCTAGGCCGCCGCCATGTTGCTGACGCTGATGTGGCTGGTGCGACTCTCGCGCCCTCTATCAGCTAGAAATTTTCTGCCACTCCCTGGGACTGTGAAGACCCGCTCAGCGCGGTTCTCTACCTGCTTTTTTGCGGTTTTTCATTCGAAGTTTTCTCGCCCCTCTTGAAAGTTTCCACTTAATGTTCTTCCATGCACGCTGCGTACCCTTTTTGTGTTATCTTCCACTGAAAGAAATAAGGCTGGTAAGTGCCTGCCATTCAAGCTTTTCTGCTCGACATTCCCGGGAAACGAAGGAGGTGAAGGACGTCGAACGACCCTCGACGCGATTTTGCGAACATTGTTCTCCCCCCTCCCAGAGATAATCCGCGTAGAATCCTCAGTCATCTCCGAAAATAGTTGTCCGGTTGGGGTGAGAAACGGGTCAGTCGCGTTTGTTTCTTTGCCTTGGTGCGGTTGTGAAAAAAGGAAGCTCTCCCCAAAACGTCCCCCAAGACGAAGTTTTCTAGGATTCCGTCCGATCGCCAAGATGCGACTGTCGTCCACTGTGACTGTGTTATTTAAAATCTTTCTCAAATAAATTCTCTTCGGATAACGCTGCATCGTGTGGTACGTACGATATATTGTTCGAATGCTACCACTTCCTCAATTGTATGTCCGTGTCCTGTCCATCGGTAAACACGTTATTTGTGAGCTTTGAAGAATGCATGCCTTTCGGCCCTCTTCTGTTCCAATTTATTTTTGACAGCGAAGCGCTTTGTCGTTTCACATGCGACGAATCCCGCGGCGCCGTCGAAGCTTATCCTAAGAAAAACACAAATAACTAGAACTATACATTCCAGTCGCATTCGTTCTGTCGCGCGCGTACCCAACAACAATAGTTTACAGTTTTTTTTTTTTTTTTTTAAATGTGGCACAATGCTTTCTCATTGTCCTCAGGAAAATACATGTACCATGAAACACAAAATATAGTGGTAAAAGACGAGAATTTAGCCGCCAGCAGCGTTTGAAACTGCGCCTACGCAGGCTGCGCCTATTGAAATCACAGTCCACTCGGTTAGGGTTGGGAGGGACGCCGGTGAGAGTCTAGCCTCAAACTCAGTGACTGGGCTCGAAAACGGTTTGTTGCCCCTGGGGTCGAGGGTTTTTTGGAAAGGTGTATAGGCAGGGGAAGGGAGGGCGGGGGGGGGGGGGGGGGGTCAAAACCGGCCCCCGAAATGCCTAAGCTACTTATCAACCCCCCCCCCCCCCCGGGCCCGGTCGCTCCCCTGCTCACGCAGTCGTTTTTGATCGGGTCACGGAGCAAAGGGGGGAGCGCGGACTATCTCCGACTTATTTGCTTTCGGTAAATATATATCTGGCGTAGAAAATTCTGACATACACAAAATAGGCAATATTTCTTCATTCATGTTTATTTGATGGGATGCGGGGCTTCCTCTTATATATAGAGAGAACGCATATTTTTAAACATTTGTGGGGTGAAGGAAGGGCTATTTCAAGGCAAAGCATAACAAACTTTCCTCACTGAAATGCACAGTTCAATCAAACCATTGCGGACATAATAAAACAAACATGTGGCGATAATCTAAAACAGTCAGTGATGCAAGGAAGAATGAACGCTTTGTCAAAATAATTGCACTGTAAGCAACGGTTGGCACTGCGCTGTCGCACACCTTGTGTATTGGTCATAATTGCGTGCTTTCGACTAGAGATTACCGCGAGAAAAAAATTAACTGTGACTAGTTATTTCAGAAAGCAATTTACAGGCTCTCTTGACCATCTCATTTATGCCAAGCGCTTACACATTAAGATGCAGCCGCCTGCGTTTATGGCAAAGAATACCCAAAATGTCCACCGCTCGAGCTTGAATGTCGCGGTGAACATTCAAATATAGACGGAGCACTCGCGCATTCGAAGTGGACGCTCTCAGGTATGTTTTCAACCGTCGTAGTGAAGTGAACGAACGCTCAGCGTACGTCGTTATTACAGGCAGAGTCGCTAGTATGGCTAGGATCTGGAGGAGACGATGGACGTTTGGGAATAGGACCTCCGGACAGAGGTCGACCACATATATAGCGCAGACGTGACGGGCGTTTCACGTTTCTCCCTTTTGTTTTGGACGCCTAAAATTTCCCTATTTTTGCCGAAGTTTCACTTCGCGAAATTTCTCTCCATTGAGACGCCCGTCTCGATGGTCGCTTATGGATGCGATGACGTCCGTCTTGCTTTCTGCTTTGAATGTCGAAGTGGCATCCGATGCTATTCGTTATTAGATTCATCTTTTCGTTGCACGGAACATGAGAAACTACGAAGAGATAAGCCTTCATATTCTGAATTCGCAAAGATGCAAGGGTAGTCAAGTTAGTATCCACATTCGGCGTGTGGTTTGTGTGTTTGTGTGTGATGTGTCATGTTATTTCTCCGAATGACGGAACGACGCGTTCGGACTGACGACTTCTTATCGCCCCGAGGATATGCTGCTGCTGCCTTTGGACCACGGTGCAAGATAAAGCAGCCTAGCAATGATAAGACTATCTTTCCTTCTGTATCTGGTTCTGTAGCACGAATTCGTTGAAGGGAAACAGAAGCAGTTTTGTATTTGAGGAAAAACACCTAAATCGTCTTCATTTGGCCTCCGTGATCACGAATATCGAGATTATTTTTTTATTGAGCGCACGGATGCTGCAGAAACGAATATTTAAAGTATCGCTGAAGCCCCTCCTTCTTGGGGCGTGACGTCATATTAAGAGTTTTTGGAATCCCTGCTCTCACGCATCTTCAGTGCCTGTCAATGCTATGCACGCGCACTCTCGCTATCTTGAAATACTAGGTCAGAAATAGACGTAACGACAGGCGTCAGTACGGAAAAAATACACCTGGCAAGCTGGCAATTGCACGCGCTGCCCACACGCGCGACAAGCGCTTGGCTGCCCGAAGATCCTAGTATGACGTCACGACTGGTCGGAGGTTTTTCATGTTTTCTCGCGTTTAGTTACATCTTGGGGAAAACGAACGTGATACTCTGATTCACGGGATTAAAATACGCCAGAATTCACCTCTAACTCGTTTTTTTTTTCATCAAGTGTTTCTGATTCCCTTTAAACCTTTTGCAAATAATAGAGTTTGGTTTTGTGATTGTTTAGAATTACCCTCGCGATATATCTGGGTCACTAGTGTTTGTGCGTGAACGGCTGCTCTAATTTTTCAACGTCGAAATTTTTTTGTTTTGCTGCCTAATTTTTTTTGCAGCAGTCAATAGCTATCCATGATAAAAATAAACCCTGGAGAAGGGGAGCAAGAGGGACAAAGGACAAACACAAATCTCCAAACGCAGCTAGGTGACTGGTGCGCGACCGAGTTTATGTATTCGTCATTCTTGTCCAGCTCGCTTGCACCTTTGCATTTAATTGCATTCTAATTATAGCTATTCGTGTGTTTTGTCTGGACTTCATGGGTTGGTAATGCAGCGCTACCTCAAAAAGCGGAGGGAGATGTGTGCTGTGAGGAAGCTTTTAAACTTGGTAGGCCACATCTATGATGTCAGTAGAACAGCCCCCACGCCCGCCCGACCACCCCGCCCGTATTCCTGTAAATGAAGCCTGTTCCGTTTTGAAGAATGAAAATGCAGCTTTACCCGTTTTATCTTAATAGCGCCTCCGTAATCTTTGGTTCCGCGTACTTACAGCGGAGCTCACCCTGCTTCGTCATTGCGCGTAGGGGGGGGGGGGGGTGTCAAATAATGTAATTGCCCCCCCCCCCGCTCTTTTCCCATCCGAAATAAATTCCTAGCTACGCCACGGCTATTTCCAGTGCATATCTGATCGCTTTAAAGGCAGGACCTTTTATATTGTAGGACAAGTGAAAGTTTGCACTCTAAAATAGGCATATGTTTTGTTTCTTAGTAAGCCTCTGTGCACTCGACGCTATTGAATGGGAGTTTGGGTGTTCTCATGGACCAGAGAGGCGGTGTTGAAAGCGGAAGGTTGTGAGGAAGTTACCTCACTGCATGCCCCACTTAGAAGAACGACACGGAGCAGGGGTTTCAAAAGAAGGACTACAGTGTAGCCCCCTATTTTAGAACTCTATATTGTCAGGATTGTGGGTGAACGAGCATCAGTTCAATACGGCCGGGTCGGTTGATCAGAAAAAGCGTACAAATTACAGGTAAATTATAGGCTTGTAAATATAAGAATACATACATATGCCACTGTATTTATTTGTCACTCAAATTTTCTCGTCAACTCGACGATAACGCGGAGCATCTTGATCCCGCACATTAAAAGGAACATATATGTAGAACTGCAATAAAAGTAATGGGGCAGGCTATAGATGGTGAATAACCATACTAATAAAACTCCGGGAGAAAAAAAAAGTATGGAAAAAAGAGGACAATACCGTGACGTCTCAAAAAACAAAACATGGCAAAACACAGCATTTTCTGTTATTGAGAAACCCATTTTTATTTTGCACTCGCACCCCGGAAAACGCTTTTGGATATCAAACGGAGCCCGTATATTATGTACAAAAAATTGGGTTACTATACTGGTATTATTAATGAGCTGATAGTATTGAAGGTAGGATACATGCATTACGAATCCGCATCATAAGTTTACCCGCAGTCAGTCTTTTGTTTCGGTTACAGGCTTCTTCTCATTTTCTTAACCGTCCATGGAGTCATTTAAATGATTATGACACTAGAGTCATCGACACCTTAAGAAACTCAGGGCCTGGCAAGTCCCTAGCATCTAATTATCCCTCAGCAGCCAACGAGAGTGCAGCGTTATCCGATACGAACGCCCAAGGACCAATCACGGGGCAAGAAGCCCGAATAATTCGCAGGGTCTCTTACGTTATACCTCAGACGACTCGAAGGCCAAAGCCCAAGTGACGATGCATTAAAGACAGACACATGTTTTACGGATGTGTTGATACCCCCGCAGCGGCGGAGGTGTACCGCGTCGGACTACGGAACGAAAGGTCGCTGGTTCGACGCCAGCCGTAGGACAAGAGCAAACGTATTTTTTGGAGGAAGATTAAAATTCTTCGATGTCACATAAACGCTTTGGTACCTTTTATGTCGCTGTTTTTCGTACCTTTCGTGCCCCCACCGTGTTTTCGCTCGAGGATTTTGAAGGTCGACTGAACGATGAATCATATCCAACTTTCGCCTTAATAAAAAAAGACAAAAAAGCCAGATTATGCGTTTTTGGAGCTGTCGTTGGCTACGCTCGTCGACTCCCGGCTAAGATTGGTGTTCAAATAGGACGCGCCTGGCGCCGCGCGGTTCGTGCACTTAATTACTTAGTTTGTGTTTCACGGTTTCATACCCTGGGCGGCGCTGGGGGTCTGGCGTTGAGGCTTTGCTCACTGTGTGTATCGTCCAGGCCCTTGCTTCCTCCCTCCCCTTTCTCAACCTCACGTTCTTCCTGTAAATTTAGACTGAAATAAACCAGCCACCCTATCAATGTCTATGAGGATGGCGAAACCAAAGTACGCCTGTCCACTGCTTGCTACAACCTCATCACCCAATTGGCATATTAGAAAATCGCTATCATGTTTTGAAAATGGCGAAGGTCCAATGAATACCCTACGTGGCAAATTTCTTTGAGTGCACACAAAAATCCAAGGAACCCTATAGACATAAACAGATACGCTCTAATAAAAATATTCCAAACGTAATGACTAAAAACTCTACACTCGAACCACCTCACGTGATGCACGCCCAAGCCTTCTCTGTATAAATGATTCTAAGGAAATAATCAAAATAAAAGCGTTATCGAACGCGCGTGCAAAGTGCCATTCGTTTTAGGCTTTTGCTCTAGACCAGTTACTGCTGCAGACGCGGGCACCTGCGGCACGTGGAACACCATTTCCTGCATTCTCCTTGATACTTGGGCAATTTAGAAATCTGTCTATTTAGTAGATTAGTTATCAATAGGCACCATTTTCAAAATCAGTAAACCCTCAGGTAGGTAATAAAGTTTTCTCAAAGATTTGACTCTGTGCGACCCGCGTCGGCCATGTCTACGCTCGCACCACCCTCTCTTAGTCGTCGCTCCAAGCTCTGGCGCGCCTAGTTTCTTTTCGTTCCGCTCTCCCGGGGTGGCGGTCCTGTCGCGCGTGTCTGGTTTCCGCCGGTTCCTCGGGGCGGGTCTGTGTCGTCTGCTAAACAGCTTCGCTGGTCATCCACCTCCACAATGTGGAATGGCTCTTGATTTTTTCGCGTTCTGATTTCTTTCCGATATTCGGTTCGTTCTTCTTAGAAGTGTTCCTAATATTATTCTTATTTGTCATTACATTTAATCCGTAGTTAAACTACGAACCTTTACTTGCTTCATAGCCGTTGGGACTAAATATGATCAGCCCTGTGTAGTACAGTTTACCTAGGCACGTACGCCAATGCACTGCCTTTGGACAAAGCTCAAATTCTCACTTTTTGCGCAAGGTACTTTAGGGGAGTACTGTGGCGCTAACAACCCGAGAAGCTGAAAGGATGTTCAAATTAAGTGCTACTTATCCTATTCGCGTTAAATTTATTTCTTAAATGGTTCTGAAAACGTTTACCAGTAGAACCCGACAACAATGCCAAGGAAAGTCACTTTTCACAAAGAAAGTAAGCATATACTGGGAAAATAAATTCCAAGGTTGGCAGTGACTGAAATTTATTATCCTATCATATAACATGCAATATAAATTATATCGGGCCATGTTCACTTCTGGGACAACATAATATTGGCTGCCACATGCCGATACACAATAGTTGACAATTTTGTAAAGAACTTGAAATGTCTGGTCGGTAGAATGCAGTGACAATATTTAAAGGAACATTCAGCGTTTTTTTTTTTTTTTTAACAGAACACGTAAATTTGTACAAGCACAGCCTGGAGCATACTTGCTACATAATTGCGTTGATTATTTCATTTTTAGGATAGTTACAAAATATATGGCGTACAGCCGTATTTTTATTTCTCCGCTTTTACATTTTGGAGCCACAATAATAAAAGAACATTTGACAAAAAGAAGCTTCTTTAAAGTATATATCTTAAATGAATGGTAGCCGTCGATTCCGCTGAATCAACTAATTTCTGCTGCTTTTTTGTGCTGGAAACTACCACCATATTTTCGCTGTATGTAGCTGCATGGAAGCGGTGCTACGGTGAGGGTGTTTGTCCTCTACCGGAAGTTCGCGGGACGCCATTTGCCAACGGCGCTTGCAAGAAGAGGGTCTATACACTGCGACAGAGGCCTGTTGCGTTGTCACGCGTGAGCGCAGCAAGAACGCGCGAATGTTGATAGCCGCCGCGCCCAAAGCGATATTTTCGGCATCGCACTTTTTCTTTCATTTGTTCTTGGCAGCAGCCGATAAAAGTCGGTCGCGCCGCCGCCGGTATTGTTCTTCGGTTTTCGTCTGTGGGAAAGCTTGCCTGGAGTAAAAAAGACCGTCTGCCCTGCTCCCGGTGTCGTCTTCTCGCCGTGGCCTGGAGTCCTGCTCGGCCAAACGCAACAGGCCCGCCGCCCATGTGCTCCGAATCTGCCAGAAACGAAGTGATTAGAAAAAAACTGAGAAATGAAACTCGGAGAGAAATTTCCGAAGCGTATAGCATAAGGGCGAGGGGGGATACAAACTGAGCAGGTGCACCGTCCCTGCACCTATCCGGCAAAGAATTTGCCTGCATGGGCCGAAAACCCGATGATATGTACATATAATGTGTGTTTTTCAATAAACAATCCAGGTGTAAGTAGCGCTCGGTGTCGTCTTGTCCGCTGGACGGAGGCGGATATTCTTCTTTCATTTGATATTTTTTTTAGTCCTCTGGACATAGATCTTGCGTCAACGCGCAATTTGAAAAGTTGTTTTTTCAACATCCTCTCAGATGCGGTTTTTGTTCATGAAAACAAGAAATGTCTTGCAAAAGTAATATTCCTTCCGTTGGGTGGGTACCTCTCCGAGGTGATGTAAAATTTAATTTAAAAATATATATTCGACACCCCCTGTAAGTTTGGGCGACGCCGCGGAGTGTTTCCGTTTGTTTCTTTTGTTAGCGGCCGCGCGTCCGCCACTGGTGGCCGCGCGGCCGCTAATAGATGGAAAAGATGGAACCGCGTTTTTAAGAATATGTTGTTTCATGTCATCCAACGCGACCCTAAGAACTGGGATAAACTTGTGCCTTTCGTTCTCTGGGCTTATCGAAAGGTGCCGCACGATACTACCGGGGTGTGTCCTGTCCGTATGCTTTACGGAAGAGACTTTAGGGGGCCACTGGCTATACTAAAGCAAACGTGGACAGGTGAGGTGGCTGTTCCCGGTACTCTTCGCGAAGAACCCGCGAAATACTCTCAATGGTTGCGAGAGCAGCTGGAAGTAGCGGAGAAGACGGCCAGCTTGACCAGCAGCATTCAGCAAAGCGATTGCACGGACAGGTAAAACCGTAACGCGCGGGAGAAGTCCTTCCAGGTGGGAGGCAAGGTTGTGCTGTTCGATTGCAACCGAACAGGTAAGATGGCGCCAAGGGGAACCGAGCCATTGACCGTTATCGGGGCAGAGAAACAGAACTACCGGTTGGAGGGACCCGACCGAAAGATTTCAATAGCGCACGCAAACCGACTTCGGCCTTACTATGCACGAGGAGGGCACGTGGGAGTGGTATTCCACGGAGACGAGGACTTTGGCGAAATATACGCCCCTCGGGGTGATTCGGATGGCACGGGAGAGCTCCACGTGTCAAAACTGGAACAGCTCGACGCGGAGTTTAGGAACCAAATCTTAAACATGTTCGCTGAGCATCGCGAAGTATTCAGCGGGTCACCCGGGAGATCCACGGTGGGCCAGCAAAGGATTGAGCTAGACTACACTCTAATGGTGAATTCCACTCGTAGATCTGGAGCGCTTTCCAAAATCCGCGAGGGAGGCAAAATTCCGCTCCGTGGGACCCGCTCCGAATCGACGATGGGAAGATAAACTTGCAAGTTTGGAGCGACCTCCCCCACACCCCCCCTCCGCACCCCTTCTCCCTCCGCCGTACAAAATGGCCGCTGCTTGAACTTGACAAGCCCGCCAACGCCTCAGCCGGCTGATATTTCTGACGACTAGTGACGACTGTCACTGCTTAGCTGCAGGAGTAACACGCGACACAGGCCGGGCGAAATTATCCGTACCGCGGCGCCCATGTCACAAAAAACGAAGACGTCCGCGTTCGGCACCGTCACATACCTTTCGGCCGCCTCGAAGCGGCGGGGCACGGACATGCAGCGATTGCCAGCGGTGGAGTTCAGATTTGTAGTACGACTTTAATAAACACAGGTAACAATCCATCACTTGCGCGGTCGGTGCCTAACCACTTCTTGCTTTATTTCACGGAAAAACGCCGACGGAATGCAGTGTAAAAAGGTAAACAATCACTGGCTGCAGAATGAATAGGCCTAACCTTGCGTCTGCCTCTGGCTTTTCTGTCGTTCTTTTCCTTGTTCTTCCTCTCACGATCACAGACGTCAGCGCTTACGATTTGCCACGCTCCACATTCCCGGATTTTTATTCCTGATCTACGCGAGGTAGAAGCGTTCGAGCCGTCACAATCCAGAGTAAACAACCGACGCACCCGAACAGGTCCAACTCCACGACCCGACCGGCCCGCCGATCTCTCCCACCTCGCCGCGCATGCGCACCGCCGATTTAGACGGAAATCACGGGGGCCGCTCTGTCAGCTTCCGGAAAGATCCGTGAAAACCCGCAGAGCAAGTTCGGCGGAGTTAGGGGCGCTCCGTGGAGCGGGCGCTGCCAGAGATCTACGAGCGGAAGATGACCAACTCGAGCCAGATCTGCGAGCGGAATATGCGCGCTCCAAATGGAGCGCTTTTGGAGCGCTCGAGATCTGCGAGCGGAATTCACCATAAGAAAAAACGGGTGTAGTCGGGTGTATCAGCAGCACATGCACCCCTTTCCTGAAAGATTCACCCTCAGTTGCCCAGCCAGTGTATTTGTGCACCGACAATGAGCAACCTCCTCTCCCTTATAAACCTCTAGGATAGTGCACCGCCAGGCTAGCCACGCGCCCCGACCAGCGTGTGCTTGGATGCCCTCTTGGGGGTCACTTTTGGGTTGGTCAGTTTCTTAGGAAGTATGGAACTGTTTTGTTCACTCGGTATTGACAGTAGAGTAGACGCTATGCTTGTTTTAGGCCAATCGGGTCTCCGGGTAGGATCACGTGACTACAGTCTCCAAGCTAGAGATAAGGCAGAGCACGGCATCTGCCTGAAGGCCAAGGCCACGGGTAGCATCCACTGCACTATTAACTTTGGGTCGAACTTTCAAGAGGATATAGGGGACAAATCCTCTAGCTGCATTCATTGTTGGGATAACCCTGAAGATAAGCCTTCGCGAGGGCGACCACTTTTGGCCTTGAAGGAGCTGCTATTTTCGTATACTCCTCTCTTTTCTTTCTCTCCCTAAGCTGAAAGCGTGGAACAGGCTACGCAGTCGTCGGACCGATGAACCGGAGGCTTTTTTTATGCCTTGAGTCCGCTGTCTGGGCGCGGGTGATGGCAGAAGCGTGATCATATGGCAAAGGTTTCACGGGTGACGTAGTAGCTCTTTCCGATCCGGGAATGTCTGATTCCCGGCCTAGTTTCTTGTGTGCTGTGCTGCGACCAGCGGGGCTGCCAGAGATTTCGTCCGTGACAACGTATTCGAGTGTACCAAGGCTTCCAGTGTTTAAAAAGTCCAACGTACATCGGCAACAAGCGATTTCTTCAAAAAAGCCCAAGGACATCATGTGATGCGTTTAGTGTTCGGTTTGGCAAATTACTTCTTCTGCCCATCGTGTTGAATCTTCACAGACCCCTTTCTTTCCGTGTTTGTGTTTGTGTGGTTCTGCAGTGCCCGTGTCAACATCTATCTCGGATTACATATTTCAAGTCCGATATTTTCATCGTAAGTGCGCTGCAACCTACTCCTTTGCAGCAATTGACCGTTTCGTTCCTGATTACGTCTAAAATTAGGCAGTGTCTATTTCCTAGCAGCCGGAAGAATAATTTCCACGAAATTCTATCGGCAGTCGCCTGCCATTAGCTGTCTACAATCATGTGATAACTGCAGGTGGCTTTCTTATGCTCCCGGCGTTTTGTGAACACGCGTTTCAAGGACACATTTTCGTTGATACACGTTTTCTAGACACGTTTCGTCGACACTAACGTTTCACCGTTACTCGTTACGCGAAATACACGCTGTAGGGACATTTCGTCGTGCGTGTGTCTCTGAGGCGCGTGCTCACCGACCCAGCCCACCCGTTCCCGTCGCTTCGTGGCGACAGCATGCGGCGGCTCATTAAAAATATGTTCACCCTACCTGTGATACCCGTATATATCACCTCGCGCATATAGCCTGGGCGGCTCATTACAAAAAAAGGAGTTGTTTATAGAGGAAAGCTAAGCTGATCTGTCGATGACACGTCGTTCGATGAAGTGATTATATCGCCAATGAGTGACGACTGCCGGCACGATTTCGGGTAAATAATTCTGCCGGCTGCTGAGAGAATAGACACTACCTAAGAATCACCCCGGTTCTTGTTCGCTCAGTAATCTCCTCAGTTGTGTAATAGCTTCGCTGTACATCTTCACATATCACAGATTGCTTGGACGTTTGTACTTGTTTACGGAATAGGCTGTCTAATAAACTTATAGGAGATTTGAAAACAAACCGTTGTGTCTGTTTACCTGCCTTTTTGCAACCACCTGGGCGCGTACATTTTTTACAGGTTTCCTTGAGGTGGGCTGCACAAAGAGGTGTAATGGTAAATCATTGAATGAGGTGTATATATGTTCCATATGAGCGGGGTGGGTGTAAAGCTGTGTAATAGTAAACCCTTTTGGCGGGTGTATCTCTGTTCCCTATGAGCGGGGTGGGTGTAAACAACGGTGTAATAGCAAACCCTGTTGGTGGGTGTAGAGAAGGGAATACGTGTACACCTTAAATTGGGGTGTACCTGCACACCGAAACGACAGTGAGGGTGTAAGAAAGGAGAAGTGACACACCCCAGCATGGGGTGTATGTGTGCACCCCCGAATGCCGAAGGTGTATAAAAGGGTGCACATATGCACCCCTAAGGAGGGTGTATATGTGCACCTCGTTTTGAGGTGTACTTGTACACCTTTATGGGTGTAGTATATGTGGCAGCACTTACACCCCCTGTAGGTGTACCCACTACACCCTTTTTTTTAGAGTGGGGGAGGCACTCACTTGATCGAATGACGTTTTAGCGAACGCCCACGTTTCATCGAACGACACTTTAGCGAATAGTCGGACGCCGCGAAGCGGCGTTTTCGGGTGGGCCAAGTGGGTTCATATTTTTGTAATGAGTTGCCGCAGACTGTCGCCGCGAAGCGGCGTAAAGCGCAGCGCGACCGATGGGTTAACGCGCGCCCCCGTTATTCGCTAAAACGACCATTCGCTCAAATGTCGCCGTTCGCTAAAATGTCATTCGCTTTTGTGATATGGACCCGACTAGGGGCATGCACTCAAGGCGGGGCATCCGTACCGGATTCCCGAGCTCCTCAAAGGGGAGGTTAGCCTGCGAATTCGCAAATTGCTCGAGCTGGACCTAATTTACCGTGTCGAAAGCGTGTTTGCGCACCCCATCGTGTGCGTCGCCAAAGAAGACGGCACGGTGCGCGTATGTGTTGATTATCGGCGGCTGAACGCCGCCACACGCCCGGACACGTTCCCAATGACCAACCCGAGAGAGCTGCTTTTTAGAGTCGGAAGCGCGAAGTTCATTAAGGTGGTCGACTTGCGCCGCGGGTATAGGCAGGTGCCCATGGCTCGCGAGAGCGAACGTTTGACGGCCTTCGTGACGCACGAAGGGCAATACGCTTGGAAGGTGATGCCGTTTGGTCTGAAGAACGCCGCGGCCACCTTTCAACGGATGATAAACCACCTGTCATTCAGGCAGGCACCAGGCGTGCGCCTTCGCTTACCTGGATGATATAGCAATATTTTCCAGCTCCTGGGAGGAACATTTTGAGCACGTGAATGCGGTGTTGCAGCTGCTTAAGCAAGCAGGCTGAAAGGCTAGCGTTGAGAAGTGCCAGGTTGCTCAGGCGCATATAAAGTACCTGGGACACGTAGTGGGGTCGGGTTCCCACGGACCTGATCCGGACAAGCTAACGGCGATAGAGGGACTGGCTGCCCCGCGGACCAAGAAGGACTTGAAGAGCGTCCTGATATATATATGGTATTATCGGGAGTATGTGCGCGACTTTGCCGAGGTGGCGACACCTCTTACCGCGCTTACAAAGCGAGGGGTTCCCAACCTGACACCGTGGCCCAGCGAGGCGGAGGAGGCACTTCAAAAATTAAAGTCGACGCTCTGTGGTGCTCTGGCCCTCTGCACACCCGAACCGAGTCAACCCTATTGGCTTTTTACCGACGCGTCCGCAACAGCTGCCGGCGCTTGGCTAGCGCAGATAAGAGGGGACGGCGTAGAAAAGTCCGTCGCTTTTGCGAGCCACCGCTTCACGCCGATCATGATTCGCTGGTCGACCATCGAACGCGAGGCGTTTGTCATAGTCTGGGCTCTGAAAAAGTTTGACTATTGGTTATTTTGGGCGCAGATAAACGTCGCGTCGGACCATAACCCCCTGACCTACGTCACAGCGAGCACAATGTACGGGACTAAACTGGTCAGGTGGGCGTTGGCGCTGCAGCGTTACGACGTTGTGGTTACCCACCGTAAAGGGGTAAACAACGGGAACGTCACGCCCTGTTGCGACTCCGGAATAACAGCTGGAGCAGCGTGTAGCGGGGAGCCACGTTACCCTTGGAAGCAGGTGAATGTTCCGGCTTGCCCAGGTGGGCTCTGCAGATTGGGGCCGCAGGGTGCCGGCCGAACTGTGTACAGCGCGTAAGGAAATGACCCAACTCACCGGTGGTGGAGTGGCTGTTTCATCGAGCGACAGTGGCGTGATGTCCAATCGTGATCGTTTTTTTTTGTTTGTCTTGTGTCCCCACAGAAACGTTATTATGAGCCTATATATGAGGCATGCCCCTTGCTGGACCGGTAAAGCGTCACCGGTCGTCGAATTTGTGTACTGTTGTCGGTCTATACGCCGTACAACAGTCTTTGCGTTGGAGGTGTAAGGTTGGGCGACGCCGCGGAGTGTTTCCTTTTGTTTAGTTTGTTAGCGGCCGCACGTCCGCCGCTGCCGTGTCTTAGGACGAGGCATGTTGGACAGCCCCCGGGGGGTCACCGGGAGCGGGGAGTGTTTTCCTTTTGTTTGTATGTGGAGGCGGCTGCCACTTTGCGCATCCTCCGTGGCCGATCGGGGTTCGACCGAGGGGTTCGCTGTGATTCCGCGAAGTCGGCGACCACCATCGATGTTACGGGGCTCTCCCCATGGGTCCGCTGAGGTCTTGGGCGCCTTGGTGCGAGGAAGGCTGGGCAGCTCCCATATGGTCGCTGTGCGCAAGAAGTGTTATCTGTTTGTTTGTATACGAAGGTGGCTGCTTCTCGGCGCACCCCCCGTGGCCGATCGGGTGGCGACTGAAGGGATCGCTGTGGCGCCACGAAGACGGCGACGATGACCACTGTCGGAGAACGGGGCTGTCACCTCGGGTCCGTTGGGAACTTGACGAATGTGCCTGTATGCGCCCTGTCGGCCATTGAACGGGGGGGGGGGGGGGGGGAAGGGGGGGCAGGGGTGGGGGGCAGCACGTGACTCCGAGGGGTTTCAAACCTATTGGCCGATCCCTTCCCGAGGGCGAGAATGGCCGAGGTATTACAAGCTCGTGACGGGGCGGAAAGGAGCGATTTCTGCTTGCTTTGAACGACCGTAAAGAAGTTCCACGGAGACGCAAACTTCTCCTACTTGTACATAAAATTGTGCAAAGTTTGTAATGTAAGTAAATGTCTAGAACCGGAACCCCCAAATGCCTCCATCGTGCACCAATCTACCAAGCCGCCAGCCAAGAAGAACGACGACAAAAGTTTACTCCCCCTATGACTCCTTATGTGAACACACCAAAAACCACTGAAGCCTCGCTCATCTTGAGTATTAACACCTTTCAGCTTTGAAAGGTTTCCAATTAGAATATTTCTAGGGAAATATAAATACAAAATTTAGATACATGTGTTTCACAAGCTTTACGTTAGTCGCCCCATTTCTAACAAGGCATGTCTTTGAGATTGCTCACAATATTCTACAACAAAACAAGTTGGACGTGACTAATTTTCTTAGGGTGCTGCCGTCTTATGGTACGTTTACACCTGAGAAGAAATCCGCTGCCGCGGGAGCGGATCCGCTCCCGGCGGCGGCGGCGACGAGCGGGTTGCGTTTACATCTATTTCCTTCGAGCGGCGGCGGCGGCGCCGGCTGCGGCAGCTGTTCCCGTAACATCCCGTCAAATATGACGAGGTGACGCGAGAGTTCCCACCTCGACTGTTTCTCCCGGGTTCTCCCGGGCGATCCCGGGCGTTGCAGCTCCCGGAAGAGCGCCTACTCATGACGTAGGCAACGTCGCGCTGCGCAAGAATGCCACTTCCGGTCAGCGAAACGCCTCGTTTGGCGGCAGAAATAGATCCCGGACCTATACGCCTCGCCGCCGCGTTTTCCGCCCAGCCTTCACTCTTAGAAAAAAGGGTATGGATAGTCCTCCCTTAGGGGAGGAACGGTCTTGTAACCTATGTTCCTTTAGAAAGGGAGAATCGTTCGTCCCTGAAGCAGGGGAGCAAAGTTCCTCCGTCGCTTGCATCTCAATATGGCGGCCCCGAATCGAGCAAATCGAGCCCAATAAGGCTTGACGAGGACGCTACGTCTCTTGTACGGGACGAGAGGAGCAGCAAATAAAAGCATAACACGAGCTTTCCGCGAACTGTGTTTATTTCCGAAGCCAGATTCCCGCCACAGGCGTTTCGAAAGCAGTTACTCAGTCTTCTCGTCGACAGCACTGCGATGTTAAACGGAGACAACCGATACCCAGTTACTTCGCGCACTTTGCGTCTTACCTTAGGTGTTCCTCGAGTCACAATTCCTTCGTCAACCGCACATCACGGAGAAGGGCAAACTCAATCCGCGAACCAAAAGCCGCTCTCGAAAGAACAAACTCGAAGTGCTCGAAGCCGCTGTTTATCGCGTAGCGTGAAAGGTTGAATCGCTAGCCACCAGATGGCGGGGTCGCGGGGTCAAGCAGAGTAATTGCAAGTAGCTAGGCTAGGTGGCGCTAGGTACCGCCCCATTCATGTTCTACAAAAAATATTTTGCTCTTACTAGGCCACTACTGCGCTTCATAGCCGCTCTCCGGCGCTTGGGGATCCTCTACTATACACACATTACTAGGGGTGTCGCGAACTTTTGTCGAACCAGATTTTTTGGTCGAACTTTCGGGGTTCGACTGGGTCGAACCGGTTCGACGAACCTTCGAACTTTTCACCAGATTCGACCGGTTCGACTTTGTGGACAGAGCGGCCAGACCTTGATACAAGCACGTCTAGGTTTGGAGAATTTCTTTTTTTATGTAAAGGGTTATTTTATTCTGTGAACAGCTGCAATTAAAAGAAACTAATTCTATTCACTGAAGAAGTTAATAACTTAAATTTTAGTACTGTATTGACTGAAATAGCCGATCAGCGCTGCACTTAATTCATCTCTTAGCCATTACCATCCAATCCGAAGCCAACTGGCCAGCCTGTCGCGCATGCGCACACGAGTCGAACCTCAATACAAGGTTCGACGAACTTTCCACTAAAAGTTCGAAAAAGTCGAACCTGGTCGAACTCGAACCGCGGCCGGTTCGCGACACCCCTACACATTACGCTCATTACAAGCACCAGGTGAACATACATTGAGCAGATACACGGCACACACAAATATCAATAGAACGAAGCACAGCACTAACCCGAACACTACACCCGTTCTCTGCGTTTCCGTCTTTTATACTGGTCGTTTTCAACGTACGGAACTTTTCGGTGACTCCTTAAGCAATAAAATATATTCCCAGTATGTTGATTTTTTTCCAGCAATGCCATACCCCTGAGAGTATTTTAAATGGCTCAGGGGATGAATTTCTTATTAAAAAGTAAACGCTCGATCATGCCGTAATTATTTGAAAGCCAATAAATCAACCGCTCCAATGCGGTTCGAAGCCATGAGTTTGTTTCCCCACACGGCACGTCGTAGCCTGTATTTCTATTGGTTTTTCTATTTGTGCTGTTCGCGCAAAGCTGCATTTGCCGTCTTAAATTAATCTCTGTAGAGCGGATATTCACTCAGCTGGAAGTGATGCTTCACGGGCTGAGAAATCGCTTTTCGATCAACTTGAATGCAGTCAAAGCTGCGACTAGCGGCAGGTACGGAGCTACGCCGTGGCGAGCTCGAAAACTTCTAGCGCTCATCCCAGCGCGCCACTTGGAGGGCAGTTTCTCCAGGAACCGTAGTATATTTAATCAGCAAAACAAAGGGTAGCTTTTTTTTCCGATTTTACCTACTATTGTTTTTTAATGCTAAAATTAAACACAGTAAATATACGTACTTTCCGTCACGATTTCGTACTGTTGTCCTTTCCCCAGAGCGCAATCGCTGTCGGGGACGAGACAACCGACAGTCACATTGGCCACTGTACGATAGGAGCTTACCGTTCAGACCAGCGCTCCAACATGACTATCCGCACGTTGATCGATTGCACGTAATCCCTCAAGTGGTATTAAACTTTTTAATGTAAAGCGGAATGTCAACCTGCGACACCCCGCACCCTCCGATCACGGCCCGACCAGCGGCATCAATGCCCGACAGTTTACGATCTCATCTTCTTGTTACACCACTGATACGCGAACACACGGTCACATCGGTGATAATTCCAGTCTTCTGTTCACAACCCACGACACTTCCATCACGATGTTGCAGGCACAAATACAGAACCACGTTGAACGGCGGTTGCACTCGGCATCGGAAAACAGAACCGAACTCGGGACGGAAGGCACCCAGGCAGCCGGCAGCAAAACCTGCCTGTCTTGGACGCAGTTCCTGCGGTTTCCGTAACGTCGAAAACGTCGACACAGTTCCGCGTGGTTTCGCTACCGTAGTTCCGTGCCGCGCGAGTCCCGCAATGCGGAGACGGCCATCTCCCAGTGTACGTGGCGCTGCTGGCACTGCTCCGGAACTTCGCTGTTTCTAGCGGCTTCGTTTGCTCGTTTGATAAAATTAGTGATAAAAACGTCAATGCAACCGAAATGTTCTGCACGTTTAGACTAGAAGACGGAATTACAGGCAGCCTTCGCTGCCGCTGAAGCTCGATCAGCTCAACAGCTCTTTATTAAACAATGTGCGCGGCCTGCTCGAAAAACGAAACCGAAAGAAGATGAGTCGGGAGGGCGAAAGCTTTCTCCCGTCTGCCTGGAGAAGGAAAAAAACGTTTCGTTCCTCCCTTTTTCTCGTGTCCGCTTGGGGGCGCGTCAGTAGAAGGGAGGAAGACGCGCCGTTGCTACTTTTTTCCTCCATTTTTTCTTAGAGTGTTTCGCCCCAGCGGCAAAATCTCGGTAAATTCGCTGGCGGATCCGCAAGTGTAAACGTACCATTACGGTGAATGTATTTGCGTTATTCTAGTTTGAATTCCACCACTGGCATATTCGCCCAGGTCGAGATTTGTATATCGGGGCTGAAATGTGGATATTTAAAATGCGGATTTAGAGGGGGGAAAGTGGAGGCGCCTGGCCCCCACCCCTCTCCAAGCCTCCTTAAGGTTAACTTTTTGTTTAATGAAACAACTGATATACACGAGCGAAATTTCAGTTTTTGGTAACATAGCAATTGTCTGGTCAGCCAAATAGACGTGGCAACGTTTCAGCCATAATGCCATATCTCAGCAGAACCCCCCCCCATCCTTGAGCCTGACCCTTACGTTAACCCGGGGCAATTTTTGTAGTAGGTAATTACGGAGAGGGAAAACGTTTGAAGGAGTAGATTTTCCTGAAAATATGAACCCGACAGTTAAACCATAAATGATCAATAATGAATGGGGAATTAATCGCCTATGACCAATATGTACGCGGATAAACAATACGATATGCTACATATAGCTGTTTGTTGGCTCTGCTAGATTACAAACTTCGGTGCCAAGTAAGCGTAAAAGTGACGACTATCACGAACTGTATAGTTTCGGAATGGCGCACGCGTGTCTCTGATAATCTCCGACTCAAGTGACCAGTTGCGAAAGAAGGCTTTGGTCAAGTAAAATGACTCCGTCAGCTATCTAGAACGAAGAAGTGAAAAGGATTTTGCTAAGAACGGGTGGTTCAGCTGGAAATTTTTAATGCAGGACTTCATTAATTATGCAAAATTGTAATGTTACGTATACAAAATTAAATGGTCGGAGTCTAAGAATTACTTGAAATTGTCCTTTCTTTCCGCACTTTGTAAGTGATTCCAATATTTTCAGATATAAAATAATGTGTATCACAAACTGCATAGTTCGGGAATAACATGAAAGAGGCAGAATTTTAACTGATTCAAGCGAAAATTCAGAACGGCCTTTTTTATATAAATTATTTAAATCTTCATGCAGGTTCAAAAATGCGAGGATTACAGAAAACTTACGTCTTCTTTAATGCACTCGCTTAGTTACACAACGAAGTGCAATAAGACTGTAAGACATACGGAGCCACACCTAGTTTACTCAACATTACGTGAAGTATTTCGATAAACTACACTGGTATGAATGAATATGATTGCAGGGCTACATACATTTAATCACTACTGATTTCCAAATATTTCTAAAACTTTCGTATGTTTGCAAATAGGTGAAAGTAGTTTCTTTGGCCTCGCATCAAAACGTAAATATATTAATGCTCTACTCGTACTAATTAGTGTTGTCTATTGGTGGCTGAATCCCCAGCAAGCAATTTTTTTCGCAAAGAAATGTGCTACTCAGGCAATTAAAACTTTTTAAGTTACTTCAGTTAGTTACATATTCTCTAAGGTACAATAAGATGCTGGTAACTACACTGACAAAAATGGTCTATGGACGAGTATGGAAAATCTTATGGTGAGCTATCACCGCTATATGGCCCTCTATGGTCCGCCATAAGAAACCATAAAGAATGCTCTAGCCACCTAGAGAATTATTTATGTCCTCAAAGCTATTAAACTTGTTTATTCAGATTTCTGTAGACGACTATAGAATCATATGTGTCTAGGAAGCCATAGACTCACGACTATTCCGTTTCCTTTAGCGAGCTATAAAAAAGTATGTCCTTATTGTTACAGATTCGCGACAATTTAATGTGCTTTAGTGGGCTACAGAGTGATCTATGTATGCACCAAAATCCGTGGTCTCGCAAACATTGAGTTTTCTTTAGCCGGCTAAATGGTGTTTTATTTAACCAAAGTTATAGGCCTTCGACCTTCCAATGTGAATTAGCCGGCTCAGTCGTGTTTTATACCGCTTAGGCTATAGACCCGCGACCTTCTCAGCAATGAAGAGGTCTGAAAGTGGGAGAAAGTAACGTATGCGCTGGCTCGGTGCCACAGTTTTCTTTGGACAGCTTAATGGGGGCGTGCGTCGCCGCAGCTGCAGACCCGCGATCACAAAGGTGTCCTTAGCTGTCCATAGACCTAATGCACTTTGGTCGGCTGCTTTCCCTTCGCAAAGCCTTACCTCGGTGGTGACGTCATCCCAATCTTTCGCTTCTTGGCTATACTTATCCCTTTCTATCTTTTCCGGAGTATTTTTATTGTTTATAAGTATATGTATTTCGTAGCGTTAACGTCTTCCACTCCGTCCGTGTCCCTGCCATATTTGGTACCCGTTAATCTGTATTTGTTTCTGCGTGCTGCATTTTTTATACTTAATGTTTTTTTGTATATTTTGTCGTTCTCGACGCGGGCGTCAACGAACATAAAAACGCTATTTACGCCACTACCGAGGTGGGTTTTACTCTTGTCACTCCAGCCTATCGCGCTATAAACTCGACTATTAGACTTAAATGAAGTCTTGGGAAGGCTGTTTCGAATGCCAGTGCACATGTCATCAGTGTAGGCAGAGTAACGACATAGCAGTCCCTAGGTGAGAGCCGACTGCGCCTCGAGCTGGCCTACCGCGCTCGCTCTTTCGAAATGTGAGCGCGGAACAATAGCCTCCTTTATACTGGTAAGGCCTGCCCGATCGCCAGTTGCCAGCCATCCCAACGAGGGTGCGCCACTTCCCCATACAAGACAGAAAACGTAAACGATGTGAACCAAGTGACTAAGCCTCTCTCGTGGGTTCTTGCCTTATTGGTGCTATTTTGAGCATTTGACGTACTAGCTTTTGGGTCGCATTAACGTTTTTTTTACCACGCTTTTTGCCGCGTTTTATGCAGACTCGCAGAGGAAGGTGCAGGGAATATCATGTCTCGAGAACCCAAGCAACACCCGCAAACATCAAAAGTAACTCAAGCCGGTTTTGGTGAATGAGAATGAAGCCTCCCAATTTCTACTTTCTGCTACTCAAAGTACAAAGTGTTGAGTAGGCACCTTTTTGCAACGGATATATTAAGAAAGACCTGCCTATACAGGCCTTCCTTAAAGCTCGTTTAAGTGAAGCATCAGCATCCTGCTGAAGTGTCACTCAAAGCCCCCAACTTGGTTCAGGCCTTCCTGTCGCGAAATCAGGATCGGTCAGACCATATACCCTTTTACAGCACATTTCGGTGCTGTCTGAGTGGTTGACCTCCCGGCTTCTCGGAGCTCGAGGTATCGACAAGTACCTCATGACAGGCACAATACGTCAATACAAAACGTGAGCCCTGACACAGTTAGCACCTTCCACATACCGTAGAGGACTTTGCAGCGATTGTAACCCCAGAGGATCCAGGCCGCTGCATTGCGGAGTGCAAGTCGCCTGCTCTTTGAGCAGGAGTTGCGGTGTCGTCAAAATCACCCCGAGCTTTGATTGACTTTACTTCAAAAGAAAGTGGGTAGACCTCAAGGGTAGTTGAGGTCTATCCACTAATTTAAAGCGCAGCTCTTAGGCGCCCGTTTCCGAGTTGAGTGGCGTCGCTGTCGCTGTCGCCGTCGGCGTAACCGCGCGTTGCATTATGGGACGTTTCCCATAATAACGTCGCACTTGAGGTCATGTGTTACGTCACAAGGGTAAAATAATTCCGCTAAATTTGGTTGGACATTTTTCCGTGAAATGTAGCGGGAAACGTTTATAGAGAAATTTAGTTGCGAAACTTCTCCGCTAAATTTAGCGGGAAATAATTTCCCTCGTGACGTCACGTGTGACGTCACGTGAATGAATGTGACGTAACGTGAAATTTAGTGAAAAAATTCCCCGCTAAATTTGGCGGGGAAATTGACGTCTGTGACCTCAACACCTATTCTGCTTTCCCGCTAAATTTAGCGGAAAATTGTTCGCTAAATTTTCTGCTATATTGGGGGGGGGGGGGGGGGGAGCGCAGGGAAGCAGGAGAGGAGAAGGGGAGGGTACGGATGG
This sequence comes from Ixodes scapularis, assembly GCF_016920785.2. Taxonomy (NCBI): domain Eukaryota; kingdom Metazoa; phylum Arthropoda; class Arachnida; order Ixodida; family Ixodidae; genus Ixodes; species Ixodes scapularis. The sequence goes on along the minus strand of NW_024609868.1, from coordinate 118,788,522 downwards.
GAAGGAGTGCCGTACCATTCCCACCGTACCCTCCCCTCCTCCTGCTCAAGAGCTGCGCTGTAATTTGGCATTACAGAGAAGTGTAAACGTCTATCATTCTTTTGAATCAGACAATAAGAGCTCGGTGTTTTGACATCATCATAACCCCTGTGCAAGAAGCAGACGAAATTACGTTCCGCATTGCTCTTCGCGTGCTCTTCGCCTGGTCCTTGATCTCAGCAATAAAAGCTTTTAGTGTTCGCTGTTTCGAAATTGTGAAAATTTACCACCTGGTCGTCCGTCTGGCTTGTAATTCGTGTTGGGTCATACTAACTGTCGCCTACATTTATTCACTTTTAAAAACTACATATTGTTACGGAAAAAGGTAATTCGAAGGGCTTGTTTCTTTAGGCTCCGTCTCCAAGCTCTTTTGATGTCCATTCCCTCAAACACCCACTGTTTGCACAACACTCTTTGCTATGTGAGCCTTTGTCTTGCACAACACTTTTTGCGGTGCGAGCGTTCCTGTTCCACAACAATATGTTGCTGCTCACCCACTATAAAATATACGTTCCAAAGTATTGAAATTACGTACGTTGCGGTAGTAGCAGTACACTGCAGCGAAGGCTAGAAGCGCGAGCTCATAGCGTTGGCAGCCGCTCTTAAGTCACGAGAGCTTGTGCCGCCGAGATGTGTCCCAGAGCAAGGAGCTCGCGCTTGTAGCCTTTCCTGCGGTACATCATAAGGTGAAACAGAGTATAGTAGCAGTGTGCAACACGCAGTCATCATCTTCATTATATGGGGAGGTGGCGCCCCAAGCGGTGATTATGTGAAGCAGGCCCAACGGTACCAAAGAATAGGGAAGCCAGAAATCGGACAGGCATTTTCAGTACAAAGGAGGCAATGTTGAGACTCTCGAGCACCGTTAGCTTGCTCGAGAACGGCTGCGCTGGAAGGGCTGCGAAGCCGTTCCAGCGCCCGGCGAACCCTACACAGCATCTTTCAACAACCGTAGGCGCAGCATCGTAACCTTCCGTCTGCAAGCGCTGGTGGTTCATCGTCCGGGGCTTCATGTTTGCGAAAGATCATGTTCACCGGGCTTCATAAAATGCTCGCATTCAAATCGCAACGATGAACCGCCGGCGCTCGCAGACTGCCAAAAGGCGCCAGAAATGGTGCGACGCTGCGCGGGCAGTTGCTGACAGGCGCTGCGGCGTAGGGTACACCGAGCACTGGAGTGTTTCCGCAGGCGTTCGCAGGGCAAAGGATTCTCAACGACACAGCAGTGTCCTGCATCATCAGCAAGCTAACGCTGCTCGAGAGCGTTAGCTTGCTCTCGATTAAACGTCAGTCAGATCGAGGCGCAGTTGGCTCTCGCGTCGCGATTGCTGCGTAGTTGCTCTTCCTACACTAATGACATGTACAATGCCGTTTAAAACATCCCTCTTGAGACTGTAGCATTTCTTAAACCATGTAATCAGAAATGCCACAACGACGAAAAGATTCCCAAAGTTGAAGTTTAAAAACGATATATATTTATATATGTGTTTATTTATTTGCGTATATCCCACGCAAAATGTCGTCGCGTGTGATTGTTCATTTCAAATTGTAATGTGGGTTATACGGCCTAAAACATAAGATCTTCAAATTTCCCGTTGAGTGGCTCAATGTTTTGCTAGGCAATTTTTTTCGGAAGTTTAAAAACTAGCCTTTGTGGAGTGGTCCTGTTCAATCGGAATTGATAGCAGAGTAGACGCTATGCGTGTTTTAGTCCAATCGTGTCTCCGGTTAGGGTGGATGGATAGATGGATTGGTAGGTTGCGCCACCTAGCCTAGTAATTAAAGGGCCATTGACAAGAAAAAAAATATGTTTTTTTTAGCAGTCTAATTGAGACACGCGTGTCAAGAAACAAATTCGACGGGAAAGTTTTTTTTTTTAGGACAATATCGACGGCGCGAGATTTATTTTAAATTCTGCGCGCAAAGTCCATGACCTCACGGAATGGTCCTACAATCTTTCCGCGTCAACGAGATGGTCATACACTCTGAATCTCAACGTGATCGCCAAGCCGATCTACTTCTCCTTCACGCGCCCGAAATGCCGAGAAAAAAAAAAAAGTGGAAAAAGAGATGACTATCGACTAAATCGCGTCTCGCGCCGACAATATTGCTCTAAAAAAGTTTTTTCGTGTAAATTGTATTTCTCGACTCGCGTGTCCCAACCAGACTTTAAAAAAAAAACATTTTTTTAGTTGCCTTTTAAGAACCAAAAGTATGATTTATTTGCTTCCCTAATTAGCTTACCCTCAGTAATTTCGTAAATTTCACCATACGGTGTGGGATATCACCAGTGGCTTACCAACCTGTTTTTGAGTGGGGGGGCAAACCAACCCCCCCCCCCCCCCCCAAGGGCCGGGGGGCGGTGCCCTTGGTATCTATTGGGCGCCACCGGCCGGCCAGTGGCGGCTGTTTCAGGGGGGGCAAAGCACATGCCTTGCCCCCCTCCCCCCCCCCCCCCCCCCCCTTGCCCCCGGTTAGTACGCCCATGGATATCACCAGGTGGATGACCTTTGGGGAATCGGGCAAAAAAACGAAAAACTTCACTTTCCGCCTCTTGTCCCCGGCCTGGGAGTCGCTAATTTTGCTCTGGTCCAACCTAGTCGGCGTAAGCCCGGCGCTGGGTCCATTGGAAGACAAGGTGGAGACTTTGAGCCGGAGCCACGCGGGAGGGAGTCCCAAGTTTCGTCTGTCCCGCCTATCCCCAGCTGTGTCAGTGTACATCATTTAATCACATCTTGATAATCTCCAGCAGTCTTCCAATCTGCTCTTTGTTATTAAAAGGCACTTCTCATCCACTCATCCATTCTCCCCTGCAAAGCCCAGTGCTCCGGCTAAATCCGTCGCCCCCTTCTGGAGGGTCGGAGCTAGCCCTGGGCACCTCAACACCAGATGTTTTATTGTCCCGTCTTCCCCTTGGTATACAGCGCACCGCGTATTCATTTAATCATACTTTGTCGTACATGTCCTAGTCAGCACTCCTGTTCTAGCGTCGAATAATGACGAGCTCCCCCGTGAATTATCGTACCAATGTTCCTTCCTTATTTCCTGTTTTCCTACCCTGTACAAAGTTAAGGCTGTTTTTCTCTACATTATTTTCTCCCACATCTTTCCCTCAGCTTCTTTTACTTTATTTTTCTCAGAGGTGGACTTTCTGTTCCGCACTTGACTGTTGGTATTTGAGTTTTAGTTTCCGCGTTTGGTTTGTTCATTTAGTGTTCAAACTTTTCATCTACACTCTAAAAAAAGCCGGTGAGTTTGCTTTCCCGCACAACCCTCGCAGAGCCAATCACCGCAACTTACGGAGGCAGCTCAGCGAATGACAATGCCGAAACATATGTTTAGACCAAAAAACGCAGTCTGAGTTGTGACATTAAGCAATGCAAGCGTGCCGTTTTGCATTGCTTAATGTCACAACTCAGACTGTGTTTTTTGGTCTAAACAGATGTTTCGGCATCGTCATTCGCTGAGCTGCCTCCGTAGTTGCGCTGATTGGTTCTCCGAGTTTTGTGCGTGAAAGTAGACGCACAGACATTTTTTAGAGTGTATAGGTGCTTAAATACCTTTCTTGCCCATTGTGTATCCTCAATTGTGTCCGGTCTTTACTCTAATTTCAACTTACTGACTGTCTCTATAGCCTCGAAAGATGCCCAGCCGATGTCTTCCTGTAATGCTTCATTTGATGCATTCCCATGCGCCCCAAGTGACAGTCTGCCCACACTCCTCTACCGTGTCCCTAAGCTTGTCTGGACCTCAGATTTCATGCATAATACCGGATTTTCAAAGGATAACCACGGCACCATGACTTCTTTTCATATTCCCCTAACAACTTCGCATCTATTGTAATTCCATAGTGCCGTACATTCTTCATAATTACTGCCTTCCTTTTTCCTTTTCTTTATTTAGCGTGTCTTCTTTCTGTTCTTCTAAGTATTGTTTCCCTCATTCAGCCATACTCCTAGGTATCGATACTTCTCCACGTGTTCTATTAAACCATCATGAATGTTCAGCGAGTCCCCCTTCTCATCGCTATAAACCATTCTTTTCGACTTGTCACTTCTGAATTTCAGTCCCAGAGAGTCTCCTTCCTCTCCACATATCTTATGTGTTATGCTATCCTTATGTAACCTATCCCGGCTACCTGCTAACAGTACAATGTTGTCTGCGCAGAACAATCCTGGTGTAACTTGGTTCACTTTTCCCCTTCTCTACGTATATAACATATCGAAACCTAAATTTCACTATAGTAATTGATTTTTCATTCTACTGAGGTATAATATAAAGAGTAGAGGTAATGGGGGACAACCCTGCCTGAACCTTCTGCTTATATCTGCCTGTCCTGTTATTTCTGCTTCTTATGTTATAACAACCTTATTATTTGTGTATACCTGTTTTAAAAGCCTAATAAAATGTGCATCTAAATCATACTCTCGCAGCTGTACCCAGAGTTTTTCCGGACTCGCATTGTCCTGCTACGCTTTAATGCCTAGGAATACTATCTCTAACGGTTTTTTACTCGCCCGTGCCATCTCTGTACATTTAATGATGATGAATAAGTTATCATAGAACTTTCAATCTTTTTAGTAGCCCGTTTTACAGTTCATCTAAAATGTTTTAGGACCATTCTTCGGTTTTTCTTTTTACTACTTAAGTTTGTACAAGACCTATGTTACTGTTATTAGGCGGTATGATGTTATGCTATCCTTATTTATCTTGCCCACATATAGCATTCACATTTTGATTATTCCCCAATCATTGGGTGCATCTCTTTCTCTCTGTCTCTCTCTTATTATTTGATCAGTTGCCTATCTTAACTTTAATTTGGTTTTTGTATCTAGTGTTTTGACTATAGTCTCAGTCCTATGCCATCTGGGCCTGTCGCGGTTCGAGCAGCTACTTGACTTTCTGCTCTGTACCATTCTCTCTGGGTCATCTCAGTTGTCTCGTAAGTATTCTAGCCACGTGCCGTGTCGCTGTTTCTGTTCTGCCCAATCTCGTTTGGTTCAAGTTCTATGAATGTAGCCTCAATATTTGGTCTAATAAAGTCTCCTGCCTCCTTACCCTTTACATTTATCCCCTCTTGTGTGGTCAATGAACAATGGAACCCTTCTGTTTTTCTTCCCTGTGCATTAATGTGCTCCCAGAAACTTTTTTGCAGCACTCGTATCATTTTGATTTACCTCCATCATCCACTGCATACCAGCTCTACCAATCTTGGCCTGAATTAGAGCAGACGATGCTTGTGTCCTTTCCTGAAATGTATTTCACTTTTGATGCCACCTTAGCGGGTATGTCTCCCCTTTTCTTCGCCCATCTGTGTCCCATTAAGGTCTTATGTCGCCCTGCTATGGCTGCCTTAACTTCACAGTCCCACCAGCGTTTACGTGTGTGTTTTTTTTCTTCTTCCTCTTTGTTTTATCTGGAACTTTTTTTAACTATCTTTTAAGATTTACTAAATCGTCATATGTCCATTCTCTCTCCAGTTGTCTCGATACTATAGTCTCAATTTGTTCTGATACTTCTTGTAATTGGGCATAGTTTACTTCGATTTACTTTCTCGTTCAAGAATTTGCTTGTTTGGCTCTGCTGTACCGAACTTTATTTTAAGTCGCTTATGACCACTTCCTAAACTTTTCGTGCGTCTCTCATTTATTTTATTTTGTCCTAGTTTGTCATACGATTTGCTAGACATTAGGTGATAATCAATTGTTCAGTGCGAACTGTTCTTCTCCCACGTTATTTTTGTCGCACTTTACTTGTGCGTTAACAAGTACTAGATCAAGAGCTTCGCAAAATTTGTGTGGCATCCTCCCTTTAAAATCTGTGTATCCGTCGAAATCTTCTAAGTGTGCATTCATGTCTCCTATGTAATTATTTCCCGATTAGTTATAATTCCTCCAACATCTTTCGACATGTACAGGTCAAGTGCTGTGCAATTTCCTCTCTTGAATCAGTTCCTTTTTCAGATAAACAAATCGTATGAGCGTGCCTAAACCTCTGATATTACCTTTTAACCAGATGCGCTTTTTTCAGCTTCCCCTCATCCTTTTCCAAGCCTGTCCTTTCACAAGCGCTGCCAATACACCTCCTTTTCGTTCCCCTTCACATCCATTGCATCCCACCCAAAAATAACCTGCCAAATAGCACGGTTCCTTCACACCTCTAGCATTCGTTTCTGCCACTCACACACCACAAAAGCTTCATAATTTAATTGTGCCTCAATCTCTTTCCACATCATTCTATTTGTGCACTCCTACATGTTTCTACATTTTATATTGAGCTGCTTATTTTTCCTTCTGCGAGGCCTCCTCCCAACCTTCTTATCTACATTTGAGCCAGCTACCGGAAGGCTCTGCGGGCTTTTAAAACGCCTTTGCTATACAGCCAATTTTGCGACCCATCCGCATTACCGTCAGTTTCCCATAGTAAACGTCGTCTCTGCTGAACGGGGGGATCAGACTCTCCTAGTGTACCTCCCTGTTCACATTCATGAATCATGACATCATATCCGTTCTTATAGCTCAGTCTCTTGATGGTCCTGCTAGGCTCCTTGACTGCCCTCTCTGTACTTGCTTCTCGGTCCCTCACCTCCGGGACATATGTCTCTGACCTTCGGGACATAACCTCTGGAATAGCGCACATATTACAATGTGCGCTATCCCAGAAGTTATGACCTTCAACTGCTCCATACACGCCGCGATCTGTGTGGCCAGGTCTCTTCCCCTTCTACCTAGGACGTCATTCAATCCAGCATGTACCACCACAAGGTTTTCCTCTCCTTTCCACAGTCAACATTTCTACTGCCGTGTCCATCACCTCCTTCATCCCACTGCCAGGTAGGGCTGCAAGCTTTACTCTCCCATCACCCCCGACCTTGTTGGCGATCCCCGCTGTGCACCTAGACAGATAAGAGCTCCCACTCGCCCTTTCTTCTCCTTCGTTAACCTCACCTCCAATTTCCGTTCCATTGCTTCATGTTTATCGGTGTTGAACCTTTGAGTCGCCTTCACCTCCTCCAGCTGACCTTGCCAGGCCTCCTCTAGCTTCTTTCTTTCTCTGTTCAGTTCCGTCCGCATATCCTTTAATTCCTCGAACATAACCGCTCAGTCTCTTTCTATCCTCTTGAAACCTACCCCAAGATTTTCGAGTTCGGCCTGCTTCTCCCGTTCCTGCCCGAGCTCATTATTCAGCTCCTTGACCTGCGTCTCGAACAGAGCCGGCCTTTCCCTCTCCTCCTTTTCCTTAAGCTCCTCAAACCTAGCCCGCCCACTGTCCTTTCATCCCTGTAAAACTAATTCCAAGACTCTCACAGAGAGACAATTAAAGCTACCCTCTGCCGCGTCAGCTAATTAGCCTCTCGAAGTCGGTCTCCCCTTAATAGCACCTTTCGTTTACACTCTTCACATACTACCAACTCCGCTTCCCCCTTAACCTTCCGTCCTTTGCAACTCATCTCCCGCCAAAAAATTTGCGAGAGCCCTTATGCGTATACCACTGCCTACGGACATCGTCGTCGTCACTTTTGGCTGTGCGGGTGCCCATCGGCATCGCCAGCTGACTGGTGGCACCTTTTTTGAGAAACGTTCCCCAAAACACCAGACTCTGATAAAACCGTCGTCTTACCGACCTTTCTCTGTCTCACAACACCATGTCACTAATATGCTAAAAAAGGGTCTAATTCATCCTTCCAGGCATGAAATTTAAAACATGCCTATGTTTTGTCTTCCTTCGCTTCCAACTTTGAGGAATACATTGAACTGCTTTTCCTGGACCTGCCCTGTTTGCCTCCGCCAACATCCAGTGACGTAATATCATTGCCCAAATGGAAGGAACATCACCTACGACAAACGCTCGCTCCGGACGCCAGCTCTTGCACTGTCAGCTTCAAAATTATATCTTGTACCGTCAAAAGAATTCGCCCCACGGCCATCCCTTCTGGCTTTTGGTTATTCCCCGTACCTTACATACCTTGGTCTTTGAATCTCTGCACGGCGATTCCACAGCCGGCCACTTAGGACTCTTCAAAAGTCATTGTCGTGTCAGGGCTCCTCCTCATCCATACCCTTTGATTCCCCTCTTCCTCCTCAAGAGCGCTGTAATTCAGCATTACAGGGAGTTGTAATCATCTTTAAATTTTTACATAAAAAAACAAAACAAAAAGCTTTAAAATGTTCAAAAGCAAGCCTGGGGGTTCACATTACAGCTTGCACGGCGAGCGCAAGGGCCATTCACAGCCTCTCTGATTCCTGTTTTCTTTTTGTATCTGTTAAAGCTGCTGTAGAAAAAGGTTCTGCATTCACCAGAGTAAACGACGAGCTGGCTTCTTAGCTGAACACGCGCACACGGTTGTATTGCAAAGTTCCGCACACTTGATTTAGCTAACTTGAGTTTGCCGATACCAACGCTTCTATTCAAACCTGACTCGACAGTTGCTGACAAGCAAATGCATGTCAGCAACTGATACTTATCACCTCCAGCATAGAATACGTAGAAAAAAGGGTTGTCACATCGCGACTTCTGCTCAAAAGAAAACAGAAATTTTTTTATAAATTTTTAAATCTTCGCACAGGGCCATTAAAATTCAGGCGATTGAATAATTTCTTCTATCAAATTTTTACTAAGACTGGTTTACAGATTTAAAATCGCTCGTTGAGAAGCGCATCATGCAATATGCGCAATTGGGTCCGCAAAATTAAACATACAAACGGTAACAATTCATATCACGTGTATACCTCATTTTTTGGATGCTGAAGTGTCGCACGTTTCGAGTCATCCGAATGAACAAGCACGGATTTAATTGAAACTACTCCGGCAGCCAGGCACCGTTTTTTCCGGCCAGTTTTTTTAAGAAAATACTTGTTTACTCGTTTATACAATTCAAAAAGGGATCAATTTGGAACTAATAAGAGACGAGAACACAGAACACATTGGTTCCAACAAGATAAACGAAGTCGCTTTCGGTGGTAAATTCAGAAGAATCCTCCCTCTTGAATTCCGCTTGTGTAAGATTTTAGGGCGGAGAAACGAGAGGGCTGGTTCTGCAACATCTGATATGTTGCCCCCCCCCCCCCCCCTCCCCGCCCCGCCTCGCCTTCACTGAAGCGCTTACTACACATGTGAGAGGTTCTTGAATTTCGCTTTCTTATTTTCAATATGATAAGACATTCCTTTCTGAGTTTTATTTTGTCCAAATCAACAAAAAATACACCCTGCTCGCCGTGGCAGATCTTGTAGTAAGGTAAAGCGCTGGCTATTCTATTTTGATCATCCAGTTTTATGCACTGAGGTATAAAGAACAGCACACCATCTTCCCCGCTCTTCGACACCGCAGTTCCAAAAGTGTTTGTTAGCACGACTACGCGTGCCACGGCTTCAAGCTTTGGTAAAATATTTTACTACAGTTATCACTTCAGCAAATAAACACAACGCGTGAAACAGGCTTTGCCGCGCGGCACCCAAACAGCGCAAGAAGCGAACTGACGAGTTCAGGGATCCAAGATCTGCGCGGTCTGCCCCGGTCTGTTCCACCCGTAACGTCACAAACGGTGATAATGATTGCAAGAGAAGCATCCCCTGTAGTTCGCACACGCCGCCAATAGAACTCTGGCTAAACAGACCCATATAGTAAGACATAAAAATATCTATACAAGGACATTACAAGAAACTGACCAAATAAACCATAAGAAAATGTGTCGGTGGCTAAAGCAAGCTAGCTAAGGAGACTCATAGGCTAAGTAGTAGATACCACATAGCGGACCATACAGAAGGCTATAAATTACAAGAGAAACCATAAAAAATGCCGTAGGCAGCGATCGCACGCTGGCTAAAGAGACGGATAGAGGAATCCATAAAAGCCGCTTTAGCAGACGATACAAAAAGCTACAGAGGACTAAGGGAAACATAGGAAATTTCATAGCCACCTACAGCCCGCTGGCTAAATACACGCCGAGAGAAAGCCCTAGATATCTTTATAGCAGACCATACAAAAAGTTATAGACGCTAAAGAAACCATAAGAAAAGGCATAGGTGGCAATAGCGTTTTTTCTAAAAAGAGTCATAAAATCATACAAGATTCAATAGTTATTCATTGAAAAAAGCTATAGATTGTTGTAGCTAAATAGTGATAGGCCATAAAAAAGCTAGACACCCATAAGGGAGGCCATAGAAAAAGCTGTAGAAAGCCATAGAAGTAGGTTTAGGTAATTGGGCCAATTTTTTATAGCCGGCCATACAAAGTATTTTTCATAGCCGACGATAGACCATTTTTGTGTGGATACAGCTTTAAGTTATAATTTGCTGTAACTTGTAACTTGGTGTAGTTCCAGTGACTTTTCAAAGATTTTGGGTCCCTTATCGCATATATAGGCTGATTCACGGAAACGTTCATACAGCCTGACAACAATGTGCGGAACCAAAACCTTGGCTAGGCTAGGTTGCGAAAACCACCACCCAATTCAAAGTTACCAGTAATCCATCCATTCGTTCGTCCGAAATTGACAATGATAAAATACGTCAGTTGGCGAAATTCAACGATACGTATAAAACCAAGTATATCGCGAACGCCTAGAAAAACCCGCATTTAATAATGTTGCGGCGTGTCTCGGTAGCAGCAGTTCGGAGGGAAGGACTAAAGGCAAAAAAATGTAATGATAACGGATGACATAAAAACACATTTATGAATGCTCTACTTTTAGTCATGGTTTGGGAACAGAACAGAGTGTTAGTAATCGCAACACCAGTAGCCACTTTGCATGCGATATATTACAAGTAAGTACCCGGGCCTGAACGCCCGACCCGAAGTAAGCGCCCGGGCCCGAACAACCGGCGGGCCAAGGCGTGCCGGTTGCACTCGTAGAAAAAAGAAGTGTATATATTCCTCCATTAAAGGCCAACCTACAAAACGTTTTTTTCCCCTAGGGTAGAAAAATCTTCCTCGCCACCTCTCATTTTCCCCTCTCCCATTGCTATCTTGTACGCGGGGACTCCGTTTGTTGTTGCATCTTAAAGGCGGGCGCTCAAAATTTTCTTCAGCGTGGCAGAAGATTCCCCCTCTTTTCTTTTTTCCTCCTCCCCTTTCCTCCTCCATTTTCCTCCTCGCTTTTTACGGCCTTCTCGCACGAGTGCTAATGGGCTTACCGGCCCCCCGACAAAATCTCCGTAAACCTTCAAGGTTCTCTGCTTCAATTCCAAACACCAGGGATTAGTTAGGCAGGCTGGATATGAGCTCGGAAGGGTTCGGGCTGGCTCGCTTTTCTTTTTTTTTTTTACTCTTTTTCTGCAGTTCTAAAAAACACTCAGATAGTTAACACCAACTAGCCCAACAACAAGTTCTTTTACATTCAGATACTTCCGCATGCGGCCACACACGCTACAACACCGCATATTTATCTCGAGTGAACGGAACTTGAACATCACAGCAGAAGGAAGAAAGATGGGTATTTTTACCCGAACTTTGAGCTCTACCCAGAGAGTTGAAAATTGGTCGTTCTAACAACGGCACACTGAAGAGTGATTTTATTACTATTGTGTTTTTTTTTGTTTTTTGTACAAACTTATAATCATGAGTAATTACAAGTAAAAGATATTGCTGTCAGAGGGACACAGTCTGACCATTTCTGGGGCATAATATATAGGTTCGTACTACAGGTGTTTTCTAGAGTGACAGCTGCCTCGTTGAAGCTACTAAGAAGAGTAAAAACAAACTTCCATAAAAACTGAAGCGGTTTATGGTATATTTCATCTATCTTCAGCCTTTGAAAAAAATTTCTTCGTGGCCAAACGTGCATTTAGTTTCTGTCAACAAATGTAACTGAAAACTTGACACCCGACAAATATCTGGCGTATCAGCAAAAAGAACGGGAAACATGGAGATTGAACCGAAAAATCACAATTTTCTTCGCGTAAAATAGTGCAACTAGCAGTAGTAGCATATTATGCCATTTATTAAAAGACAGCAGGTATTACGAAGTTTTCATTATCTTCTGTTCGCATTTGTTCGCTGATGAAGAAATGGAATGCCGAGATAGCCTCTGCAGCCCTTACATAATTGTTTGGGGCTTTGTCAGGGTGGGCGTATTAAGAACCAAAATGTCAATTGGAAAGTTCTAGAGCTGCTTGAGAAACACCCGATTAGCTGTTTGCAATAAGATATGGCTCGCGTGGCTTCCTTCTGCCTAGTAATGAAGCTTATGAAACATAACAAAATACCCCGTGATAAAGCGCCCGCCCCATCATAAACTCAATTTCGAATGTCCCGGGATTTGTTTTCATAGGCCGGAAAAAAAAAAAAAAAAAGATGCATGCAAGACGCGTGCCCCACGCTTTATTTATATCAGAAAAGAACTTCCCTCTGTTTTATATACAGCGTTTATTTTTTTATTTTTTTCACCTACTAGATATTAGAAAAAACGTGGAAATTAACGTTTTTTGGATGTGAGCTATACGGCCAGGCGAAGATTCGGTTCAAGAAAGAACGCAACAAAAACCGACTGATTACCTAACATTTGTTAATGAACCTTTTGATTATAAAAGAAAACGGGATAGTTGATTTATAAAGTTGTTGGGCGTAATCGAAAGCCACCAAATTGTCCAGTGAAAATAAGCGCCATTGCGGTTTGTGTAGGTGGCTATACGGCTAGGCGAGGATTAGGTTCAATAACGAAAGCAACTAAAACCGACCGATTGCCTAAAATTCGCTAATTAACCTTTTAATTAGAAAAGAAAACGGCATCTTGTATTTGGAAAGTTGTTGGCCATAATCGCAAGCCACCAAACCGTCCATTCTTAAAAAGATGTAACGCGCGCACACTATTATACGGCGTCCTCCTAATTTTGGCGCGAAAATATAGTTCTGATTATATGTGGGCTCCATCTCCGCGTGGCACAGCCTAACGCCATGAAGCCAAAGCGACAAATCATGCGCATCGCTGTGACAACGCCACTGTAGAAGGTGGCGAGGAGTGGGGTGGCCGAAAAGATTGCGGTAACACGATTCGCGTCCAAATCAGGCTTTTTAGGACGCCGTGAGCCACTTCACGTCCACCACATCTCTTTAAAAATGAATGATTTGGTGTTTTTGATGACTACAGATAAGGCACAAACCGAAATTGCGTATCTCGGACGTCTTTTTTAGAAAAATGCCTAGTCGTCAAAAAAAAAAAAAAATCGCCCTTTATAAGCACGATTGTAAGGCAGTTCTTTACGTCCGGCGACATCATTACGGCATGGAAGGAGACGTTGACCACAGATCATACTCTGTGTATGATCTGTGGTCACTGTTTTTTGTTTTTTTTTCGTGCGAGAATGAGCAAACATTTCATAACAAATAAAATAGATTTAGCATTCAGCAAATTTGGCTTGTTTACTTGATTCAAATCGATATTTGGTTTGATTACACTTATTTTGTACCCGCACACGCCTACTGTATTCCCTAATGAGTTACAAGTGATAATTACATTTTTTTTTTGTCGTGCGAGGTCATCACAATGTATTATTAACAATCGGAGCTATGCGATTACGCGGAGGAGGCGCATTTGAAGATATTCAAAATTGTTCTGAATACACAAACAACTTCAAACGTCTTGCTGTTTGGGTCGTTCCCTACACGCAGGACCAGTAATAAAGCCAAAACCTTATAGAGGAGACTATCTCTATCTACTCAACGCGCAAACACGATGTGAAGCGTGTCTGCGTACGTTGGAAAAGAGATACCGGCGAGGCAAACCATAGCGTCGAATGTCCATGCATCAAAATGTCCGTGCACCGAAATATCCGCGCATCGAAAAGTCCCACACCGAAAAGTCTTTGCAGCAAAAAGTCCGTACACTGAAATGTCTGTGCACCAAAAAGTCCGCACCGAAATGCCCTACAGCAAAACACTCTACACCAAAAAGTACTAGACCCACTACGAATGGGATCCTCCGTCACCTCTGCCGGTTTACGAACCATGATGATTCAGAACCACTGGTCTATGGAGCGCCATCCCTGATATACAAAAAACGCCGCTCGTACTTCCCGTTGTCGCCATGAATCCGCCTAAACAACGAAGGATGCCAAATCAGATATTTATATTAAAATTGATACTTCAATGACTACTCCTTTGAGCAGAACAAGGCATTTGTGCTCTCACAACAGCAAAAAATTGTCTTCCAAACCAATGCTAAACAAGAGCCAATGCAACTCGTTGGGAAGAGCAAGTGCCAAGCTCGCTCATAACAGCTACTCGGTTGGTTCAGCTCCTTGTCGCAGGTGTGCCGGCTGGCTTCTGGATAATCTTTTCAAATCCTTGAAGCTTTCATTTCCTCCACCCCAAACTTGCAAAAAAAAGAAAAACAAAAAAAAAACAGGCATCTGGAAAAAAAAAATCGGAAAACGGCGAGGAGAAAACGAGAGGCGATTTCCTCCTTTCACAGTGGCGAGAAGGAAAGTGAGGGTCGGGTTCCTTCTCTCTGCTTGCGGGCCGGCCTTTAAGGCTAAATAAGCCGAGATAAGCGCGCGGCTTACCCAGCCCCAAGATGCACAAACGAAATCGGTCCACCACCATCGAGACAGCAGTGAGAATAGGGGAAATGGGAAGAGTGGTGATAAGAATTTTACTACCCTTCTGATCAAATTGTGCAGGTCGGACTTCAAGGGAGGCGCGATCTCGCGACCTATGTTTTCTTAGGGCCGGTTGCACCAACGCCGCTTAGCGCAAAGCGGAGCTTAGTCGGGAACATAAGCTAAGTTTTGGTTTCGTTCGGTTCCACCAAACTCGCTTATCGCTAAACCCAGCACTAAACTACGCTTAACTTAAGCTCTCAACATTGGGCGCTTTGCTTTTGGTTGTTTCTTAATCCTGGATTAAAAACATGGCAGCTGGTTTGTGGCGGTCGACGCTGTGAACGAAATTGGTTGTACAAAGTGTTTTAGGCTACAACAGCGTGAGAGTTTCGACAGAATGACCTTCGATTGTGACAAGGATGCAAAATATCGTCGCGTGAAGTGTTTATCGACCCCTGTTTTCAAGTTGGCTCTCCACTTTCAGCGCGTGTTAGCCCTAACCGAGATACGTACGGAGCTGTGGGGCTCACGTCTGTCTTCCCGTTGGTTATTCTGTCCACGACCAACTCTATTGATTCTGTCAACGATCTTATCCGTATGTACTTTCTGATTTTCGCATAACTGTAACGTATTGTTATTTACCACTTTGTTTATTTCTGCTTGCAACGCATATCCTTCAATCCGATCAGCGCGTTGAATAGTGGCAGTACATGATCTCGGCGATCAGCTGATTCTCGACACCTCTGCCGTTTGCATCAGATTGCGGCGCTTTTAAATAATGAAATAGCAAAAATTAAATTTTTGTCGTTTTCTGAGTTTCGAGACAATCTTCAGTGAATGTTCCTTGTCTCGCGAGTAGAATCTTGGCTTCAGAAAACTTTATCGTTTCATAACCGTAACTTTTCTGGTGATCGCGCTTTTTAGGAATATTTTGGCGACGACAAACCGTAACGACTACAATACGAGATTCGTTCAGCGCTGTATTGGGGCAGGCTGGGGCCGGTGATGCGAAGAGACGACCGTTCTCATCGGCATGATGTGATGTACTAGTGGGAGTTTTCGTACTTCGAAGTTTGCCGCCGTCTATTTGTATGAACTCTAGATCTGCCTATATCACTCGGGAACGAGCTTCTGGTTCTCTATCAGCAGAAAATTAAAGAAAGAAAAAACGGTTCTGGGTGACCTTTGCGTGTTCGAAAATTGACAGTTTGTACGATCATCAAGGGATCTATCTACCAGTAGTATCGCTTTGGTGTATTGGTAGTTATACCTTCTTTCCCCTTCACTAAAACAAAATATACGTAGTTCCATTACCAAAGGCTTTGACACAATCAAGCCATTTAAAAATGTCATTTCTGTGGTGACTGCACACCCCTTTCTATGCAGTTACCAACGGTAGAACATGCCGATCTCAGTTGCGGTAGGCGCACTGTGCAGAAAAAGTTGGTCCACCAGCTGTTGATCGGAAGCATTCTGGTACAGTATCCAAATCACTGGATAGGAGCATTGTTTTTAACAAATGGGCTTTTAAGGCAGATGTTGAAAGAGATCAGGTTTGGTCTTTTCCTATGAGATGAAGGCTTCGTTTGCTTACACGACATCTTGACACTAGTTGCAGCACCAGAGACGATTGCCTTAGGGAGGAAAGACAGAGCTCATGTTTGCATCTTAATGTTGGTGGTTAAGACCCCCCTTGAAAACAGTTGCATGCTGTGACTATCACATTCATTAAAGTTTTGTTCAACATCCCTTCAACTATGTGCTCCCATTTTGTTTGCTTCAAATGCTGTGTGCAGTGGCACAGGCAGGGGGGTAGTTTGAAAGGTCAAACCTGCCCCCAAACTGCCTCTCTGAAATCATCACTTTTTCTTTTTTTGTTAGTAAAGCTAGACAAATATTGAAGGACTACCACCCGAAGGTTTGGGACGGCTGTGCCTGTATCCGTCAGTCGTACAGTACATTGACTACTATACGCAAGTATGAAAGTCCCCCCCCCCCCCAAATATAATTCCTGCTACACCAGTGGCTGTGTGTATGCATACATAGACATATCCACGTTATGGAAGGGCAGTAGGATCTAGAGAAATGGCTGTTTTCCTGATTTCAAGTTCAGCCTGACAACTGGACACTGCACTTTCTGGCATTGTGGCAACAGCAATTGTGGTGCTTGAACTGATCGAAGCAGTACTTCCTGTGGATCTAAAGCTGTAAGGCATCGGTGTGTTTTCCTAGCTATACCAACCGAACAGTCGCCTTGCAGGCTCTGATAAGAGCAACACTAAGACCATTCTCATCAACTGTGTGTTTACAACAAGCCTAAGTGCTCCTAGGCATGGCTTCAAAATGCTGAATGGGTATCATGAGCAACACCATCCTTTGACAAGTTTTCTGGTCAACAAGTGGATGCTCTGTATTGTAGAGAATCATGTTTACCTTTAGTTTTTATTAATTTCACAACTAGCTTTTTTATAAGTAATACATTTTACTGTACTCATGTATAATGGGGCAGCTTCTGCAGTCGTATTCTCTTACAATTCATTTGTGCGAGTGGCCTGGTACATCATTTGCACTGTTGTCACTGTCCCTATCTCATTTTGTAATTGATAGACCAGAAGTCCAAGTTGGGCTAGTCTCATATTTGCAATAAGGAAGTGGTGGACTTAACACTTTGCCACACTAGGCAGTCTAAAAGTGCCGTCTCCCCCTACACTCGCATAGACATACATGCGCACAGATTGTTTCACCCCAGTTCTAGGGTATTCTTGACGGTGATTACCAACAGCCCCTCTGTAACAACTTGTATGAGGTTGAAGTTACTATGGTCTACAATGCCGTCTAACGATGAGATGCAGAAAAGTTTGAACTTGGTTTAGTAAAGTAATTTTTGATGCATTTCAAGCACAATGAAAATTGTTTGTTGGTGCAGTACCCCACAGACAAGCAGAGCAGCACAAAACATATTAGTCTGGATGAAGTCGACAATTCTCTTTATGAAGGCGTCTACTCCTATCAACATCTTCTAGTAATCATTGGTCAGTGTCTCCTCCATTCTCTGGGTTTTTCTTCTGGATCCGTGTTCCTTTGATTACATGGAGTTTCGTATATCTGAATCACATACTTGCCTAGAGCCACTTTTCAAAACTTGGCATCCACCCGCTTCTACCTAAACTGCTGCCGTAAACAACTACTTACTTTGCATATTGATAAGTTTTTCATTGGAGAGAGGAACTTTAAAGAAAAACAGGAAGCAACTGGGATGGAGCACTAGATTGTCAACGTTGTAAGTGCTTGCTTCAGTTTTTCTTGGTGTTTCACCTATTGCTGGTGTTTTGCTTGTCTCTAGGCTATCAGTTGTTTGTCTCGGTCTCTTCCTGTAGCTGTTAATAATTCCCTTACCATATTGTAAAAATAATGTTAGAAATACCATAGGTGTTTTCTTTGTATTTTCAACAGAGTAGTCAGCAACTGTTAGGAGAATCCATTAGTTTATTGGAACTAGGAAATATGTGAAAGCTGTGAAAGTGAAAATTGGGTTCATACTGAGCTTAGAAGCACATAAGACATATTGTTATCAATAGGTGATGGCATGAGTGCCAAACTGCATACACAAAGTTCAATGTGGCACAAGCCAAACCTATAGTCACAGTATTTTACTCATACCTACAAGCCTCTAGTAAAAGTGACGAGTGTGGGGAATATGCTAATGTAGGATACCATCTTGAATGGTACAATAATGAATTCAGCATTCATATGTGTACCTAGATCCACACCGTATCAGAATCATATTCACCCTGTGGTCAGTGTACTGTGCCACAGCATATATGCCATGGCCCTCTCGGTACACATGTTACCACATGCTGTTCAGTATCGTAGAAGCTAACAATCGTTAGGTAATCAGGTCCTTCAATATATCCCATTTCATTATTAAAATTAAATATAATTTTCACCAATGGAATGTGCTTTGTTGCAATGCACAAGTGTTGTGTGGTGAAGTAGGCATGAAGAAAACACCCTTCACTGGCCCACAACGTTTTTTGGCAATGCAGTGGAGGGTACAGGCACGCGTTCCCTCTCCCATTTTGAGCGCTGAATAAAGCTGTGCGCGGGCTCTCCTCCTCTTCACTGCATTGCCAAGAAAAGTTCTCGCCGAGTATAGAGTGTTTTCATGATACCTACTTCACCACACAACACTTGCGCATTGCAACAAAGCATGCCCCAGAGATAAAAATTCGATTTAATATTTATAATGAAATGGAATATAGTGAAGGACGTGATTACCTAATCTAAGGAGCCGACCTAGTGCTTGTGAGAGGTGGCCCGCTCCGGGCCACCTCAAACTACCTCCCTCATATACCTGTAATAAAGTTTTTCAGACAGACAGAGTACTGTATTTTAGTATTTTGGCTGCAGTTCGCATTTCAATAGATATTTGTGCTTAAATTACTCTTGGCTAATAGCTCGGCACTAGCCCAAGAGTCATGCCTTGCTTATTCAAACTTTTGATCGTCAAATTGCTTACGGAAGTGATTTGCATAATTAGCAAAAACACAAAATGTTCATGAAGGCTGATTTGGGCATCTTAATTATATATTTGGGAAAATAATTTACTAGGTAAGGGGTCGGTAACCTGTGGCCCACGGGCTAGCAGAACGATAATCGCTCATCTAGTACACAGAAGATCGGAAGGTCACGTTTGAAAGTTGCATGTAAAAACCCCAAGTTAGCAGTTGTGCTGCATATGGAAGGTTTGCCCTCTACAGTGGTGACAGAAACCATCTAATTTCATAGCTGAGTGACTCAACACTCTCTGAAGATTAAACATCCCATTTGATTTTGACGTTTATGATCATAATAAAGTCAAAGTAGAAAAGTTTGAATCTATAGAAAGATATAAATTGCATATGTAGTGGATATGACCATACAAGGATGCCTTGGTATAAATTCTATAGGTATTCAGTTACCAAACTTGGCTCATGAAATAAAGAAATCGAGAAATATGTATGGTCAGAGCCAGAATATAGGCGCTAAAAAGATTCATGTTATACGACAGTGATTAAAAAATTATTAGCACTTCTGTTATCTTGAACCTATAGTTGGTCACTCTGTCTTGTCAGCCCTTTTCGTACAAGGTTGCTGTCTCTACGGTCATTGCTGTGCAGGCAGTTGTGGCAGTAGTGCAAGAAAGAATGGCTGCCCCGTCTGTAATTTGTACATGGCTCTCCTGAGCCGAAATAAATATCTATGTGTCTATCTACAAGTGGAGGAGTCATTGTTTCCGTGGTCTGAAGGGGTGTCTGGTGCCAATATCTATCAAAAACTTTGTGCACACTATATCACGGAAATGTTTTGTTGCAAAGAAGTGTGTTTGAATGGGTACAGAAGTTATATGAAGGATCCACAAGTGTCAGCCATAACGGAGCTTATGCCCGTGCATGTCGACGACTGATGACGACAGTGAGCGTGCTTGTGAGCTCATTCTGCCGGATAGACGAGTGGCAGTAAAAGATATAAATAATTTGCGAATCAGTCAAGACTTTTCGCATGTCATAATTCATGGCAGGCTCGGGTTTTGAAACATTTTTATCTAAATGAAATCTACAGGCATGAATCATTCTTAATCACCCTTGTATTTAAGATTTTTCCTCTTTTGTTCTTCAGTTTATTATTGACAGATTTACTGCTCCCACCGGAGAGCATGGATGCTAGATTGTGCTTTGCCATTTCTGAATGGTGTTCTCTTTCAATGAGCCAGGTTTTTGTTTTAGGCCAGTGATTTTCGGAACCTGTAACCTCTTCCCTATATAGATAGTTGCAACTGCCACAGTGAGAGAAAAGATCAGTATAGTCGTGTTTAGTGCCTCTAGAGGCTGGACATGCTTGAACCATTCTTGTAGCCTTATTTTGCAAGGTATTGAGACACATCCGCAGGGCATTGGGGGACCTCCAGAGGGCACTAAAATGCTGAGGACTATCACGTGATCGTCGTCGTCCCCAAATCATAGTCAATCATTGGTCTTTGACAATGCTGTTGAGACAAAGTTTTCTATCTGGTGACCCAACTTGCCTCCAGACGGCACTGAAGTGCTGAGAATTACCACGGGATGGTTGTCATCCTCAGGTTGTAGTCACTCATTGGTCTTAGACGGTACTTTTACAACAAAGTTTTCTATCTGGTGACCCAACTTGCCTCCAGACTACACTGAAGTGCTGAGAACCATTATGGAATGGTCATCGACCACAGATTGTAGATTCACTTTTGAAATAAAAAGTGTGATCACTTAAAATTATTCAAAATTATTTACATACGAAAATGTAATCCTAACATGGTGCAAACATATAGATGCTTACCGATCTAGATCATGTAAAATTTACTGAAAAGACAGAGGTTACTTCAATTCATATTACGGATGCAACACTGACATTTAGCACATTAAGTTTCCCTGGGTAATATCTCACTGTGCTTAGGTGTTTCTGATATTTGGTGGCTTAGCCCGAATTTCCCTTTCCCGTAATAAAACTATACTGAATTTGTACGAACTGCATTCTGTTCAAGACTTGCTACATCACGGTAAAAATCAAGTGAACAAAGCTTAGAGACCGCTAACCTGGGCCGTGGAAAAATAAACTCGTGAAGCTATTCAACGATAGCTGTTAAACAAAAGCTGTGTTGAAGAAAGTGTTGGGGGGGGTTGTTAGCTTATATTTCAATCTATTGGGTGACTATGACTGACCAAGCAATATGTTGTAAGCGAGACCTTCGGTGTTATCTAGAAAATAGCCTGATAAGTAGAATTTCAATTGTGCAGTTCGTATAACTCACTTCAAGAGTGTGCAATAAGACAAACCATCAAAGGAAGCTTACATAATTGTTTATATAAGTGTGTGTAACTTTTATGGACAATCAAATCTCTTTGATTACATATACACTAGAGATGTACATATTTGCATAGTTCAACAAATGTGTTTTTTATGAAATGGTAACTTGAGTTAGTTGGTAATTCACAAATAAAGACAACAGTGAGAAAGACAAATATGAAAATAAAAAAAAACACAGCATGTAGCTTTCAATAAAGGGTGATTTTTTATGTATAAAGCCATAAGAATAAGCAACAACAAGAACTTTATTCCGACTAGTTCAAGCCACCTTTTGAGATGACATACATTGGAGAGTTTCAAGTTCATAATATAAGAGCTTCAGTGACCGAGAAAGCTCAAAATTTTCCCGATTGTGAATGTATTAGCTTGCTTCGTGTACGCCAACAGCCTAGCTACCGCCTCTCAACCTTTTGCAATTTGCAATAAATGCAGTCAAGGTCACAAAGAAGTTACAGGGAAAGTCTTGTGTAATTTGTCTAGTGCATTCTTCGATTATACCCTAACCAAACGACTAGGGTTTGGGTTATTGGTTTAAGGATCCCAAGGCTGCTCAAACCGGTCACCGTGGTTGCCGTTTTCAGGATATTGGCGTACTGGGGCATTTATAAAGTTGACAAGTAATCTGTGCCTGCGGCGGGACACATCGAGTAAAAAATTCACTTCTTGTTTTTTTGTGAACTCGACAGTGAAACTGAAGTCTGTTTGAGGCTGCAGCGGATGTTCAACGACGGTACAGTGCCGTTCTGTCACCTTTCTGATAGAAACGAGTACGGTCGTTGCAAGGACCTCGATCGCGGCGATCTCTTGACGACTTCTATTCGACAATTTCTAAGCATTTTCGCAGCTGCCGTGGCGAGTTCGTCACTGTTTTGAACTTCATCGGTCTCAGGCATGACTTGATTTTAGTAGTCATGTTACCTGCCAACTTATTCTCGACGATGTTTTGTCTTCAGCGATGTAGCGAGTGGAGCGTCCTTCTCACGTTCAGTGAGATTTGGGGCCCCCGATCAAAATGTAAGCACGAAAACTACTGTTACTGTCAAGATATTCTGTTATCAACCGATATTAAACACACAATCACAGATGTAAAGAGCATACATGTTTATTTAAAGCTCTGACTCCTGTTTTTAAAAGTTAAGCGAGAAAATTATTAAATTTGAAGACCATAAATTCGTTACTCACCGAAGAAATACAGCGAAAAGCAGACGCCTACGACGCCTACAGCAGCAGTTTTTTGTTTACATCACGTGATTCCTCTCCGCCAATCATATTCGTCCCTCTGAGCGTTCCCTAGTTTGCTCTGTTTGTCCCTACATTCCCTACGCAAATCCAGCGTTTAGCTAGGGGCGCGTCTGTAAAGCCGGCTTAACGTTGGTGCAACCGGAATTTAAATCCGTGCTTACCTAAGCTCGGTTTAGGGCGCTAAGCCGGCTTAGGAAAGTGCCGCTTTGGGTTAAGGTAAGCGGCGTTGGTGCAACCGGCCCTTAGAAAAGGAGGAAATTTCGTTCTTGAAATAAAGAGAGCAGATGCCCTCCCTCGTCTACATCGAATTATGGCGGCCCCAAATGAAGCGAATCGAGCTAAATAAGGCTTATCGAAGACGCTAAATATACGGTCGCTCTTCAAACGGAACGTTGCCGCGATTCAACGGAAAATTGTTGGCATAGTATTCGAACGGGAAACTTTCTGGGGCTAATGGCGGTCACCGAATGCCTGCAAGCAACTATTACAAGAAAAGCAGTCAGCCGCGTTACACCCATCTATACTCCGTCTCAACCTACGATGGACTAAAGCCCAGTGCTACAGGGTTCGGAGACTAATCACGAGCATCTTAGATACCACGTGGTACATTTGCTCCGTCGTACGTATCAGTGCGTCAAGACACGTCATATAGAAGCGAATTTTTTGTCTGCTTAGCGAGCCCTCGCGGCGGTTCCGTACGCTTGCTTCTACTGAAGACTACTGAAGGTATTAAATACCGTCTGGAAGCGATGCGGCGAAGAGAACCCGGAATCAGGAATAGTGGTCATTAAGAAATTAAGATGAGTCGGATCGGAGTCTTCGACCCGGGAGCGTATGTACGGTCCGACGTGCGTAAAAGAGGTACGGGTCCGGGTACGCAGACAAAGCTTGGATTGAATTGGATTGTTTTTACTAAGGGCGAAACGAATTTGTCAGTGTTGCCTGCGCGCCGTCCAACTTCTCCAAACAGTTGACATGTTTACGAAATGTGGCATGAATGTTTATGAAACTTAATACCATATACCTTTATTTGACCAAAATAAAGCGCGCTTTCACATGAGAGCCATGTGCGTAAGATTTGTGCTCTTCGTACTTTGCGAATGAAAATTTATCTCGTGCTTTCTTCTGCACTACGGATGCCAGCCTTCGGGACCTAGTCCATTGTCGGTTCAGACGGGTCTAAACTCAAGTCACTACTTTGATACAAAGAGGAGCAGCAAATAAAAGCATGGCGCGAGCTTTTCTCGAGCTGTATTTATTGCTGAAGCCATGCTTCCCGCGAAGATAAGGAAGCTTGCGTTTCGAACGCAGTCACTCCGTCTTAATATTGTCAACAGTGCGATGTTAAACGGAGATAACCGAAACTCGGCTACTTCGCGAGCTTCAAGTATTTACGTTTCCTGTTCCTCCAGTCACAATTCCTTCGTCAGCACCGCACGTCACGGGGGAAAGGTAAATCATTCGCGAACCCAAAAGTCTACACAAAAGAGCCAATTTGAAGCAGCCTACTTGGCTCGTTGATGCAGGGCAACCAGCAAATATGGATCGCGAAGCGTGAAAGAGGGTTAAACTGCTCGCCACCAGATGCCAGGGTAAAGCAGAATAATTGTAAGTAGCTAGGCGTCAGGGATGGGCAAAATACATGCAAATATTTATCAAAATACAAATACAAAATACTTCGTCAATAATGTATTATTACAAATCCAATTACATTTCTAAAAAAACATTTAAGTACAAGATACAAATACAACCAAATGTATTTGGTCTCCTCCAAATACTTTTCCAAATGCATTCCTCAAAATTTGCGTCAGCGACTTCAGCGCACCTACAACGGGTACTGGGTACTGATGAGCCCAGCCTTTGAAAGCAAAAAAAAAAAAAAAAAAAAACGACATAAGAGCTGGTACCTGCAGTGGAACTGTAGGGGCCTGCATTGCAAGCTCGCATAGCTCAAGTTTCACTAGAACTTCTCCGGGAGGATGCCCCTGACGTAAGTCTGGTACAGGAGGCTTACTCAAAGATGTCGAGATTCGAAATTATAATATCTACTCCCATTTTAATTTTGCATTGCACACTCGGGAGTTAGTGTGCGAGGCTCTAGTAACGTAATAGAAATATGATCACAAAAAAAGTGTAATCAGTTTGGACGTAATAGGTGAAAAAAAGTACAGCTTCAAGCAGCTTTTATTGTCGATTATATTTTGGTATAGACAAACAAAGAATTGAGACGACCAAGACGCGCAGCACTAGCTAGAGAATTGTTTATTGTTGCAACTCGCACCAGTTACAAAAATCTGGACCCGCGCATTTAGAATGTTCTAGGCAAAAATTTGGATGGAAATCAGGCTGGAAAGCATCACAAGTTGTCACAGGCACTTATTTAGCCAATCTGCATGTGAACGTCGATTTCGACACTATTCTTGCCCTGGACTAGCACCGTAATCACAGTCACTAAACGCTTGTGCTTGATTGAGAAACACTGCATTCGGTTGAGAACGTAGTTTTCTTGCTGCTCTGGACAGTGACAATAAATTTGCGGGATGTATTTTCGCCCACAAAATAGTATTTAATTACAATCGTATTTGAAATACCCACGTTTTAGTATTTAAATACACACGTCAAATACATTACCTAATTTGTAATTAAATACAGATGAAAAATACACAAAGTATTTGAAATACGTATTTCAAATACTTGTATTTGAAATACTGCCTCTCCCTGCGAGGCGGTGTGGAACTACGTACCACCCAATTCATAGGTGACAGAACTAGTTTTTCTTGCTCGCGCCACCGTTGAGCTTCGGGCATCTTTATCATACACACATGTACGTCCATATATTGCTTGTACCTGAAGCATCAGCTGAACATATACAACGACCACGCACACATACACAGCACATAGAAACAACTACATGAACGCGCACTACCCCTAATACTAATTCCGGAAACTGTGCTTCCGCCTTTTATACACGTCGTTTTGAAGGTACTGATTTCCTTGAAGATAAGTTAAGCAATACATAATGTTCCCCGTATGTTGATTTCTCACGAATAGCGCCTTTGAGAACGTATATGCAACGGCCTAAGGAATGAACCTCTTAGTGCGAAGTAAACGTTTATGCCGTAATCACTCCTGACACCCGATAAAACAACTCGCACAACTGCGGTTCCTAGCAGCCACGTGTTCGCTTCTGTTATAGCCTCCTCTATACTCACAAAGCCTGGCAATTCGATGACGGAGCCATAAAGTGCCCAGTCGCTAATCGAGAGCGCGCGGATCTAGTAGCACAGAGGATTTCTCGGGGAGTCTGGTATTCAGCGCAGAGCTCTTGCAGCGGCGAGGACCCGAAACATGGTTTTCAAACCCGACGAGAAAAGAAGCGGTAGCCCGAGGAACGCGAGAAGCACGAGCGGACATTCCATCGCTCGGGAGAAGTGTGTTTTGGCGTCTCGCCGCAGCGGGGCGCTCGTTACATGACTCTTGTCTGCCGCTCTACCTCTTCATTTTCGGCGGCCGCGTCATATGACGATCTGCCAGGCTTCGTCAGTATAGAGGAGGCTATGCTTTTGCACAAAGTACGTCGAAAAATGGCGCGAGGGACGCCAGTTTTTCTATCGTAGCATTTGTTTTGGTTTTTGCGCTATACACGTGCGGCTGCAATGGTCGTCTTGAATTTACCAATCTAGAGGGTATTCACACAGCTGGAAGCGGTGATTCACGGGCAGAAAAATCGCATTTCGGCCAGCATAATAACGGTCAAAACCGCGATTTGCGGCAGGTGTTGTGTACGGCAAGCTATAGCCGTGGTGAGTACAAAAACAAGGTTCTCGGTCACAAGTTAAGCACTATCCGGCTATTGGGAAGGAGATCCAACCGTCGCGCCCCCAGCGACTATAAACTAAGAACTACACCGCTTGGGGACAACAACACCATAGAATATTTGTTTGCGTTTTGACGCGGCGCTCGACCAACGTAGCCGAGCGCTTCGTCAGTGAGGCCGAACGCGTTTCGTCAGTCAGTGAGGCCGAAGGCGGACGCAGCAGAAGATTGGCCCCGAGTCGTGCCCAATATTTTGCCCCTGCTCAATCGAGAAAGACAAAGTAAAGAATTCAGTGCACGTGCCTTGTGTTGGGAAACACAAAACGCCGGGGAAAAGAAACTGGAAGTACCGCCCCCTATAGTTCGATCTCCTCGCTAGTAACACGAAATACATTCTCCTCGCACCCCATTGGTCTTTTTGTTTGATTTTGTTTAAAGCTAATATATGAATCTAAATATACGTATCTTCCGCCATATTTCAAGCCTGTTGAGCACTGCCTCGAGAGCGCGATCGCTCTTGTGGAAGGGACAAAAGGGCATTGCCGGCGATAGTTACATCGGCCTGTACGATAGGCGCTAGGGTTCTGACCAGCGCGTCAACATGTCCCGCTTGTCGATAGATTTTACGTTAACGTTTCAAAGGTCTTCTGAAATGCTTTAAGGTGCAGCCGCCCAATTTTTTAATAATATCGCGCGAGCGTCGACCGCCGGGACGGCCAGCGCTGTGCCGCGGAGAAATGCGGCGACACGGGACAGATTAGGCGCGTGCGCACAAAGCTCTCTCCGGTGCGAGCGTCGTCTGCTAGGCTATTCTGGTGACCGCACACAGCCCCTGTTCCTTATCTGCTGGCAGAGCTGACCGCCTTTAAGCAAAGATCTGAAGAGCGCTAGCTTGCGTAATACCGTGATACTGCTCAGGCGTAAAAGAAACCGCGCGTCATCTCCTCTAAATTTGTTTTATACCCCTGTCAGACGGGCTAGTTTAGTGTCACTACAAGCGAGAGCACTTCGCCCTTAGTGTCATTTCCGTAGTGTGCCACACGGCTCCTTCCTGAGGAACACACTTGGCTTGGAGTGAGTTTGACGAACTCACTTCGCTCGATCTAGTGCGTGGCATCAATAGGAGTGTTTCAACAGTAAAACATAACAACACATAAACCAAAAGCGTGGCGTAAATTTTATTTTATAAAGAAAAATAAATTCGTGAAAGAGACAACATGTAGAAGAGTGGCATTGCAAAAAAAAAAAAAAAATAGTGGAGTGGACTTGGAGTTTAGGCTGATCTGAATCAAGATTAGCGCAGCGGTGAATTGATAAAAGACGACGACAAAGTCAGTCATTCCTGGCTATCTTGGTTAGCATAAAATGATAGAGCCTACTTTGTTTTAGCACGTAACTATTTGAAACAACATGATAATTATGATCTGACTAGGCAGTATCAGGGCCTCCTCGTAGACTTCCGTGGAACGAAGCGGAACATCAAAGTTGGATATGCTTCGTTCTTTATCTTGGCTTGCGATGATCGATCAGAATCATCCAATTGGCTTACAAATCGTTCATTAATGTAACGTTGTTTTAGAGCACAACTCCTAGCCACCCGTTTCTGAGTTGAGCGGCGTCGGCGTAAGCACGGGTGTTTCCCCAAAATGACGTCACACGTGACGTCACGAGGGTAAAATTTTCCTGCTAAATTTTGCGGTAAAAGTTTTTGCTAAGTTTGGCGAAAAAATTTTCCGCTAAATTTAGAGGGAAAATTTTACCCGTGTGACGTCACACTTAAAATTTCAGATGACGTGTCATGTGACGTCACACGTCAATTCAGCGGGAAAATTTCCCGGCTAAATTTAGCGGGAAATTTAGCGAAATTTTTACGCTAAGTGGGATGGGAACAGGAGAGGAGGATGGGAGGGTACGGTGGGGGAGCAGCTGGCATACCCTCCCCTTCGTACGCTTCCCCCTCCTCCTCAAGAGCTGCGCTCCAATTCGGCATTATAGAGAATTGTAAAATCTCATTTCTTTAACTTGTCTTTATTAAGGGCTATCGGTGGCCAAGTGGGCTAGCGCTCACCAGATCCGAGTCCGTGGAGAGAAAGCTCGCGCATTGAGAACCCAGTGATCCTGAGCTCAATCCCCAGCCCTGCCCGAAGAACACACTTCCAATGAAGTGAGTTCGGGGTGCACACTACGCTCGCTCCGGTAGACCGAGTGTGTAATCTCGATAGCAGTGTTCAAGGAGTAAAAATAATAGGATATATTAACGCTGCTTAAAAATTGGTATTATCTTGATAGGAGTAATATCAGATGCGCACTTGTTTTCTGTTGGCACGAAAGCAGTGCATTGTAGAAAAACAAGTGGCTAATCTAGTTTCCAGCCTTGGCCCCTGCGCGACGGCCAGCGACGGCCAGAAGGCACCAAGACTTTACCAGGAATCTGAAAGTGGCAGGAGAGACGCGAAAGGCTAGCTTGAAATGGAATTTGCTCGAATGGGGCAAGGTGTCTTCAAACCACTGTTCGTTCCTCTGGAAAGTCCACTGGTCTCGACTGATCACAGGTAGGTTGTCGGTCATGAGAGCGGCTATGGTGAAGGCATTGGCCTGCAGCTGCTGATCGATGTCACTTGAAATTCTTGCCTGTGCGTCGGCATCCAGGTCCAGCTGCTTCTTATCTGAAAGGCGTTAGGCTCTCACGGAAAAAAGTGCACCAAGCACGCGCTTCCAGTGTCCAACATCGAGGATATATATCGCCCTCCAGCTCGTCTTCCACACACTATGATGTTTCGTTGTGGCGAGTGGCGAGTGGCGAGCGGCCGAGTGGGCTCGCGCACACCAGCTCGGAGCACGCGGAGCGAAAGCTCGCGCTGCAAAACCCTGGAATCCTGAGTTAAAGGGGTACGGAAACCAAATTCTGGAGCTCATTTCTTTGTTTCAACTCGACGCAGGTAGCAGCACAACCACAGAAACATAAATATTGCTCTAGAAAACGCAAGAAAACATCATTTAAAGTGAATTAAACGATAATCAAAAAACACCTGGTAGTTGGTTATGAAGCTTCAATGGAATGTCGTGACGACAACATGCCTCTGAAAGCAGCGCCGCAGCGGTATGTCCGCTCACTGGTATAGATTGCCTAGGCCTGAACGCAATACCGAGGCGTCTTGGTGGAAAGAGCCAAAACGAAGTGAGCCACCTTGGTTTCAGCTCTCGCGCGACGTGCAAACGCGTGCTTCGGTTGTTCTCAGGTTTGGTGCGCGTGCTGGCCCCGCGATCTCTACAGCCCTTGGGTACTTCGACAAAGCGAGATTGTAACGGGTTGACGCCTCCAAGTGGCAAAACTAGTCACTACGGTACGCTTGGTCGTCCGAGGCATGATGACGTCAAGACGTCTGCCGGATCTCCCAAGATGCATCGCGCTCCTCCATGGCTGATTTTGAAGCGCTCGCCAAAATCGCGGCATTTAGAGCATAAAATATAGCCATCTGCTCAAAATACGACCGTGCGATTATTCATTACAGGCTTAGCTGATCATATTGAACTCATTTCTTGATGTTTTCTCTATATTTCAAGTTTCGATTCCGTATCCCTTTAAATCGCTACTTCTCCTTATGTTGTACCGCAGACAAGGCTAGAAGCGCGAGCTAATAGCGTTGGGAGCTACTCTTAACGCACGAGAGCTTGTGCCGCCTTGATGTGCTCTAGAGCAAGGAGCTCGCGCTTGTAGCCTTTTCTGCTGTACTGTACATCATAAGGTGAAACAGACTATAGATGAGCATCGTACCGGCGTGCGGACGTGTATCACTGGCTTGTAATGGCTGATCGTAATGATCAAATTGGATTTAAATTTGGATTAAAGCACGTGACTTAGCGCAACAATGTGTGGTAACGTGTTTCTAATAAGACGACGAAGTTATTTATGAAAAAATGCGTTCGCACAGTAATATTTTTTTTTGTTTTTTTATTTAACAATACTGCAGGCCCCGCTAGGGCCCCGGCAGGGGTGGACGTGTAATACATAGTTCAGGACATAATGAAAAGGGAAAACTTCAATACAATGAAACAACACTCTACAACAAAAAATAGCAAAAAAAAAAAATCAAATCAAACTGTCAGGCTTGTAGAGCTCGTAGATGTTCAAGAAAGTCATCCGGCGATGAGCTGTCGACGATCTCTTTAGGGAGCTCATTCCAATCGGTTATTGTTTTTGGAAAAAACGAGTTTTTGAAAGTGTTATTGTTACTGCGATATGGTTCCAGCAATCTACCGTGATTGAATCGCGTATCACGACGCAAAACAGGTGTTAGGTAGGGGGAAACGTCAACCTTCAGGTGTCCATGGTAAAACAAATATAACAACCTAAGTCTCAAGTGTTTTCGACGTAAATGAAGATAATCTAATTGAAGTGTGTCTAACATTTGTGATGGACTGTCTAATCGCCGGAATTTATTGCAAACAAATCTTGCTGCTAGTTTTTGTATTTTTTCTAGTTTTTCGGTGTTCCTTTGTGTGTATGGGTCCCAAAGCACGCACGCGTACTCTAAATGTGGCTTTACTAATGTTCTATAAGCGCTAAGTTTAATAGAGAGCGGGGCTAACGGTAGCTTTCTTTTTAGAGACCACAGAGTCTTGAGTGCATTGGAACACACATTGGAAATGTGGGCGTCCCAACTCAAGTTTTTAGTAATTGTCACACCAAGGTATTTTACTTGCGATGATTCCCCAAGCCTAACGCTGCCAATTGAGTAAGGAAATGTTTTTACTGTCTTTTTGTTTGTTACTCGGAGCACTGTACATTTATTCAAATTTAATGGCATTTGCCACTCCTCGCACCACTGGAATATGTTTTGAAGAGTTCCGTTCAGTTTAATTTGATCTCGGGCCCATTACTTACCCATCGTTATTGCCATCATTTTGGAGTGACACTAAGTTTTCCCGTGTAGCACCAACACACTTGGAGTGTGTTTCGACGGGTTGAAGTGCACTCGCTTGTAGTGACACTAAACTAGCCCGTCTGACAGGGGTTTTAGGGGCGAAGCTCTTTAGGGGCTAGCCATGTTCGTATGTCCGTCCGTCCGCCGTCGGGTGCACGTGCTCCTGCTCGTGAGCTCACGCGCTCACGAGCACGTGAGCACGTGCTCCCGTGCTCATGTAGGGCAAAAAAAAACCAAAAACAAACAAAAAAAAAACCGCATCTTTACGTGGTAAATGATGTTGATTGGGGCGAAGCTCTTGTGGTGCCTGTCTGCGTAGACGGTGAGCCGCAGCATGCCGAGCCTTTCGTTCGTTTTCATCCATGTCAGAAAGAGAATGTGTGGTATGGAACGTGGTTATATACGCATTTGAGCATTTGACCGCAGCGTGGCATGGATGAAAACGAACGAAAGGCTCGGCCTGCTGCGGCTCACTGTCTACGCAGACAAGCACCACCAGAGCTTCGCCCCAATCAACATCATTCACCACGTGGAAATGCGTATTTTTTTATTTTTTATCTTTGTTGGCGTTTACTTTGTTAGCACCAAAAAAAGATAAATACGATGACGCGACAAGCTGAGTGGGCTAAAGCGCACACCCAGCTCGACGCGCGTGGAGCGAAAGCTCGCGCTGCAGAACCCAGGGATCCAGCCCCACCCCTGCCCGTTTCCATCTGGATGAGCATTGTACCGGCGTGCGGTCGTGTATAACTACTGCGTGAGCACGTTAAAGACCCCAGGTTAGCAGTCGTACTGCACTGGCAAAATTGCTCATCTACAGTGTAAACCAGTGTCGCCCCTACTGGCAGACCGACCTTACGCTGTATAAATCACTAAAACGTCAAATTTGACTTTTTAGAGCGCAGCTCTTAGGCGCCCGTTTCCGGCTTGAGCGGCGTCGGCGTCGGCGTCGGCGTAAGCGCGGGGTGCATTGTGCGTAAATTTCCCCGCTAAATCTAGCGGAAAAATTTCCCCGCTAAATCTAGCGGAAAAATTTCCCCGCAGCGAAAAAATTTCTCCGCTAAATCTAGTGGAAAAACTTCCCCGCTAAATCTAGCGGAAAATATTCCTCGCTAAGTCTAGCGGAAAAATTTCCCCGCTAAATCTAGCGGGAAAATTTCCCCGTTAGATTTAGCGGAAAGAAGTTCCCGCTAGATTTAGCGGAAGAAATTCCCCGCTAGATTTAGCGGAAACAATTCCCCGCTAAATCTAGCGGAAAAATTTCTCTGGGGGTTCACGTGACCCCCCAAGGTCACATGACCCCCCCCCCCCCCCCCCCGAGGTCACGCGACACCCCCCCCCCCCCCCCCGCCCCGTGAACAGGTGACCCCCAGTACCCTTCCCTCCTCCTCCTCCTCCTCAAGAGCTGCGCTCCAATTCGGTGTTACAGGGAGCTGGAAACGGCTTTAATTTTTTTTATGCATTAAACTATATACCGCAGCCAATGCTACGAGCCATCAAAACCAATCCAGCACTGTCACCCTGCCACGTGACAGTGCTTCCACGTGCAGTTGTGCCCAACAGGAAGGCCACGAACACACTCGTAGCGATGGACTGGCCAAGATGGCTCGTAGCGTCGGCTGCAGTAAATCGGTGCAACGCGCTCCTTCGCTACGGAGCAGGGGCTGTGTGCGATCAGCGGAGTAGCCTAGCAGACGACACTCCCCGGAAAGGGCTTTCTGCGCACGAGCTTAACCTCTCCCGTGACGCCCCATTTCTTCGCGGCACGCCACTGCCCGTACCGTCGGTGGACGCTCGCGTTATATTATTAAAAATTGGGCGACTGTACATCAAAATGTCACACTGCGACGGTATGCGTCATCTCATTTTTCTGATACACCACTGGTGCTAGAAACAGATGGTGACATTTGCGAGTCGACGATTCCCGCCTTGGTTCACAACGCTCAACATTTCCATGGTGATGTTGGTGACAACCGGATATACAAAGCCACGGCGATCGGCGTTGACACTCGGGTTGCGGAGACGGTCATCTTAGCCCAGTGTACGTAGCACTGCTGGCTCTGCCCCGAGACTTCGCTGTTTCTAACGGCTTAGTTTGCTCGCTCGACAAAATTAGTGGTAAAAAACGTCAGTGGAACCAAGGGGCTCTGCGTGTTTGAACTGGGAGACTGAAATGCAGGCGGGCTTCTCTGCCCGTGACACTGAACAGCGGACAGCGCTCTACAGCGTTTATTAAACAACACGTGCCGGAAAAACGAAACCGAAAGGAGATAAGCCGCGAGAGAGGAACTTTCCTCCCGCCTTAATTCGTTCCTCTCAGCGTAGATATTTCAAAAATGCATTTGAAAACAATCGTTTTCATACCGCGAAAACTTGGGAGTTAGCCAATTGGGTTCGAGGGGAACAAAACGTCTTTCGATTGATGCCATGATAGATAAATCATTTGCGCCTGTTACGCAAAAAACGATTGATGAGTTCAACACTTTTCTTGCTCGTATCTCCGTGTAGACCACGATAGTCACGACCTAACTAATGTTCTACTGAGTGTGCATAATGAGGCTTAAGTTTTTATTCCCTTGATATCTGAAGTGAGGTACATGAATATTTATTTTCATTCAAAGAAAATCACCAGGCTTTGACTCGACGAAATACGCATATGTGACCTGCGAAGAAACTTGCATAGACTGAAACGTGTACTTTTAAGAGTGCTGAATAATGTCATTGAGACAGGAAACTGGTATGCAGGAATGAAAACAGCTATTGTGAAACCGCTGTGTAAGGGAGGTTCAGACAGAGACTTTAAAAACTATCGCCCAACATTTATACTGTCGTGCATTTCACAATTACTAGAAAAACACTCTTTAAAGGTAATGAGCAGTTTTTCAGAACGGTTTGATTTATTATCCGATCACCAGTCCGGTTTTGTTTCCAAACGGGGAGCTTATAAGCTTTATTAGAAACTTTTGTGGACTGCTTACACGCAGGTTCTCATACTAATTTGTACAACTGTGCAGTGTTCCTGGATGCGTCGAAACCTTTCGATAGCATAAATCCCGAAATACTGTGTTATAAATATATAAAGTCGCTTTTAGGGGCCCATTCCTTTAGAATTCAAAAGGATACCTCTGAGTACGATTCCAAGTCATGGCTTTTAAAAATCGCAAAAGCATTAGAACTTTTCTGACTGCCAGGGTGCCCCAAGGCTTAGTTTTGTCGCCTTTGTTCTTTAACCTTTATGTAAAATATCGTTCTAATGCTATCTTAAACTGTGAGATATACCAATAATCAGACGACGCGGTTTCGATGTCATGTGACGCGGATCTTCAAATTGCCGTTCAAATACTTAAAAAAAAAATTAGTTACACAATGGTCTAGTTTTATGCTAACTTAAAGGAATGTTTCGAAGACAAAACTTGTTTGTTTTAGGTACACGCTCAAGCAGGTGGATCTATCAGACATTGTAGCGCTGCATACTTCCACCTGTAGTTCTTGTGGTCGCGAACCTCTTCATTATAAGAAATCAGTAAAATACCTAGGAATTTGCTTTAGAGTGACCTGTCATGACGTATATGACTCATATGACGTATTTATGAAAACTACTAAGAAGCGTGTCATGCTGCGTTTGCAATGTCAAAATGTGCTTGCCGTTTTCTGTTAGAAAAATGAAAACACAAGCCTTGGAACATAGCTACAGTACAGTATAACAATTTTTTCAGTATGCTTCCTTTATTGGTGCGTCAGAGCAAAATCCTTATTAAAAGGTATTTTGAAAAGTGTTGCTTTTCACGAACTTCAACTCCCGTCTTTTGAGGGACGTTTTAAAGAAACAGTAGTCCTACGGCACTTCTGGTATTCTGTGTCTAAAATGCCATATCTACAGCAGCGACCAATGAGACCATCACTTCGTTTTAATGTACCGCGCACCAGAACTAGGTATCGTGAGCGTACACGAATGTTCTATGTACCGCATGTTTCCACCAACCTACCAGAGCCATTGCTTTCTGTAACGTCTAAAAAGAAACTTAAGAAAAAACACTGCAAAAGTTAGTACAGTGACTTGGCATTTTCTGTTTCATTGTATTATCATGTATCAAATCTATTGTTGTTTATTTCCTTTTGTTTTCTTGTTAAAATTGTCTAGTTTTTCTGAAACATATTTTCGAGGGTAAATAGATATACCCAAATTTGAATGATACCATCACTTCGCCTCCTGCCCAGCTGGGTACACCAGCCTATGTGACTTATACCGGATCGTTAGTTATATTTTGGACATCGTTACTCATTAAAATAAAGCAATGTTTTATGTTCTGTTCTACGTCCTTCCCGTCTGCATAGAAAGAAGATAAACCTCTCGTTCCTCCCTTTTTATCATGTCCGCTTGGGGGCGCGCCAGTAAACGGGAGGTAAACGCGCTGTTGCAACCTTTTTCTTTTTTCTTACCCCCGAATTTATAGATGTGACTTGCCCTGAAGCCGAGCTTCAACTTGCTCAAGTCCATCTTGAGACGAGCAAGCGCGCTTCATAAATCCACCTTAACATGAACCGGTCTTGAACCGAGGTTGAAGGGATCTTGAAGTGCCCAAATTTCAAGAATGGGTTGGACCTACCTTGAACGCGACTTCGTTGTTATTTCAACATTGCGGCCTGCCGATGTGATGTCGCATGTGGGATCGCCGCCTTCAATATTTGTCTTCTGCAATCGCGGTGTGGCCTTCGGGGACGGATGTTCCTCGCCAAGAGAAGCGGCCATCCCTCCGTGATTGAATGCAACCCACCGGAATGAGCGACAAAGAAAGGCAACGGCGCAGGAGCTGCTCGGCTGTGGCTTCACCGCCTGATCCGAATGGCAACAACAGGCGGCTGCCGCTGATACCCAAGCTACAGTTCCTCATCACGCTACGAATTTTGCCGGCAGGATGTTTCTAGCTGCCAACATTTCACAACTGACGGCGTGCCGTGCCATCAGAGAGAGTGACGCTTATCACCGTAAGGCATCTGTCGCTCCGACGGCTCGGACCGGTCCAGTTCCCCGGCGCCTCCGAAATCATCCGCCTCCTTCGAGTAACCGGGTTGACGCACGCGTACATAAAGGCCAGGTGGCAATAATGCAGACACTCATAACAACTTTAAAACCGTTTCATGCACAAACTATCAGGTGGGTTCCCCCGTTTACTGAAAATAAACAAGACTCCGGAGCTTCTGGCGAGAAAAACCTGAGCAAGCATGTCTGGTGTGCACGCATGTTTACTGATGCAATCTCTGGACCCTTAATGTGTAAAGTAAGCTTTCGGTATATATAGTAGCAGTTAATCCCAGTTTTGTATTGTCTGTGCTGAATTACTCGTTTATGTTGAAAGTATATGTAGCACGCACGTGTCCCTTGTGTGAGCAAAGTAAATGTGGAAAATAAGAAATGCTTTCTCCACTTTGGTGCTGCAATGCATTTCAACTTCTCAAGTGACCTCAGTATCGTCAAATGGTTGTTTAGAACACAATTAGTCATAGAGCTGTTGAAAACTCATTCTGATCCATGTAGACACATTCTACATTTTACTTCTGCCACACAATTCGACAAGTTTTGACGTGTTGTTTTATTAATGTATTTGTTCAATATACTCCGTTGACCCTTAAGCGGAGACTAGGCTCCTTCTTTTTAACTTGTATATGAACGATATTGTTAATGTATACCCTGTTGCGAAATCTGTAATTTATGCAGACAACACTAGTGCATTTCTTTTCTTTTTAAACGGTGATGAAATTGAGGAGGCAGCTATTTTTTCTTTGTCATAAAGGCGGTTTGGGCAAGGGAAGATGGATTAAGTATTATCACTGGAAACACAAAGGCTATTTTCTATTGTCCCCAAAATATACTTTTTTATGTCGGTGGCCGAGTGGTATAGCGCACGCCAGCTCGGAGCACGTGTACTTTTAGAAGAAAAAGGTCTCGATAGTCCTCCCTAAAAGGAGGAACGCTCTTGTAACCAATGTTCTTTTAGAAAGGGAGAAACTTCCGTCCTGAAACCAGGGTAGCAAAGTTGCTCCGTCGCCTGCATCTCATAATAGCGGCCCCTAATTGAGCCAATTGAACTTAATAGGCCTTAACGAGGGCGCTACGTCTATTGTACGGGGCGAGAGGAGCAGCAAATTAAGGCTCAACAGGAGCTTTCCGCGAACTGTATTTAGTTCCGAAGCCAGCTTCCCCCGCAGGAAAAGAAACGCGTTTGGAAAGGCAGTTACCCAGTCTTCTCGTCTTCAGCACTGTGATGTTAAACGGAGGCAACCGATACCCAGTTACTTCACGTACCTTACGTCATACCTTTGCTATTCCTCTAGCCACAATTCCTTCGTCAACCGCACATCACAGGGGAGTGATAAACCATTCGCGAAACAAAGAGCCGCTCTCAAAAGAGCAAACTCGAAGCAGCGGTTGCACGGTAACCAGAAATTATCGCGACGCGTGAAAGAAGGTTATATCGCTTGCCACCAGATGGCAGGGTCAAGCGGAGTAATTGCAAGTAGCTAAGCTAGGTGGCGCTAGGTACCGTCGAATTCATGTTCTACAAACAATTTGCTCACGCTACCATTGCGCTTCCGGTCCTTCGGGCACCTTTCCTATACGCACATGTAGGTACCTTACGCATACTGCAAGCATCAGCTGGCGATATACATTGAGCGCACACACATACACGGCACATACAAACATCAATACAACAGAGCACTAACCCGATCACTATTACAAGCTCTGCGTTTCCGCCTTTTATACTCGTCGTATTGAAGGTGCGCAGTTTCACGACGACCCTTAGACGTAAATAATTCCGAGCATGTTGATTTTCTCTTCAGTATTATTATACCTCTGAGAATATTTTTAATGGCTCAGGGGGTGAATCTCTTAGTAAAAAGTAAACGCTGATGCCTTAATTCTTTGAAAGCCAATAAAATAAGCCGCTCCACTGCGGTTCCAAACCATGTGTTTGCTTCCCCGCACGGTACGTCGTAGCCAGGTTTTTTATCGTAGCATTTGTTTTTCTATTCGTGCTGTTCGCGTGCGGCTGCAATTTTCGTCTTCAATTAATCTCTGTAGAGCGAATATTCCCTCAGTTTGAAGCGATGCTTCACGGGCAGAGAAATCGCTTTTCGGTCAACTTGAATGCATTCAAAGCCACGACTTGCGGCAGGTGTTAAGTGTGCGGAGCTACGCCGTGTGAGCTCGAAAGCTTCTAGCGCTCATCCTATGCGCACCACTTGGAGGGCAGCTTCTCCTGGAACCGTAATATATTTAAACAGCAAAATAAAGAATAGCTTCTTTTAGAGCGCAGCTTTTGGGGGCCCGTTTCCGGCTTGAGCGGCGTCGGCGTAACCGCGTGGCACACTATGGGAAACGTCCCATAATGCACGCGGTGACCCGCGCGTTGCATTATGTGACGTTTCCCATAATGCACAGTGCATGATTGAGGAGGAGGGGAGAAGGAAGGAGGAGGATAGGGAGAAGTAGGAGAGAAGGGAG
Source organism: Ixodes scapularis (assembly GCF_016920785.2). NCBI lineage: Eukaryota > Metazoa > Arthropoda > Arachnida > Ixodida > Ixodidae > Ixodes > Ixodes scapularis. Next base: position 118,749,582 of record NW_024609868.1, on the reverse strand, counting down.
GAGGAGGGAGGGGGGAGGAGGCGAGGAGCACGGAAGCAGTAGATGAGGAGGGAGGAAGAGAGGGTACGGATGAGGAGGAGGGGCTTACCATCCCCTCCGTACCCTCCCCTCCTTCTCCTCAAAAGCTGCGCTCTAATTCGGCGTTACAGGGGGTTGTAAACGTTTTATTTTTGTCGATTTTACCTACCATCCTCCCTTAATGCTAAAATTCCAAGCTGTAGATATACGTATTTTCCGTCATATTTCCATACTATACGGTCCTTTCTCCAGAGCGTAATCGTTCTCGGGGTGGGGACAACAGGATATCACAGACGACAACTACATTGGCCAGTGTACGATAAATTCTACGGTTCAGACCAGCGTCACAACATGACTATCAGCAGGTCGACTATTGCATCGTAGTTCCTCAAGCGGTCTTAATCTTTTTAATGTAAAGCGGAATGTCAACCTGCGACATCGCACCGCCTCCGATCACGGCCCCACCGGCAGCATCAATGCCCGACAGTTTACGTCATCTTATTTTGTTGTTTCACCCATGGTACGCGAACACACGCTTACATCGGCGATAATTCCAGTCTTCTGTTCAGAACGCACAACACTGCCATCCCGATTTCGCTGCTATGTTACTGACACTTAGAAATACAGAACCACGTTGATTGTCGGTTGGCCCTCGGCGTCGGAAAACAGAACCGAACTCAGCACAGAAAGCACCCAGGCACCCGGCAGCAAAACCTGCCTGCCTTGGACGTAGTTTCCGCGATTTCCATGACGTCGTCAACATTGACACATTGTTCCGCGTGGGCTCCGCAATCCGCAGACGGTCATTTTAGCCCAACGTACGTATATGCGCTGCTGGCACTGCTCCGGAACTTCTCTGTTTGTAGCGGCTTCGTTTGCTCGTGTGACAAAATGAGCTGTAAAAACGTCAATGCAACCGAAATGTTCTACTCGTTTGGACCTGGAGACGGAATTACAGGCCATCAAGGGATTGGCATTACCTGCCAGTCCCTTGATCGCATCGTACTACAGCTTACAGAAGAGTGCCGTTAGCTTTGGTAGCAGGTATGCGAGGAATACGTACCGTTCTCCTTAAAGTACATTTAAAGCGCGCAAGCGAGATGATTAGTGGTATGGACATTTGGGCAAGTAAATATGACCTGTGCACGAAAGAAACATTCTTTTCGATTATGTCTCTGCGTGGGAATCATACATGCACTGAGATTTGGGTATTCCGGCATGGTAGTATTCCCATTAATTGACGAGTAAAAGTATTTACTCACGCCGCAGTATTCTTCAATAAATTTGATGTCGTTCGGCCTTCCCAGAGCTACTGGCATCCTGAGTCTTCGAAAAATTCAGTCGATCTGTTTTCCCTCGTCGATAACGTTCATGATGCACTTCACTGTCCGATAGATAGGGTTCCATCGAGTTGGAACTGGACGCAACATGTTTATATGCCACAGAACGTCTTCACGTTGTCAGCGGCTTGCGTTGGTAGCCCTTGTTTGTTCCACATGGAGTTAGACTATTTGAACAGGCTTCTGGAGGCTTGTGCTTACTCGTCATTCTTTTCTGCGGGCAGAAAATTGTTGGTTGCTGCGAGGTTCAGTGTATGGGCAGCACAGCAATGATATGATGTGAATTGCATTGTAGCCATAGCACCGTCCTAATCGTCAATCAGCGCAGTCAACTTGTTCGTCTGACCGTCGCCACCGTTGTCAGATGCTAACTTGCATCCAGTATATCCTGTTTCTCGAGTACATCCTGTTAAAAAAAGAAGAGGTGTCAAAGTTACTCCATCTGGAGCGTTAAAATGTTTATTACACAACAGGTATTCGACATTTGAGGTTCAATACATTCAGCTAGCAGTACTCGACAACATTAGCATATGCTTGCTTGACCGCTTTAAAAAAATTTGAAGCGAGTTCAGTGATGGCAACTGCGATCTTTTCGTCAATTCAATACTCGTCGAGAACCGCGAAAAATCTATCGGCCACCCGGTCAAACATTGCCGCGCGCCAAGTAGGCAGGGGGCGGCAATACGAGCTCGTTCAGAGCGTTTCTTGGTGGGAGAGCAGCCGACAAAAAGAATGGTGGCGGCGGAAAAGAAATACGCGCGAGCTAATGATGTAGTTGAAATAGAACACCTTGGGGTTTTGTCCAGCGATAAAACTCATATCGAAGAGGCGTTTGTTCAACACTATAAAAAGTTCTTTAGTTGTAGCGCCCCACAACTGTCAGGATTTAAAGACGACTTTCTGCCTCTACTGCCTAAGGTTGATGGAAACGATAAGGACTTTTTAGAGGAACCAATCAGCTTGTCAGAGGTAACAAAAGCGATAGATGACTTAAAACCCGGAAAATCGCCTGGCCCAGGTGGCTTGATTGCTGGTTTTTACAAAACATTTACACATGAAATTTCATCCGTGTTACTCGAAGTTTTCACCGAGGCAAATGAACGAAAAGTTCTTCCCCCCTCCTTTTCACGCACACACACAGTGCTAATCCCAAAGTGTGACGACCCCGTTAAGCTTCGCAGTGTTAACTCCTACCGCCCAATAAGCCTTACTAATGTTGACAAAAAAAATTAATAAAAGTCCTCGCTCGCCGTTTGAAGCGTGTGATAACGAGGGTTGTTGGGCCTCATCAGACATGCGGCATACAAGGTCGGACTATTTTGACCAACATTCATGTTGCGCGCAGTATCTTGGAGTGGTGTGGCGGTGAGCTGCGCAAAGTCGCCGTGTTACAAGTTGACTTGGAAAGGGCCTTCGATTGGGTGTTTTATGACGTTTTAAGCCAAATTTTGAAGCATATCGATATAGGACCTATTATTTTTGAAGGTATGCAAATGGCATATTATAATTGTACAATGAGTCTTATTGTTAATAAGCTAGTCAGTGAACGCATTCCTGTAAAATCTTCGGTTAGACAAGGCTGTCCGCTCTCACCATTACTGTTTGGATTGTATATTGAACCATACTGCTTGAGTATCATTCAGAATGAGCATGTGCGCGGTTTTACCTTGAATGCGCGCGAGGTTCGCATTTTGGCTTATGCGGACGACATTGCTATTTTTTGCACAGATAGAGAGAGTATTGAAAAGGCCATCGAAATCACAAAAACATTTGTTCTCTAACCGGATGTTCAGTGAACTGGTCGAAATGTTCGGGTTTTTGGCACGTTCGATGGGCATCGAAGCCAAACTTTCTCGCTCACATTGCCTGGTCAACCCTTCCCACCCGCTATCTTGGCGTACCATTGGAATACTATCGTGACAGCGCGGGTCTGTGGAGTGAGGAGACATAAGTTGCGCGAGAAAGCGGCCCCGAGTGCAGGCCGCCATTTGCCTACTTTCGCGAGAGCTACAGTGTGTAATTTATTTTTTGTCGCTAAGCTGTGGTATCTTCTACAGGTCTTGCATTGTTCTCGATTTCACATTCAGAAGCTGCATCGCGTGTTCGCTGTATATGTGTGGGCGTCGAGCTGGGAGCGCGTCAGCCGAATGAATTTGTTTCGGCGCGTACGGCCATGGTGGTCTTTCTTTATCACACCTTTTCATACGCCAAATTGTTGACGAAAATAATCCCTGGAGAAGGGGAACAAGGGGGACAAAGGACAAACATAAATCTCCAAACACAGCTAGGTGACTGGTGCGCGACCGAAAAAATCCGCCTGGTCCGGGTATTGAACCCGGGACCTCTCCATTACAAGTGGAGCGCTCTACCAACTGAGCTAACCAGGGGTTAGACGTCAGTAGAGCAAACGGGTTTTATCAGCTGCCACCAGTCGTACACCAACAAGGGTGAAGCTTGCAATTTAATGTTATGATTATAATGCAATTAAATGCAAAGGTGCAAGCGAGCTGTACAAGAATGACGAAAATAATCCCTGGAGAAGGGGAACAAGGGGGACAAAGGACAAACATAAATCTCCAAACACAGCTAGGTGACTGGTGCGCGACCGAAAAAATCCGCCTGGTCCGGCTATTGAACCCGGGACCTCTCCATTACAAGTGGAGCGCTCTACCAACTGAGCTAACCAGGGGTTAGACGTCAGTAGAGCAAACGGCTTTTATCAGCTGCCACCAGTCGTACACCAACAAGGGTGAAGCCAAATTGTTAACCGTTTTCTTTTCCTGCGTGATCAAGAAGTTCCCTTTCTGCGTACTGTTCTTCAGGTTCAATTGTCGGGTGTCTTACCCAATTTCATCGGTTCATCCAGTGACGGTGCTACGGGACCACTGAGTGCTTATTTGAAGGAAGTTGTCGGTGCATACAAATTTTTAACGACGCGTTTCTCTTTGGAATATCTGAGTACTGTCTCTCGAAAGCGACTTACAAGAAATCTAATAGAAACGTCATTTCCAACCCCTTTGTATCGAGCTATTTACAGCGCGACTTCAGAACAAGATGTACTTCGTCACGTTAAGAAAATGCTGGTCCCGGCCACGATGAAAACCTTTTTCTTTCAACTTCACAGCGAAACACTTCCGGTTAAAACATGGCTGGATGAAAAGGGCATATTTGTTCCCTGGACTCTCAACTGTATCTTGTGCAAAAGGCCTGAGTCGATAGAGCATGTGTTTTAGATTGTTGGGACGCGGTGTTCTACTGGGATGTAGTGCAGCGAACTCTGAAAAAGAAACTTCCTTTAAGCGCACACGAGATACGATTTCTGCCTGTTGCTCCAACCGATTCTGTACCGTATGATTTACTTATGGTTATTGGCTTACACAGTATCTGGAAGAGCCGCATGGCAGTGCAGAATGCTGATGTTGACGCTCGACCAGTATGTCACTATTTTACTCAGAGCATTAGTCAGATTAGAGAAGTGTATAACGTATTGGGAGACGGGCCTGACTGGTTGCCAGTCCTAGACGGATAGGTCACTTTAAGATCATGTTAATTAGTGTGCGTCAGTCGTAGATCAGTTTGACCTTTTTTACAAGTGCTTCTGAAGTGTATTTTGTGAATGAATAATGCCTGGCAATAAAGAAAAAAAAAGAAAAAAAAAAAGCGCGGCCGTGGCCTAACGGTTATCGCGCTTGCCTCCCACGCGAAGAGCCAGGGTTCGATTCTCGGGAGTTATGCGTCCTTTTGTTTATGCCTGCAATTTAGTTTTCTGGTAAATTTGAGAATGGTGTTGGCGTGTTCGAGGTCCGAATATTCTACGCGTCCAAATTCTACGCCGATTATTCTAGAAGCTCACGCATGTACATAAGGAGTCCCGCGTTGGCGAGCCGTAGTCAGTTTTCGGCTCAGCGTTCGATCTTGCTGCGAAGCAGCAAGATCGAACGCTGAGCGTCGCGGGCGTCGCCGCCTTCGACGCCCGCGACGCTCTGTTATTATCTTTCTTTTTCCTTTTATTTTCAGGCACAAGGTCGCCCCATTAAACGTTCGGTTTACTCGGTCATTCACTGCCTCGTCACTTGTCATCCGTGACAATATCATTCTGCCCATCATTTGACGGCAAGCCAAAATGACCACTTGGCGCTCCAATGTATGCAGATCGAGCCACAGTGCTATCACGCCATGCAAATGTCTGGAAATATATAAAACAGTCTTGGTCAATTTACACATGAGTTATCTTTTTCTGACCCTAGACCTGCTCTCAAAGCAGTGCCCGACACTTACCTGTGAAACGTTGACCAGCAGTCGACCTTCACGGTAATGTATTGTACATCTTCAACTTGGTGCAAGCCTCGTTTTAAGTTCGTCGCAGCTCTTCTCGATCTTCCTCTCCAGTATCCGTCGAGTCAAGGTACTTTGTTTTGAGCCCAGCGAGTGCACCAACTTTACGAAAAAAGTGTCTTCACGATGCTGAACGCGTGAAAAGTTTTCACCACGAACTGTACTACGAGATCGTCTTATTTGCTTTGCGACACCTGGTGATCTGTTGCCGAGGTGTTAAGACAAATTTGCTTTAACAGCGGCTGGCCCGCGGCGGATGATGAAGTTTCACCCGGTCGTTGCTTCAAAAAAGAGGCTTGAAAGCGCTTGAGACTTGACGAGTGGAGATACTGCAATACTAAAGGAAGAGACGATACTGGTCAAATATAGGCGTACATCTAGTCTGGAATGTTTTTTGCTGTTCTATTGCAGTAAATTGAGGCAGAGGTCGTCGTCATCCGCAATATCTATGAGCTCCGTGCGTTGACATATAGAGGGCGCTTTAAAAGGATACATCAACGAAATTTAAAATATACCCCTCATGTTCAAAAATAGGTTGAATATAATCCACGATATCCGCAAATGAGAATCGCACGTTTGTATTTTGAGCTTGACGGCAGTATTTTTCGTTATAAACGGCCCGCTCTGGCAAGCGATCGGGGAATGGCCAGCAGAGATCACGTGTCATCGGACGCAGCCGCGACGTAGGTCGTCTCAGGACGAGCAAAGCTGCGGCGAGGCTGACGTCGAGAGGATGTCCTAGTCGTTCCAGCCACCGAAGCGGCTGCTTTTGTACGAGTTTTGAGTGACGGGTTTCTCTTCTATATTCTCGAAGAGGGAGAATAGCGACGTCTGGGAAACACGAAATAGATTCTCGAGGAGAGGGGTTCCTCCTTCAGCTCTCCTCTCGTCGTGGCCGGAGCCGAGACAGTTACCGTCACTGCCTGTCAAGCTTCCAAGACGGGCATTACCCACCAGGTACTCTTTGCTAATCGTTTAATTCGTTTTAATATTCCTTCTCGTGTCTTTCTCAACAAGGAATTGGTGTGTTCGATGTGATACTGCTCATTTAAACAGATATACAAGATGTAAAAAAAAAACAAAAAAACTTACATGTTTTTTTTTTTTTTTTAACGCAAAAATAAACTTGCCATCACAGAACGCTCATTCTCCTCCCAAAGGTAGCGCTAGAGGTCACAAACAGATGCCAAAGTTTCAGCCCGATCCGATACTTTATTCAAAAGGCATAAGTGATTTTCTGAAAATTTGGTGCATGGGACCTTGTTCCCGGCGAATATGATCATGGCCTAGTTAGTTTTACCAAGCCTCCTTGCCGCTAGAATTTCGTACCCCCGCCCGCAAGCGTGCCTGGTGATTTTCTTGTTATTGAACTGCCGCTCGTTTGACGTCTTCGATCCGGAAAACGTCAGTCATGTTGCTTGTGCACGCAATGAGGATGTTCTAGTCTTCGACTAGCCTGAACTTGACTGAATCTTGTGGCAGTGAGTGCAGAGCCCCGAGGGTGGTTCCTCCCAGCTCGTTCTCGTGAACCCTTAGGTTTAGCGACTTTCTGGACTTGGTGACGACCTTGTATTTGTAGCCCTGGATGCACGGCAGTCGTAGTGTAGATTTGGGTACCGCCGGCTATTCGCGCCTAACCCGGGTGGGGTCTTGCTGTTTTCGCTGCAGCGAATTGTCTTTCTTATGTTAGGCTCTGAGTCAGGCGTAGTCGTTTGACTGGTCGTTCCGATCTTTAGACTAGTGATTTTTATTCTCCTGCCACTGCTCCTGCTGCTGCTGCGAATACTCGATGGGGCTGTACTCTATTGCAGTGGGGTCATATCCCCTTATCGACGTTGACGTTATTTGGCGGGTGAAGACGCTGGTTTTATAGTTAAAACCGAACGTTATGCCGAAGTGTTCCTCTGCCTCTTCTTCGGGCAGGTAAGACGTAATTATGCTAGGCCTAACTAGACCTAGCTCTCCCCTAGAGTGGCGAAGAATTGCAAAGTCCCGTATCCCAAAACATTTCGGACTCATAATGATAATGATGTCAAACGGATCCTTTCACCCTAAAAGTACCCGTATTGACGTGTTAGCATATCAGTAGGTCTTCAAACCGCTTAGATCGGAAATTTTCGAAGAAGCAGAAGTGGATAGCACCCAATTCATTCAACGTCGTCGTCTTTCCGATTATTTATACCGTTAGACGCAACTTAAGGAGGGAACACTTCAAGAACAAATGGAGGAGAAAGGTAGCAATGGCGCGTCTTCCTCCCTTCTACTGATGCGCCTCCAAGCGGACATGAGAGGAAGGGAGGAACGAGACGTTTTTTCTCCTTCTCCAGGCGGGTGTATCTCAAAAACTCCCATTCGCATTTGAACCATGCACATTCCGTCCCATTGTCATTTGGTCCTTCTCGTTTGAACCTTTTCATAAGATCCGAATCGTGTTTTTCCCAACTGGGCCCATTCGCATTTTGCCCGTTATCTGAAAACGTCCCATTCGCATTTTGACCTTGCGCATTTCGTCCCATTCTCATTTGGTCCGCTTTCTTTGAACCTTCTCATAAGATCCAAATAGTATTTTTCGCAATTAGACGCATTCTCATTTCGCCCGTTCGCGCTACGACCGAATGACACTAGTTCGACATGGTTCTAACGTCGTTATGCCTTCGCGGTGTTGTTGATGAGCCTTACCTTGCTTGGGCTCCCAGCATACCATCAGATATATGTTATGTGTAGAGGTGCGCACTGAGAGTCGTACAGTGACGCCTGCTTCCCTTCCTCTAAGCAAAGGAGAAAGAAAAAAAAAGCGATGAACATTTAATTTGGAAACTATGTTGGAACAGAAATAGCATACATAATAGCAGTGGCTCTCAACCATTGATGTTTCGCGGACCTCTTGTGGAAAGGCGGAGATGATGGAGGACCCCGTTCGGGGTGTGGGGATAGAAAGGTACAGGTTATCATGATAATGATTTAATAAATGAATATAACTAATTGCTAGTGTGAAGTAGACTTATCTCATTGACATACACACGAGAGCACTCACCCAAAAATTGGAACGTTTCTTCTCAACGTGGAGAAAGACAACTAATATTGAGGTACTTGACTGTTGAGACAGGGCTTCGCGGACCCCTAGGACGCCTTCGCAGACCCGCATTTGAGAACCACTGCATAATAGAAGTGGTGGCATTGTCCCAAGTCTAGATACCTCAAACAATGTGACATTTCGGAATGTGATCTGACTGCGATAAATAGTGTGTCTGTTTTATTGTCAGGTATTAGCTTTTCACGACGGCCTCGACGCACTGCTAAAATCCTTAGCAGAGACACTATGCCTGTAGCGTGGCACACACACACGCACACGTACAAGATATATCAATGTATTTATTAATATTACCCTAAAGACGAATTTGATATAAAAAGAGTCGAGTGCGACGGGTCAAAGCAAGATATTTTTGAGAATGGCTGTTGGAAAAGGGCCATGGGAGAAGGGCGTAGCGAGAACGGACTCAAATGAGAAGGGTTGAAATGCGAAAGACGAAACGGAAAAGGGCCAAATGCGACAGGTCCAAGAGAGAAGCTCCTTTTGAGAATGTTTTTTTCTAGAAGGGCCTAGTGGATAAGGGCGAAACAAGAACGGACTCAAATGAGAAGGGTTGAAATGCGAAAGACGAAACGGAAAAGGGCCAAATGCGACAGACCAAGAGAGAAGGTCCTTTTGAGAAAGTTTTTTTTAGAAGGGCCTAGTGGAGAAGGGCGAAACGAGAACGGAGTCAAATGAGAAGGGTTGGAATGCGAAAGAAGAAACGGAAAAGGGCCAAATGCGACAGGTCCAAGAGAGAAGGTCCTTTTGAGAATGTTTTTTTAGAAGGGCCAAGTGGAGAAGGGCGAAGCGAGAACGGACTCAAATGAGAAGGGTTGGAATGCGAAAGACGAAACGGAAAAGGGCCAAATGCGACAGGTCCAAGAGAGAAGGTCCTTTTGAGAATGTTTTTTTTAGAAGGGCCTAGTGGAGAAGGGCGAAACGAGAACGGACTCAAATGAGAAGGGTTGGAATGCGAAAGACGGAACGGAAAAGGGCCAAATGCGACAGGTCCAAGAGAGAAAGTCCTTTTGAGAATGTTTTTTTTTAAGAAGGTCCTAGTGGAGAAGGGCGAAACGAGAACGGACTCAAATGAGAAGGGTTGGAATGCGAAAGACGGAACGGAAAAGGGCCAAATGCGACAGGTCCAAGAGAGAAGGTCCTTTTGAGAAAGTTTTTTTTAGAAGGGCCTAGTGGAGAAGGGCGAAACGAGAACGGACTCAAATGAGAAAGGTTGAAATGCGAAAGACGAAACGGAAAAGGGCCAAATGTGACAGGTGCAAGAGAGAAGGTCCTTTCGAGAATGTTTTTTTAGAAGGGCCTAGTGGAGAAGGGCGAAACGAGAACGGGCCCAATGAGAAGGGTTGAAATGCAAAGACGAAACGGAAAAGGGCCAAATGCGACACGTCCAAAAGAGAAGGTCCTTTTTAGAATGTTTTTTTAGAAGGGCCTAGTGGAGAAGGGTGGAACGAGAACGGACTCAAATGAGAAGGGTTGAAATGCGAAAGACGTAACGGAAAAGGGCCAAATGCGACAGGTCCAAGAGAGAAGGTCCTTTTGAGAATGTTTTTTTTAGAAGGGCCTAGTGGAGAAGGGCGAAACGAGAACGGACTCAAATGAGAAGGGTGGAAATGCGAAAGACGAAACGGAAAAGGGCCAAATGCGACAGGTCCAAGAGAGAAGGTCCTTTTGAGAATGTTTTTTTTAGAAGGGCCTAATGGAGAAGGGCGAAACGAGAACGGACTCAAATGAGAAGGGTTGATATGCGAAAGACGAAATGGAAAAGGGCCAAATGCGACAGGTCAAAGAGAGAAGGTCCTTTTGAGAATGTTTTTTTTAGAAGGGCGTATTGGAGAAGGTCGAAACGAGAACGGACTCAAATAAAAAGGGTTGAAATGTGAAAGACGAAACGGAAAAGGGCCAAATGCGACAGGTCCAAGAGAGAAGGTCCTTTTGAGAATGTTTTTTTTTAGAAGGGCCTAGTGGAGAAGGGCGAAACGAGAACGGGCTCAAAAGAGAAGGGTTGAAATGCGAAAGACGAAACGGAAAAGGGCCAAATGCGACACGTTCAAGAGAGAAGGTTCTTTTGAGAATTTTTTTTAGAAGGGCCTAGTGGAGAAGGGCGAAACGAGAACGGACTCAAATGAGAAGGGTTGGAATGCGAAAGACGAAACGGAAAAGGGCCAAACACGACAGGTCCAAGAGAGAAGGTCCTTTTGAGAATGTTTTTTTTAGAAGGGCCTAGTGGAGAAGGGCGAAACGAGAACGGACTCAAATGAGGAGGGTTCAAATGCGAAAGACGAAATGGAAAAGGGCCAAATGCGACAAGTCCAAGGGAGAAGCTCCTTTTGAGAATGTTTTTTTTTAGAAGGGCCTGGTGGAGAAGTGCGAAACGAGAACGAACTCAAATGAGAGGGGTTGAAACGCGAAAGACGAAACGGAAAAGGGCCAAATGCGATAGGACCAAGAGAGAAGGTCCTTTTGAGAAAGTTTTTTTTAGAAGGGCCTAGTGGAGAAGGGCGAAACGAGAACGGACTCAAATGAGGAGGGTTGGAATGCGAAAGACGAAACGGAAAAGGGCCAAATGCGACAGGTCCAAGAGAGAAGGTCCTTTGGAGAATGTTTTTTTTAGAAGGGCCTAGTGGAGAAGGGCGAAACGAGAACGGACTCAAATGAGAAGGGTTGAAATGCGAAAGACGAAACGGATAAGGGCCAAATGCGACAGGTCCAAGAGAGAAGGTCCTTTTGAGAATGTTTTTTAGAAGGGCCTAGTGGAGAAGGGCGAAACGAGAACGGACTCAAATGAGAAGGGTCCCTATTGAAAATAATTCTAAAGGGCCCATCAGCCTTAAATGATCATGGGACCTCACAGGCCTTCAAAACCCTTCAAAAATACCCCACAGAAAAACCCTTCAGCCCCACATCCCTTCAGCCAAACCCCTTGGCCCATCAACCTTTTAGACGCGCAAATAACTGTGAATCATAGACAAAAATGCAGTTCAAAACGTTATTGGAAGTTTATTTTAGACATTTTGTTTTACATGCATATTGTAACTCAAAAAGGCGATAAAAACCAACGTTTGTTCAATCCCGGACGGAAGCAGCTGTAGATAAAAACGATCACATCAAATAGGGGCAACTGAGTTCTTGATCACACAAATCAAAATATATTAAAGTACTCGCAATGCAGCTGAGTAAATTCCTGATATGCGGTAATTCAGCTAACAAAAACCGAGCAGGTGCACCTCACGGACACACATACACACTAAATAAGCACGTTTGGCGAAAACCACGAGCTCGCAAGCAGCATCGCTACCGTTGAGAAATCCTGAGCACAGTCAAGGTGTCTTCCCTGATGCCGTCGCGGCGGCGTCTTCGGCACCATTTTCGCTAGCTGGATGCTTCTGAAGGTCGATGGACGAAGAGGTGCACGGAACAAGTCCGGACAGCGGCCGCCATCCACCGTCTCAGGTCCCGCAGTGGCATGATCCCGGTGCGCAGGCGCTACGTGCGGTGGGACGCTGACTCCGATTGCCTGATTTGCGGCGAGTAGGCCGATACCGGCTGGCGCGGGAGATCGCTGGAGAGGCCGTCCTGCTGAGGGTCCTCGGGCCTCGCCTAGCCTTCTAGTGGGTCCCTGGTCACTGCGGCATCCAGGGAAATGAGCAGGTTGACAGGCTGGCCGACCACGTGCACGACCAGCCCCGGTTCCGGACGTCCAGCGTTGGCCTCTTCGCCGACGCCAAACTCCTTGTCGCCCGAGCGGCCGCGGCGGCGCACCCCGATGAGCGGTGCGCGGCCGGGAATCACCCGGCAAGACCCCCTCCGGGGCACCAGTCGTCGAGTCAATGCCGTCGTACACCGCATCCGTACGAACTGCGCCATGATCCCGGTGCGGCTCCGCTGTTTCCGGCGCGACGCCCAAACGCCAACCGACGCTGTCCGAACTGCGGAGAACGGACAAATATGGCGCACCTCCTCCTCGCCTGCACGGAGCACGACGGCGCTAGGGCGGCTATGACAGCATCCCCTGCAACGCTGGGCCTTCCCTGCGGAACGAAAGACGAGATTTTGCTGCCACAAGACGACAGACGCACCAAGGAAAGAGCTCTAAAGATCAAGCTCACCTTTCTCGAGGATACCAGCCTCATCGAATCGCTGTGAGCCCGTGGACGAGCGGATGGCGCGGCCGGTTAAATAGACCACCGGGTGCGCGCCTGAAACCGGAGAACTTGCCAGGCGACGAAAAAGGGACAAGTGACTTCCGCGCGGCTTTCCCGAGCTTCCCTCCCCCAGCGCAACCGGTCCGGCGACTCTTCCTCGCCCAACGGAGATCTTTTTCCCCCGCTGGAATCCTGTTTTACCCCTCTCTACCTCCCCGGCTTTCTTCTTCGGCCATTCCCCACCGCTCCCTCGCCTCTCTCTTCAACTCTTATCTCCCCATCCTTCCCTGCTTCTCTCCCTCCCCCACCCCCCCAGAGCCAGTGAGAAATGCGCCCTGCGCACACACACTATTGGCTCTCAATTTCCCACCTCATTTTCGTTTACAACGCTCCCAAACACACACCGAGCGGACGGAATTGCGTTCGCTTGCAAAAGCCGCTAGGCCGGCGCCTCGTCAATTCTCCATATGGGGCGGACATACCCAGTGGCCTCCTTGGCGACCGAACACCCGGGCAATGACAGACGGGTCCAGGAGCCGACTCGTGTTTGATAGAAGGGCAGTAATAAAAATTTGACCGGACACACATACGATCGGCATTCTCCAAACGCTTATTTTTTCCCCATCGGAAACAATAAGTAGCTAATCAAACTTGTGGAAGAAAACCAGAGGGACGGACAACCATGAAAGTTTGCTGTTGTCCGTCCTTCTCGTTTTCTTCCTCAAGCTTAATTATTCCTATCATCCCGTTCGTTCTGTCCTTAAATAAGTAGCTATGTCTTAATTCCGCGAAATGTGTTTTCTCCACCTAGGCCGTGGCCCCAAAGACATCTCAAAAAGCCTGAAGGTTTTCCCGACCCCATTAGAAAGTTATTGACAGGCTTTCAGACATTTCAAGGCATGGTAAAGGGGACTTCAGACATTTGAGGAGAGCCTCTGACGGGGCCAACGAACCCAACAGGAAATATCGGTGCCCCCTTCAAACATAGTAGAAATTCCTGAAGTCCCCTTCACACCCTTTAAAAAAACCCTGAAGTCCCATCAGAGCGATTTTCAATAGGGGTTGAAATGCGAAAGACGAAACGGAAAAGGGCCAAATGCGACAGGTCCAAGAGAGAAGGTCCTTTTGAGAATGTTTTCTTTAGAAGGGCCTAGTGGAGAAGGGCGAAACGAGAACGGACTCAAATGACAAGGGTTGAAATGCGAAAGACGAAACGGAAAAGGGCCAAATGCGACAGGTCCAAGAGAGAAGGTCCTTTTGAGAATGTTTTTTTTAGAAGGGACTAGTGGAGAAGGGCGAAACGAAAACGGGCCCAAATGAGGAGGGTTGGAATGCGAAAGACGAAACGGAAAAGGGCCAAATGCGACAGGTCCAAGAGAGAAGGTGCTTATGAGAATGTTTTTTTTAGAAGGGCTTAGTGGAGAAGGGCAAAACGAGAACGGACTCAAATGAGAAGGGTTGAAATGCGAAAGACGAAACGGAAAAGGGCCAAGTGCGACAGGTCCAAGAGAGAAGGTCCTTTTGAGAATGTTTTTTTTAGAAGGGCCTAGTGGAGAAGGGCGAAACGAGAACGGACTCAAATGAGAAGGGTTGGAATGCGAAAGACGGAACGGAAAAGGCCACATGCGACAGGTCCAAGAGAGAAAGTCCTTTTGAGAATGTTTTTTTAAGAAGGGCCTAGTGGAGAAGGGCGAAACGAGAACTGACTCAAATGAGAAGGGTTGAAATGCGAAAGACGAAACGGGAAAGGGCCAAATGCGACAGGTCCAAGAGAGAAGGTCCTTTTGAGAATGTTTTTTTTAGAAGGGCCTAGTGGAGAAGGGCGAAACGAGAACGGACTCAAATGAGAAGGGTTGGAATGCGAAAGACGAAACGGGAAAGGGCCAAATGCGACAGGTCCAAGAGAGAAGGTCCTTTTGAGAATGTTTTTTTTAGAAGGGCCTAGAGGAGAAGGGCGAAACGAGAACGGACTCAAATGAGAAGGGTTGAAATGCGAAAGACGAAACGGGAAAGGGCCAAATGCGACAGGTCCAAGAGAGAAGGTCCTTTTGAGAATGTTTTTTTTAGAAGGGCCTAGTGGAGAATGGCGAAACGAGAACGGACTCAAATGAGAAGGGTTGGAATGCGAAAGACGAAACGGAAAAGGGCCAAATGCGACAGGTCCAAGAGAGAAGGTCCTTTTGAGAATGTTTTTTTTAGAAGGGCCTAGTGGAGAAGGGCGAAACGAGAACGGACTCAAATGAGAAGGGTTGGAATGCGAAAGACGAAACGGAAAAGGGCCAAATGCGACAGGTCCAAGAGAGAAGGTGCTTATGAGAATGTTTTTTTTTAGAAGGGCTTAGTGGAGAAGGGCAAAACGAGAACGGACTCAAATGAGAAGGGTTGAAATGCGAAAGACGAAACGGAAAAGGGCCAAGTGCGACAGGTCCAAGAGAGAAGGTCCTTTTGAGAATGTTTTTTTTAGAAGGGCTTAGTGGAGAAGGGCAAAACGAGAACGGACTCAAATGAGAAGGGTTGAAATGCGAAAGACGAAACGGAAAAGGGCCAAGTGCGACAGGTCCAAGAGAGAAGGTCCTTTTGAGAATGTTTTTTTTAGAAGGGCCTAGTGGAGAAGGGCGAAACGAGAACGGACTCAAATGAGAAGGGTTGGAATGCGAAAGACGGAACGGAAAAGGGCCAAATGCGACAGGTCCAAGAGAGAAGGTCCTTTTGAGAATGTTTTTTTTTAAGAAGGGCCTAGTGGAGAAGGGCGAAACGAGAACGGACTCAAATGAGAAGGGTTGGAATGCGAAAGACGAAACGGAAAAGGGCCGAATGCGACAGGTCCAAGAGAGAAGGTCCTTTTGAGAATGTTTTTTTTAGAAGGGCCAAGTGGAGAAGGGCGAAGCGAGAACGGACTCAAATGAGAAGGGTTGGAATGCGAAAGACGAAACGGAAAAGGGCCAAATGCGACAGGTCCAAGAGAGAAGGTCCTTATGAGAATGTTTTTTTTTTAGAAGGGCCTAGTGGAGAAGGGCGAAACGAGAACGGATTCAAATGAGAAGGGTTGAAATGCGAAAGACGAAACGGGAAAGGGCCAAATGCGACAGGTCCAAGAGAGAAGGTTCTTTTGAGAATGGTTGTTTTGAGAAGGGCCTAGTGAGAAGGGCGAAACGAGAACGGGCTCAAATGATAACCACCCTCTCCGGGTAGACGGGAGAAAGGTTCCTCCCTCCTGACTTATGTTCTTTCGGTTTCATTCTTCGAGCACGTCGCGCACATTGTTTAATATATGTTGTTGAGTTGATTGAACTTGGCGACAACGAAGGCCACCTGTAATTCCGTCTCCCAGTCCAAACGTGCAGAAAATTTCTTTTGCATTAAGGTTTTTACCAATAATTTTGTCGAACGAGCAAACGAAGCCGCTAAAAACAGTGAATTTCCGGAGCAGTGCCAGCAGCGCTAGGTACACTGGGCTAAGATGGCAACCTCCGGATCACGGAGCCCGCGCGGAACCACGCGGACCGTGTGGAACGATGGGCCGACATTGGCGGTGTTACGAACATCGCGGGAACTGCGTCCCAGACAGGCAGGTTTTGCCGCCGTGTGCCTGGGTGCCTGCTGTGCGAAGTTCGGTTCTGTTTTCCGATACAGAGTTCCAACCGACAATCAACGTGGTTCTGTATGTCTGCGTGTGAGCAACATAGCAGTAACATCGCGATGGCAGTGTTGTCCTTTGTGAACAGAAGACCGGAGTTATCGCCGATGTCACCGCGTGTGCGCGTATCAGGGGTGAACTAACAAGATGAGATGACGTTAACTGTCGGGCATTGATGCTGCCGGTCGGGCCGTGACCGGAGGGAGTGGGGTTGATATTCCGCTTTAGACTAAAAAGTTTAAGGCCGCTTAAGGAACTACGGTGCCATAGAACGACCTGCTGATAGTCATGTTGTGACGCTGGTCTGAACCGTAGCTTTTATTGTACACTGGCCAATGTGATTTTCGTCTGCAATATTCTGTTGTCTCCAACCCGAGAGCGATTGCGCTCTGGGGAAAGGAGTGAACAGTATGAAATAATGACGAAAAATACGCATGGTTACAGTTTGTAATTTTAGCATTAAAGAAGAATTGTAGGTAAAATCGACAAAAAAAAAGAAGCTGTTTTTTTGTTCCACTGTTTAAGTATACTACGGTTTTTGGAGAAATTGCCCTTCAAGCGGCACGCTGGAATGAGCGCTAGCGGTTTTCGAGCTCACCACGGCATAGCTCCGTACACTTAACACCTGCCGCAAGTCGCGACTTTGACTGTATTCAAGTTGATCAAAAAGCGATTTCTCTGCCCGTGAAGCATCGCGTCTAGCTCAGTGAATACCCGCTCTACAGAGATTAATTCAAGACTACAATTGCAGCCGCACGCGAACAGCACAAGTAGAAAAACAAATACTGCAATATCAAAACTTGCTACGACCTGCCGTGCAGGGAAGCAAACACATGGCTTGGAACCGCAGTGCAGCGGCTTGTTTTATTGGGTTTCTAATAATTACGGCATGAGCGTTTACTTTTTTACTAAGAGATTCATTCCCCGAGCCATTAAAAATACTCTCAGAGAAATGACATTACTGAAAACAAAAATCAACATGCTGGCAATATTATTTATGGTTTAGACGGTCACCGAGAAGATCCGTACCTTCAATACGACGAGCATAAAAGGCGGAAACGCAGATGTCGGAAGTAGAAATCAAGCTGGTGTGGTGTTGTATTGAAAAAAAAAAAAAAAGGTGTGACGTTGTATTGATGTTTCTGTGTGCCGTGTATGTCTAGGCGCTCAACAGCTGCGTTCGATTTGCTTACACCTCCTGCACCAGTGCAGAAAAGTGTCGCACACTGTTTTTTCGGTATATGTATTCAGATACGACCGGAAGTACACCGCCTGCACTTTTCTGCACCGCTGCAGGAGGTGTATGTAAATCAAACGCAGCTCTTGAGAGCCTTCACGTACACGGCACACACAAATATCAATACATCACACCAACCCGATTACTACTTCCGAAATCTGCGTTTCCGCCTTTTATGCTCGTCGTATTGAAAATACGGAAAAAAAACAAAAAAAACTTTTAGCCGTTTTTTTTTTCGGTGAAGAAGGATGACCAGCTGAGCTGTACTATGGTGGGAATGAAGTGATGGTAATGGCTGGCCGCAAGTCGGCAAGCCAGAGGGGAATGGCTAGAAAGGTTTCCACCATCTATGAACGACGACGCCAACCAGACAAACGACAAGCCGGTTGTCTGGTTGTCGCCTTCATTTATAGATGGCGGTAGCTGTCCAGAGTTCTGTGTCATCACTTGTTTGCTGATGGACATGATCCTGGGAAAACTAACCCTTAACAGCTTCGCTGTAAAAAAAAATAATAACAGTAAAGATCAAAGGACTGCAACTTTTTTTAGTCCTATCAGTTACCTTTTGCCGCAGATTGATAGACACCGACAGGCGCTTGTATTGGACCGTGACTCAAGCATCATGGAACGCTATAACGCCGCTTTCATGGTTCCGTATCCTGAGCGTTGCAGAAGTTTTTAGACGGGGGCGGAATAGCGGACGGACGGAGGCAAAAGCGGACACCGACGCGCAGCTTCCGTGTCCGCGTCTCACAGCCATTGCAGACGACGATTGACAGTGGTGAGTGGTGAAATAGCAGACGATGCCGGAAGTTGCGCGTGTCTGCTCGCATGTCTAGCAGAAGCTGTCTGACGCTAGACTAGATGCACCGGATGACGTGAAGGGGACACACTAGGCATGTTAGCGTGATTACCCGAGTTGCCAAGCCAATGCAGTAGTAATGGCGGGGCCACTGACCTGTGGGCGAAGCTTACAGCGTGCCCTTACCTTCATACAAATTGCGTCTCACGGCGTAAATATTGCGGCGAACTTTTTTTTTTTTTTATTTCGGGAAAAAATATTTAAAAATGCGTGTCCCATCTATGCCCTTTAAAAAGCTTTTTTTTTTTTTTGCCGTTTTAGTGTCTCTTTAGGGCTTCAGGATAAACACGCTATACGTGATTCTATTTTAGACCTACGACACCAACTTATCCGGACGAATGTATCTCGGGTGAAACTATGGTACAGGAACCTCCAATGAGGAGGAAACCTGGGCCCGTTTGCTCGAAGCGCTAACCGCGGCTAAAGTTAGCCGCAGTACCTAGGAGAGAGGTTTTGAAATCATGTGATTGCCTCGGTAGGGAGGCAGGGAAACATGGCGGTGCCCCGCTGAGTGAGCGCCGCTCTCTTTGAAACTAATATGTCGTTGTAGCTGCAATATCGAACGCGTTAGTCAGCAACGGATGGTGCAGGAGGCTTTCGCTTTGCCTTACCTCACTTAAATCGCAAAGCATGAGCAATGACCTCGCCTAATTTTTTAGATAGTCTTTCGATTCTGGCCATTCCTAAGCCTAAAGGAACGCGATAATTGTCGGCATGGCAACGTCCTTGGAAAGTGGGTTGCTTTGAGTCAATCGGCCGCGTATTGATAGCACACAAAAACAAACAGCGTCAAACCTTTTTTTAAATTTCCCAAGCAACGAGGAGCATACTACGAGTGTAGTTACACGCGTTGCACATGCTGACGTCTGCAGTAGTAACTCTTGTAAAGCAAAAATACTAAAACAAATTTTGCCTTGCACGCGCGTTCGTCGAAGCCATATTATGATTATTTACTTTGAATCTTTTATAAGAGGAAGGCCAGCGCGCGCGGACCGTAGAATTAAACTTCCAGCGTTCTCCTCGATGCTCGGGTAATTTAGAAAAAAGTCTATGCAAACGGTGTCTGCTTTTGTGTGCTATCAATACCCGGCCGATTGAGTCAAAGCAATCCGCTTTCCAAAGATGTTGCCATGCCGACAATTATCGCGTTCATTTAGGCTTAGGAATGGCCAAATTGAAAGGCTATCTAAAAATTGTGGCGAGGTCATCGCTCATGCTTTGCGATTTAAGTGAGGTAAGGCAAAGCGAAAGCCTCCTGTACCATTCGTTGCTGACTAACGCGCCCGATATTGCAGCTACAACGACATATTAGTTCCAAAGCGAGCGGCGCTCACTCACCGGGGCACCGCTATGTTTCCCCGCATCCCTACCGAGCCCCCAGTCACGTGGTTTCAAATTCCCTCTCCTAGGTACTGCGGTTAACGTTAGCCGCGGTTAGCGCTTAAAGCAAACGGGCCCTGATGATTAATCATAAGCAGGCTATATGGCGTTTCTATTCGCATATTGTTTTATAGATTGAGTTAAAACAGGCAACGATCGGTTATACAAGAAAAGGCAACTGAACACATTTTTTCCAAAGGTGATAAAACGTCATGCTTTTGAAGATTACAGATTTAATATTTATAACGCAAAATCGTGGTATGAGTTCGAGTATAACACTTCAGCTCCGTTCATATTGCCTGGAATTAAACGTCGTACTTCGGGAATGAAGAGGCTTCGTCATTCGACGGCAGAATAAAGCGCCACAAATCCGCTCTTGGTAGTGCCCTCATCCGTATGAAACCGGAGCAGCAAGGAGTCCGATGACGAGGTGATCTCGCGAGGTAGCTGTTTAGAGTAAGAAGAGAACAAAAGAAAGGCGAGGAATTTATAGAAGGCGATGGAGGAGAAAGCTAATGTTGTTCCGACACCATTCTTAAATTTCCCCACGCGCCTAATTTCGTGCTTGGTCAGCGTATAGTCCATTACTGCGCTGAAGAGATACAATACAAAAAAAAAAAAATAACAACAAAGAACGGTGTGATTATGACACTTTTTTTTTTTAAATACCACTTGTTTTTAGAGCAGCACCTGACGACTTCCCCAATAATGTAGTTCAGATGCATGTTTTGTTTTAGAGAGATCATCGACTCCTCTTTCTGGTCTCTGTAGAGCAGTGATAGGTACTGCGCACTAAGCACGAGTGGCGGATATTATATTTTTGTTTTAGTTGCCGGTAAGGACAAACTACAAAATGCTAAATCATGTTTTGAATTGTTTGTTTAGGTGAACTTTGTTAGTGCTACGGCGGCCGGGCGCAGGAAAAAGACAAGCAATTTCATTTTTCAGATATCAGCCACCCGCTATTTAATAAAGTATGCTTAATAGGAATATGTGTAAACAAACTATCGTGCAGAACTTAACTTGACCTTGTCAATTAATGGTTCATTCATGAAGGGAAACATATACTTCCCAAAAGTGTCTGATATAAAGATAAAAAATTAAAAATAATATTTTCCTGATTTGTAGCTTTGACGGAGAGAACTTGGGTAAGCTTACAAGATGTCCTTCATACACAAACAGGAAAGATATATATTTTCAAATTTATTTTAGCAGTACTTTTACTGCAGCTTATATCATAGCACCAGTCTAAAGTAAAATAGGAAGTTAATCAGGCAAGGTACAGCTGCGTTTATAAATATACATACTTCGTGTACAAAAAAAGACGTGCACTGTAAGAGGTTCTAATAGTATGCAGAAACTTCAATACGACGCTTCGAGCTGTGACCGCTCTTTATTGGGTAAAATGAACAGCTCGTAAGTGTTTTCAAGCCCTCGAGGCAAAAGTAGGAACGGAGCAAGAACTATAAAGATAAATCAAAACAAACCAGGAGACGAAAGTGAACACACAAGTGGAGTTCACACAAAGAAGGTTCACTTAAAAAAAAAAAAAAACACACGAGCACGTTCGCGTCAATTTAACCATGCTCCAACACGCATGCATTCAATAAGTGACTCACTCACAACAGACAGAAACACATAAGCACCTCTCAAAGCACGAAGAAAAAAATCATTCAAACCACAACGTTGAAGGGAACTGAATGTGTATGCTTGGGGAAGGGTGATAGACAAATCACGAACATTTGTACACGCTTCACGGATGTCCAATTTACATCAATAGCTATACCATTTATCGTACTCTAAGGAACATTTTTCCTAAATATTTTATCACTTGCGCAACTAGTTGCCTACATAAGGCTGCCGCGAACTGCACCATCTTGGATATAAAACTGCTTCGCGGTCGTACGGGCAAGTAGCACATTTCGTCCCTAGCACTACTGAGACTTCAAGGCAGTCACTGAACACACGGGCCTTCTGACTAACCACGAAAAATAGAGAAAAGAAACGTACCCGATGAGATAAACTGAGTAATAAAACTGTATGTTGTTGCTGTTTTTTTTTTTTTTTTTTTTTTTGTGAACGAGAAGTTTGCTTGAAAACACTACGAGGCAGACGCTCCGTTTTCACCCTCTTATCTCAATGTTCTCAACACCGAGTCAAACGTAGTCGCAGTTTTCACCATCCTATAGACCCCTTTCGAAACACTGCCCTCTTTTGGCAGCTGTGAAATCTCTTCACAAAGACGGACTAAAACCTGAACGTCATCGCACACAAGAAAAGCACACCCACAGAAAAAGGTGAAGAGCGCAGTGACGTTGCACTTTCGACGCTGTTGGATTGGCTCGTGAGCTCGTAGTGTTGTCCATGCTCCGACGTTCGCTATCCCATGGCAAGACTTGCACGTTACTCGATGCAGTTGTTCCGCCATTGTGCAGGGACCTTCTCATAATCGGCCCGTGACTTTTATAATCGGCCCATGATACGACGATTTAAGAAAAACGTGGTAAAGATTTTCAAATTCTGGATTTCACCAATCGCCTGGACGATACATCACGCATTAATAAAAAAAAAAAAAATGAATTTCCAGCTATGTCACTTCCAGCTTTAAAACAGTACACGAGGACGCCAGATTTACCGTTTTTACGTATATCACCGGGTGTTCGTGATACCGCGCTCCTTACGTCTTTTAGTGTAGAATCGTTCTCTACGATCCGACCACAGGTTTCCTTATTTCTTAAATTACTTCTTGGATCGGGAAAACATATTCTAGATTGCTTTCTACTCTTCTGTTGAAAATGCAGTAATCCCAAAATCTTTTGCCAAGAGCAGAAATATCGTAGCATCTTACTTGCTGGAAAATTGCTACAAATACCTCGTCCCTTACGGCTTTTCGGCACAGAAAACATTCCCTTTTCGCCCCCGCCCCCCTCCTAAATCGTCTCCTTAGTAGGAACGGCTGTTATTCTAGCTAGCAGTGCAGCTGAATTTGTTAATGTCTTTATTCTATTGAAATCTGCTTCCCTGTTAAGGATGCCCATTTGTTATGCTCTGTGACGATGGTACAGCCTGCCTTACTAACGTGCTTGAAGACGTGCCCTCTGCTTGCAACGTTGTCTACAAAACCATGTCATTCCTCCATCCTCAAATAAATAAACGAACTAAACGGTTTCATTGTACCTTTTGGTTAACAATATCGCTGTACGTTTTTCCTGATGGGATAGACCTTAAACTGTCGTTTGTTACATACGCCTAAAATAATCGTACTCAAAGCACACAATTACCTTTCGGTTTTGCATGTGGAGAGAACCTACGTCTACGCTAGGTACTGTTTTCCCTCCTCCAGAAGAGCGCAAAACAATGCCCTAAATGACGCTTTGAAGCGTGCAGAATACACTTCTTTGTTCGCAGACATTTGCGCCTAGCACTGCAATGTAAACTACATTGGGGCTCCTTGCAGCGTCTCGTGCTAGTCTCGCGCATATGCTCCGTCAACCGGGTCACTGTGACGAATGTCTTCGACGCTACATCGACCTATACTAAGTATTAGCCGAGATACCTCCAGTAATAAGAGCTGTTGAAGCCCGTACAGGTCCCTTCGGATCTCAGACGTCGCTCCCGCCAACTTATTTATATCGCCCATCAGAAGACATTCACGTGCGCCGGACTGATATCACCATCAGTCAGAGGTCAGGTTGATCAAACCACGCTAATCCGTGACCTTTTCAAGGTTAGTTCACACGGCGCACCTTTTTGGCGAGTCTAGCGCCGCGAAACTAGAAAAACCGATGCGCCTCTTGCATGAAATGGGATAACACGAGCGAAACAAAGTATGGAGGCTCGCACTCTGCACTTTTGGAGGGAAGAGTGCGAGCATCCGCTAAGGCTTGTCAACAACAACTCCCGTGTCCGAGCCAAAGCCGCGAATCGGAAACAAGCATGACGGTGAGCGGACGAAGGAGAACTCCGCGGACGGATGTCGTGACGTCAGCAACCCAGGAAACTCCGCCCTCGGCTCCACCGCACACCTGTGGAGCTCTCGTGCTAACAGCACAAAGCCTCGGCGCCTCCATTAAGGGGTATCCACACGAAGGAGAACTCCGGGGACGGATGTCGTGACGTCAACAACCCGGGAAACTTCGTCCCCGGCTCCGCCGCGTGCACCTGCGGAGCTCTCATGCTAAGAGTACGAAGCCTCCGCGCCTCCGCCACAGAGGAGAACGGGAGAACGGCGCCGCGAGGCGTCAAAAAGGGATGACGAATGTCTCACGTGATGCGCGATCCGCGGAGGAAAGGAGCGAATTTGTCCTTCGTGTGGATACCCCATATGGGGTATGCACACGAAGGAGAACTTAGCGGACGGATGTCGTGAAGTGAACAACTCGGGAAACTCCGTCTCCGGCTCCGCCGCGTGAACCTGCGGAGCTCTCATGCTAAGAGTACGAAGCTTCCGCGCCTCCGCCACAGAGGAGAACGGGAGAACGGCGCCGCGAGGCGTCAAGAAGGGATGACGAATGTCTCACGTGATGCGCGATCCGCGGAGGAAAGGAGCGAATTTGTCCTTCGTGTGGATACCCCATATGGGGTATGCACACGAAGGAGAACTTAGCGGACGGATGTCGTGAAGTGAACAACTCGGGAAACTCCGTCTCCGGCTCCGCCGCGTGAACCTGCGGAGCTCTCATGCTAAGAGTACGAAGCCTCCGCGCCTCCGCCACAGAGGAGAACGGGAGAACGGCGCCGCGAGGCGTCAAGAAGGGATGACGAATGTCTCACGTGATGCGCGATCCGCGGAGGAAAGGAGCGAATTTGTCCTTCGTGTGGATACCCCATATGGGGTATGCACACGAAGGAGAACTTAGCGGACGGATGTCGTGAAGTGAACAACTCGGGAAACTCCGTCTCCGGCTCCGCCGCGTGAACCTGCGGAGCTCTCATGCTAAGAGTACGAAGCTTCCGCGCCTCCGCCACAGAGGAGAACGGGAGAACGGCGCCGCGAGGCGTCAAGAAGGGATGACGAATGTCTCACGTGATGCGCGATCCGCGGAGGAAAGGAGCGAATTTGTCCTTCGTGTGGATACCCCATATGGGGTATGCACACGAAGGAGAACTTAGCGGACGGATGTCGTGAAGTGAACAACTCGGGAAACTCCGTCTCCGGCTCCGCCGCGTGAACCTGCGGAGCTCTCATGCTAAGAGTACGAAGCCTCCGCGCCTCCGCCACAGAGGAGAACGGGAGAACGGCGCCGCGAGGCGTCAAGAAGGGATGACGAATGTCTCACGTGATGCGCGATCCGCGGAGGAAAGGAGCGAATTTGTCCTTCGTGTGGATACCCCATATGGGGTATGCACACGAAGGAGAACTTAGCGGACGGATGTCGTGAAGTGAACAACTCGGGAAACTCCGTCTCCGGCTCCGCCGCGTGAACCTGCGGAGCTCTCATGCTAAGAGTACGAAGCTTCCGCGCCTCCGCCACAGAGGAGAACGGGAGAACGGCGCCGCGAGGCGTCAAGAAGGGATGACGAATGTCTCACGTGATGCGCGATCCGCGGAGGAAAGGAGCGAATTTGTCCTTCGTGTGGATACCCCATATGGGGTATGCACACGAAGGAGAACTTAGCGGACGGATGTCGTGAAGTGAACAACTCGGGAAACTCCGTCTCCGGCTCCGCCGCGTGAACCTGCGGAGCTCTCATGCTAAGAGTACGAAGCCTCCGCGCCTCCGCCACAGAGGAGAACGGGAGAACGGCGCCGCGAGGCGTCAAGAAGGGATGACGAATGTCTCACGTGATGCGCGATCCGCGGAGGAAAGGAGCGAATTTGTCCTTCGTGTGGATACCCCATATGGGGTATGCACACGAAGGAGAACTTAGCGGACGGATGTCGTGAAGTGAACAACTCGGGAAACTCCGTCTCCGGCTCCGCCGCGTGAACCTGCGGAGCTCTCATGCTAAGAGTACGAAGCTTCCGCGCCTCCGCCACAGAGGAGAACGGGAGAACGGCGCCGCGAGGCGTCAAGAAGGGATGACGAATGTCTCACGTGATGCGCGATCCGCGGAGGAAAGGAGCGAATTTGTCCTTCGTGTGGATACCCCATATGGGGTATGCACACGAAGGAGAACTTAGCGGACGGATGTCGTGAAGTGAACAACTCGGGAAACTCCGTCTCCGGCTCCGCCGCGTGAACCTGCGGAGCTCTCATGCTAAGAGTACGAAGCTTCCGCGCCTCCGCCACAGAGGAGAACGGGAGAACGGCGCCGCGAGGCGTCAAGAAGGGATGACGAATGTCTCACGTGATGCGCGATCCGCGGAGGAAAGGAGCGAATTTGTCCTTCGTGTGGATACCCCATATGGGGTATGCACACGAAGGAGAACTTAGCGGACGGATGTCGTGAAGTGAACAACTCGGGAAACTCCGTCTCCGGCTCCGCCGCGTGAACCTGCGGAGCTCTCATGCTAAGAGTACGAAGCTTCCGCGCCTCCGCCACAGAGGAGAACGGGAGAACGGCGCCGCGAGGCGTCAAAAAGGGATGACGAATGTCTCACGTGATGCGCGATCCGCGGAGGAAAGGAGCGAATTTGTCCTTCGTGTGGATACCCCATATGGGGTATGCACACGAAGGAGAACTTAGCGGACGGATGTCGTGAAGTGAACAACTCGGGAAACTCCGTCTCCGGCTCCGCCGCGTGAACCTGCGGAGCTCTCATGCTAAGAGTACGAAGCTTCCGCGCCTCCGCCACAGAGGAGAACGGGAGAACGGCGCCGCGAGGCGTCAAAAAGGGATGACGAATGTCTCACGTGATGCGCGATCCGCGGAGGAAAGGAGCGAATTTGTCCTTCGTGTGGATACCCCATATGGGGTATGCACACGAAGGAGAACTTAGCGGACGGATGTCGTGAAGTGAACAACTCGGGAAACTCCGTCTCCGGCTCCGCCGCGTGAACCTGCGGAGCTCTCATGCTAAGAGTACGAAGCTTCCGCGCCTCCGCCACAGAGGAGAACGGGAGAACGGCGCCGCGAGGCGTCAAAAAGGGATGACGAATGTCTCACGTGATGCGCGATCCGCGGAGGAAAGGAGCGAATTTGTCCTTCGTGTGGATACCCCATATGGGGTATGCACACGAAGGAGAACTTAGCGGACGGATGTCGTGAAGTGAACAACTCGGGAAACTCCGTCTCCGGCTCCGCCGCGTGAACCTACGGAGCTCTCATGCTAAGAGTACGAAGCTTCCGCGCCTCCGCCACAGAGGAGAACGGGAGAACGGCGCCGCGAGGCGTCAAAAAGGGATGACGAATGTCTCACGTGATGCGCGATCCGCGGAGGAAAGGAGCGAATTTGTCCTTCGTGTGGATACCCCATATGGGGTATGCACACGAAGGAGAACTTAGCGGACGGATGTCGTGAAGTGAACAACTCGGGAAACTCCGTCTCCGGCTCCGCCGCGTGCACCTGCGGAGCTCTCATGCTAAGAGTACGAAGCCTCCGCGCCTCCGCCACAGAGGAGAACGGGAGAACGGCGCCGCGAGGCGTCAAAAAGGGATGACGAATGTCTCACGTGATGCGCGATCCGCGGAGGAAAGGAGCGAATTTGTCCTTCGTGTGGATACCCCATATGGGGTATGCACACGAAGGAGAACTTAGCGGACGGATGTCGTGAAGTGAACAACTCGGGAAACTCCGTCTCCGGCTCCGCCGCGTGCACCTGCGGAGCTCTCATGCTAAGAGTACGAAGCCTCCGCGCCTCCGCCACAGAGGAGAACGGGAGAACGGCGCCGCGAGGCGTCAAAAAGGGATGACGAATGTCTCACGTGATGCGCGATCCGCGGAGGAAAGGAGCGAATTTGTCCTTCGTGTGGATACCCCATATGGGGTATGCACACGAAGGAGAACTTAGCGGACGGATGTCGTGAAGTGAACAACTCGGGAAACTCCGTCTCCGGCTCCGCCGCGTGCACCTGCGGAGCTCTCATGCTAAGAGTACGAAGCCTCCGCGCCTCCGCCACAGAGGAGAACGGGAGAACGGCGCCGCGAGGCGTCAAAAAGGGATGACGAATGTCTCACGTGATGCGCGATCCGCGGAGGAAAGGAGCGAATTTGTCCTTCGTGTGGATACCCCATATGGGGTATGCACACGAAGGAGAACTCCGGGGACGGATGTCGTGAAGTGAACAACTCGGGAAACTCCGTCTCCGGCTCCGCCGCGTGCACCTGCGGAGCTCTCATGCTAAGAGTACGAAGCCTCCGCGCCTCCGCCACAGAGGAGAACGGGAGAACGGCGCCGCGAGGCGTCAAAAAGGGATGACGAATGTCTCACGTGATGCGCGATCCGCGGAGGAAAGGAGCGAATTTGTCCTTCGTGTGGATACCCCATATGGGGTATGCACACGAAGGAGAACTTAGCGGACGGATGTCGTGAAGTGAACAACTCGGGAAACTCCGTCTCCGGCTCCGCCGCGTGCACCTGCGGAGCTCTCATGCTAAGAGTACGAAGCCTCCGCGCCTCCGCCACAGAGGAGAACGGGAGAACGGCGCC